>NC_136492.1:29937263-30062263 GCF_053919585.1 Euprymna scolopes
ACATCTGGGCAGGAGCTGCTAGAAAGGACTTGTCCTGCCTTGATAGAGTTCAAAATAGACTTCGTAGCCTCGTAGGAGATGTCCTTTTCTCCTCCTTGCAACCTCTATCTCACAGAAGAGATGTTGCGAGTTTGTCTCTGATGTATCGTTATTTTCATGGAAAGTGTTCGACTGAGCTTCAATCTATGGTCCCCCCTCGCCAAACTTTCACAAGAAACACTCGTCTAGCTGTAAACACTATCAATAATTTCCCCCACTCTTTATCTGTGCCTAAACCTAAACGTAGATTCCATGAACAAAGCTTCTTTCTTAGAACTGCACGCCTATGGAATTGTCTTCCGTTTTCCTGCTTTCCGGCTGACTACAATATGGTTGTGTTCAAGTCTAAAGTAAATAAGTTCTTGATGAGCCGTTCCATATAAGTTATTAAATTTACCAAATTTTCATTACTAATGATTACTATATTGACCAATTTCTACTGTACACTCTTTAACCCTTATCCTTGAGTGGCCTCTGGGCCTTGATAATGTGGTGATGCCTTTGTAAAAAAAAAAAAAAAAAACAAAAAAAAACGAAGGACGGAAACTCTTCGTCAAAATTGAGATACTCCCAATATTTATTTTAACAATAATATCATACATCAATTAATAAATATTCCATAAAAAATGTCAGCTTGTTTATATATATATATATATATATATATATATATATATATATATATATATATATATATATATATATATATATACATGTTTTCTTAGTTTTGCATATGAATTACAGAATATCTGATATTTTCCCAAAACCTCTGACCGTGATGAAGGGGAGGCTATGGTTTTCAAATGATCTTAAATAACAGCAAGGGGAGACTTGATTCCAAATATTTCTCATATGTCTCTTTGATTTTCATACATAAAGTAAATTTCACAGTGTATAAGTATTATTTGATATTGGAGATATTCATAATCGTACCCTATTATCAAAAGAGGGGAGATACACCATATGAGAAATATTTGGAATCAAGTCTCTCCTTGCTGTTATTTCAGATCATTTGAAACCATAGCAACAAGTCTTTTCTCCATCAAGGGCAGAGGTTTGAGATAAATATATGCATATATGAGTAACCTTGTCTGTGTGTCCGGAACGATCTTTACCAAAAGTCCTCTGTCAGTTCTTGGTTTACAGACTTGAAACTTGATATATTGGGGATATGGACCTGTGAAACAAATGTTATTTGATTTTTATCCTATAAAAATTGCTGTGAGTCAGAATTTAAAAAAAATTGGACTTGGCAGGCGTCAGCCAACTTAAAGTACTGCATGTGCAAATATACATTTATACGTAAAAGTCGGTTAAATTTAAACTTTTCTTTTTCCATTTGACGATAGCTCAAACGATAACGACTAATGTTAAAGCGCTGAAGGTTTTGGTTTCGATTCTAGCCGATGGCACCCAAGTCATTTTGTTTTTTTCTTTAATTTGAAATTACTATACGTTGGGCACATTATTATAACCAATAGTATATCGGCCCTATAATAATAAGAAATGTGCATGAATTAAAATATTATATTAGGAATATTTTACAACAGGGTACCACTGAGCGGGGTACTACTATATATTGAGTACAATATGATAATCAATATATTTGTATTACCATTGTATTTTGTTTGTATTACCATCAGATTTAGTTTGTATTATCATTTGGTTTGGTTTCTATTACTGCAAGGTTTGATTTATAATTATTTGGTTTGCATTACCATTGGATTTGGTTTGTATTACCACATTGGATTTGGTTTATATTACCACTGAATTTGGGTTATATTACCATTGGATTTGGTTTTTATTACCGCTATGTTTTGTTTTATATTACCGTTGGATTTAGTTTGTATTACCGCCATGTTTTGGTTTATATTACCATTCGATTTAGTTTGCATAATCGCCATGAGTAGCATTGGGTTTAATTTGTATTACCATTGCATTTGGTTTCTATTACCATCAGGTTTTATTAATATTGTTGTTATATTTTGGTTGTATTTCATCAGAATTAGTTTTGCAGTCAATTATCAATTACATATCATTAGCTGTTACCTAACTGAAAGGGTAATCATTATTTATACCGACATAAATTATTTGGCTCTATAATAATAATAATAAATACGAAATATACATAAATTAGAATATCATATTTAAGCGTATTTTACGACTGGTCAACGCGGGATTGCCTGTTAGTGTATATATAGTTGTATATACACACGCGCGTGCGTGTTGCGTCCGTAAAGGTTAGAGCAATTTCTGTAAGAAATTTCATGTTTGGGAACTCAACTCATAGCAAAGCAAGTGTAACAATTATCCAACTATAAATTTATTTCAGTATAATAGGGCCTCTTCAAATAAGCAAAGTGATTGAGGACTGTCGCGCATTGAGAAACTAAAAAAAATATCACACGCCGTTTTGTTGTTACTAAGAGTGGGAAACGAAAAAGAAGAATTTGAAAAGAGACGAAAGAGGAAGGAGCAAGTCAATACACCGCTAGAAAGACACGACAATATGCCAGTTGGCAAAAAGACGCCGAACCATTATGGCAAACAGACGTTAAGTATTTTTAAATTCATCCTAACAAATGTTTTTCATGTTACCTTGTTTAAGCTTGTTTTTCTTGTTTTATTTATGTATTTGTATTTACTTGTTTGTACTTTTCCTGTCTTATTCGTCACCCCCCCTTCGCGACTACAATTGAAACAGGGAAAAAGTTAGGACTTCAAGATGTCAAACACCGCCCACACATCTCGGACTGTCTGGGCATTTATTTCTCCCCCATTGCGAAAAATGTGACACTAGGGTCGCAAGGTGGAACTGAAAAGTCAGCGCTCCAGAGGAGTACTCTGGTCCTGCCTGTACAGCACCGTTGGTATTTTCAACAGAGGCGTCTCAGGCGATTATAAACTAACCCTTATCGAAGTGAGAAATTCAAGCCTGGGAACGTGAACCTCCTAGAACTTCACAGAAGCAACATTGCACCGCAATTAATAGGGAACAGGTTATTACAAGAATGATCCAGTCTGTTGACTTTGGTGCCAGAGGCGTTGGTTTATAAAACTGATTTGTGTTCCAAGGTTATTACAGGACAATCACTAATTCTCATCTAATTAAGTTTTTAATGTTCTTAAATTGTGAAAATGTTTCAGATGAAATTAATTCAATCATACGAATGAATAATTAAAGGAGGTTACTATTTTAATAATTTAATATTTCAAGAATAATTTAATAACTTTAAAAATAACATGTTAATAATAATCATATTAATATTTTAATAATAATGTTAATATTTATTTTGATTAAATAATAGTAGAACGCCAGGATACGGTGGCCCTGGGATACGGTTTATTCAGGTTACGATGTGGAATACGATATTTTCCCATCCCCGGGTTACGGTACTTGCCTCGCTTTACGGTGTTATTTATAATGTTATTTTATTATATGCATGTGTGTTATACACTGTACTGCATTTTGTTACTCATTTTTAAAGCCGTACCCCGGGGCTCTACTGTATTTGCAAATGTTATCGAAAGAAACGGAGAGTATTGGAAAATCTGGAAAGACTTGTTGTCACTCAGTTTCCAGGGAACACCACAGGCTGTATTCAATGAGATCTTTGATAACCTGTGTGAAAGCTCCTTGTGATAATAATAATAAACTGTAAACTCTTTGTAAACTTTTAGATCGATTTTATTTAATAATCTTTTTTTCTTTCTTCATCGCGCACTTCTTTGTTGTTTTTTGTTTGTTTTGTCCAGAATTCCATGCTTTCGCATATCGTGCGCAATTATTGCCTTTTCTTTTTATTTCGTTCAATATTTATTCGCCCACGCATGCGCACATTTTAGATCGAGCGACAGAAATTTTCCTGCAGTTGAATACTTACCTGGCACACTATAAGTGGGTTTTGTTCATGTCAGTCAAGGCCACGTCCTCGACAATCAGCCTGACAATGGCATTGTTTCTCTCAAATTTAGGTATGTATTTTTTCAGTCTTAGGATGTCTACCCTCCCAGGCTTTACCGTCTCCTTTTTGTTGATTTATTGTTCATCGCCCAGTGGGTTTCTACCGGTATATACTAATGGGACTGCTCGTGCATTTTTTTTTTTTTGCAGGCCAAAATACACTTTTAGCATGTTGACCTCCCAAAACCATACTTGACCATGTGTCTCACCTCCCTTGAAGAGTAGGTAGATAAAGTTTCTGCAGTTTAAATTCATTGGCCGTTTTTGTTGGAAAGTGTGTTTATTTATTCACGAGTAGAAAAACTTGGCATTGCTCAGGATTTAATAAGGGACACCATTTTCTTTGGTGTCTATCCTATAATACCGTATTACGTTTTTGTGGGAGATGACAGTCTGGGTTCTGGTATGGATTGACAACCTGTCGTACCATGTTCGAATCGTATCGGTTCTATAAAACTATTTTCATCGTGGTTGTTGACAATACAATAGTCTAAAAAGACTTTGGGCTACCAAAGCCAACAGCATAATCTCTCTATTCAAAAGATCGGACTCTGCTGTATGTTTTTAACTTTTTAACACTTACATAATTAGGATTTCTTTTATTTTACATACGAACGTAATCATCGCAGAGTGAATTTATACGCGATTGGGTAAGAACATATTTGCATGGGCTCACTCAATTTATTCGTTGTTCGATAAGAACACCTTTTGCATGAGAAAGCCAACTTCCGTTTCCGCCCAAACTTTATCTCTCCTTTTTACGAACAGTCGGAATTAAAATGTCTACGCTACCTGACGCTATTTTTCTTTCCTCATCTCCAGACATGGCTTGACTAGACGACATGAAAAATCCTGACGTAACATACTTTGTAATTCCTGTTTTTATAACTTTTACTTGACCATATTCGTTGTGTTGATAAAACGGTATTATTAAACATGATTTTAATTCTACATGGAGAAGTTAGTCTTTAGAATCAAACTTGATAATCCGTTTTCTTATTCAGCAAAGCCAGAAGAATGGGAGCCTGCTTAACCACCCTTTCCTTCATATAATCTTTAAGCATCATCTATAAAACGACGATCCAAACATCTTCTTGCAACTTATTTTATTTCCATTTTTACCATCTATCTATCTACTAGATTAATAAAATGAAGCTGTTTTTCACCTCCCCAGTCAAACATCATAGGACTATAAACATATGCGCCACACATAATCTCAATATCGTCTCACTTCTTGTCTGTACATGACGAATGTTTCCGGAAATTATCAGTCGGTTTTACTCTATTTGATAGATTCTTACATTAATTCCTACCAATATGACACTCCCAAACAAGTCGTACTCTGATGGATTAGGGGTATATTGTACTCAATTAATAAAATGTACTATTTCGCGATATATCACCGGTAAATGAGCTTCTCAGAAAAGACTGCATTGTTTGAGTTATTCATTCCGTGTATTTATCTGTCAACAACTATGCTTTTCATATGTAAGTAATCATCACTTCAGTTCGTTTCTATTCTTATTTTTCATTTCTTATTTGATTTCCTGCTCAGAAACATTTCTTCGAATAAGGATTTATATTATTTTCATTTTTAATACTTTCAAGGATGTAATCAGCATCGCTTGGGTGAGAAGAGATGTAAAATTACATTAGTGGAAATAACTTCGAGTATATTTATAACCTTTGATGTATACTTGGCCACTGCTGAGTGAAAATGAGGACTTCTGTGCACTACTGTTTCACGTCTATAATTCCTTAATCATATTTCAAGGTTATAAAGGGTTTATTCTGGAAGCATACGTGGAATAATATATATCCTGGATTATATTCATATTTTTATTATATTTTACTTTTGTAATTTAAATTATAAATAATTTCATATAAGTTATAAATAAATTAAAAGATATTCGTTTTTATGGATGTTCAGCGCGAAAGCAAACTCCACGATAATATTGTACTTCCTTTGATGAAAAATGAAATAAATTTTAATGATCATTTTACGCTTCGCTTTCGGATCCAGCATTACGCCATTATCGGGAGGAACCACTTTGTAGTTTTTGGCACCTATTCCTCGATTTCTTTTCTGAAGTATTTAGGCGAGAAGGGATGTAATTAAAGTTGCATTGTCTACGTAAAATACTGAAATGATAATTGACGGAAAAATATAAATGTCGTCTTTATAAACAAGAAGAAATCTTGTAGCTGATGTGATGCTCTTTGGCTATTTATTTCGGTGGAGGGTTTCTCTTAAACTTTCCATCTTCTATTGATATGTATTGCATTTATTTGGTGTTGTAGGAAACGTACAATTACGTTTTTACATTAACATAATCGGAGTTGGTGTTTAGGTATGTTCCAGTGAAAGTTGGTTTCCGAACTAAACATGCTCCTTCAGTCTTTGACAGACTATGGATACACAGGGAAGGGCTGTCTGCGCGTGAAATTTTTGTGGCAGGAGGTGCACAATCTCCTGAGTCGACATTGTTAAATACCAGTGGAAAGTGAAGTGCATGTACAGGATGACTACAACCAAAAGCCGAGATAAGCGGAGAGCACATGCAGCGCATAGTATTCCCAAATGGTCACTCATTTGGTACCAACCAGGCTTAACACTTACGTAATTTCGGTCATCTACGAGAACAGGTGCGTCAACGCTATCATGCCAGTTTTCCATATACAGATGACATAAATCCCTGAGCTGTACGAGTTATCAGCATATCTAGAAACGATAATTTTAAAACCTTTGAAACCATACAAAAAAAAGAAAGATAAAAATAATTCATCCCAAGTAATTCGTTGGTAAACCATCTTCCTAGTAAGGAAATTACTCTCAATCAATCACTCTATTCGTTTGCTTCCAGGTATTTGCACTAGTCTTAATATTATACAAGAGTCATCAGGTGTTTACCATGAAAAATTGTTTCGGGAATTTAAACACATACGCACGCACACACGTACGCACATACATGCATAATGCATATATATATATATATATATATAAATATATATATATATAAAACTCAAATGACCTTGTAACGATGTATGTAACCCACTTTCCGGTTTACGACATCCGATTACACATGCGCGCATGACCTGCGCACTGAAATATTGACGTTATTATTTCGAAATTATTATTTAACATGGGAAGAGTGACGTTTAAAATAACTTAAACGTAATACAGAAATGAACGATGTAAAAAAAAGCAGATATATCAAAATTTGAATTTAACTATAATAAGTATTATGGTATCTGTTCAGTGCACATTTACCTATAAGTATGGCGAACCACTTATAATTCAGTAACTGTAATTTTTTTTTCAAAAATAATCAATTATAATAAACAGAACGACTCATAGAAATCTATCTATATTCCTTTTTCATTTTAATATACTTTCATAGAAATGTTTCTGTTATGTAAAAAAATAAATATTTTCTTTACGTCACAAGTGTCACGCTCATATATGAATTCCATAGCTAATATAACATACTGACCCAACGGGTCACGCGTAGTCTAGTATATATATATATATATATATATATATATATATATATATATATATATATATATATATATATATATATATATATACGCTCCGGTGTTAACTTATTGTATACTTTTCTTTGTATATAAAAATGTAAAAAAATCTGAAATCAGTTAAGACTAGTTGCCTGGTGACGCTGCATTTCAAAAGAAACCACTGCTTGACATTGTATGCACTTATGTAGCCAACCATACTTATATAAAGGAAAGTAAGGTATAAAAATTTAATTTAAATTGAATCAAAATATTACCTTGGATTTATTTTATATAATGTACATTTTGGTGCAATTTAAAAACATTATCTTTCATCTAGCAATTAATGATACGGATATAAAATTTTCAATGATTTTTTTTTTTTAAAAGGGCAACAGAATGTACATTACATAAAATAAATCCAAGATAACTTTTTGATTCAATTTGAATTAAATTTTTATACCTTACTTTTTAAAATTTATAAAAGTGCCCTTTGAAGATAAATGAATTTCAAATTGAATCTTGTACCTTTGTTTTTAAAGCCTATAGTAAAAACATTTTGTTTAACAATTTTCATGACTTGGATGAAATGCTTTTCTAACTTGTTATACAATATACAGGACCTTTTTACCACTGAATAACGCACAAAAGTTATAGCATGTTGACTTAAAATGATTACTTTATGTGAAATTGATAGTTGAATATTAGATTTGAGTTCGTACCACCTTATTATCAGAAAGTTTCATAAAAGCTTCAGCCATATCGGTTCAGTAGTTTCCGAGTAAAGGTGAAACAGACGGTAAGACAGACTAAAAATATAATATTGATACGCACGTGCATAAATTTAGACACACACACACACACACATATATATATATATATATATATATATATATATATATATATATATATATATATATATATATATATTCTTCGAAATAGTTTTTATTTAACAATCAGTGGTTATGTAAACGTGAGATTGTTGGTTTACAAAATATTACTGGCAGTAATATTCTATAAGTTATCCCATCTAAACAAGAATTGCTCGATATGCAAGATAGAGCAAATAAATTAAATTGTAATTCAATGAATTTCAAAAAACTCTCATTGAAATGAAATGAATTGGTTGAGTTTCATATCAAAGAATTTTTATTATTCTAAGCAAGACAAAGAATGTTTTAGAAAGTTTATCTCCTTAACCTATAGGGTTTCGATGTCTACCATCTCATCAGAGGAGTGAAAATATTAGCAAATAGTTATAAAGGTATGCACCCTATTTGCTAAAGTCAGTGAGACATGGAAAGTCAAAGTGAAAATAATACATTTATCAGAAGTTCTGTAGCAGGAGTATTTGTAGAAAAAGGATATGAATGTTTTTGTTGATCCAACTTGTTTGGTAAAATCCATATTATACGTATAATATGGATTTTACCAAACAAGTTGGATCAACAAAAACATTCATATCCTTTTTCTACAAATACTCCTGCTACAGAACTTCTGATAAATGTATTATTTTCACTTTGACTTTCCATGTCTCACTGACTTTAGCAAATAGGGTGCATACCTTTATAACTATTTGCTAATATTTTCATTCCTCTGATGAGATGGTAGACATCGAAACCCTATAGGTTAAGGAGATAAACTTTCTAAAACATTCTTTGTCTTGCTTAGAATAATAAAAATTCTTTGATATGAAACTCAACCAATTCATTTCATTTCAATGAGAGTTTTTTGAAATTCATTGAATTACAATTTTATATATATATATATATATATATATATATATATATATACACACAAACATGTAAGCATCTACTCAACTATTATATAAAAGGAACTTTGTCCTTGCGCGTGAGTTCGTTCCCCATGGACTCGGAAACGGCTTGGTCGACTTTTATGAAATTTCACAGGAAGGTACTTTATTTATCTAGTAGTGTTATTAGATAGGTCTTGTATCGGAATGCCTTCGATAAGTACTGTTCCCAACATTTCAAAATGCAACCACTGAGACAGAACGCGCGGATCTTTACTACAGAGTTTTCTTTTTCCAACTTTTTACAACATGGCAAGAAAGAAGAAGAAGAAGAAGAAGAAGAAAGGAAAGGAACAAAATACTCCGGAATATCCTTAAAGTATAAATTTCAAACAAGTAAAATATTTGTTTATTTTCGTAAAATTACGTTGTAATTTGGCTTTCAAGCGCACTTGATGCGCATTTGAAATATATATAAAGGAACACTCATTTGTCTATCTATAGAGTGGTAAATAGTCAACATAATTCATACCCAGGTAACGTGGAGTAAGTCTACTAATATACTGCTAACATTTTTCCTTCTTCATTTCTTCGTGAGTATCAAGTGCGCTTTCAACTACGGTTCGTTGTTCGTAAATCAAGCGAATCAAAAGTGGTTTGGGTAAAAGCTCATCAAGTAGTTGTTAATCATTAACGAATCCAGGGATTGTTAATCAGCTCGCTTAATGATCTTTGGAATTAATGCCTAATCTTTGATTAATTACGGTGGGCAGGAATGCAATTGTCTTCGTGATTATTCACTGGCTTGGAACCCATCAGGAAATTAACGATTCCAATGCTAAATGAGAACTGATGAAAGTTTGTTCGCACTGGGTACTTCCGGTTTAGCTCAGAAATATTTAAAAAAAAATAAATTGTTCAACTAGTCACGCTAAAACCAAAATTCATAGCAATTCTGGTTTTAATCAACCATTTGCCTTAAACATTAATAAAAAATATATATCTTGTCCTTCTTTTATTGAGCACTCTTAATAACTTCGTTTAATCCATTATTTATCACTTTGGAATACATTTAACAATATATATATATATATATATATATATATATATATATATATCTTATAATAAAAAATGCTCAGGGAGCGGAAAAATAAATAAATAAATTAATCGCTAATAAAAAATAAATAAAAATTAAACAATCTTATATATATATATATATATATATATATATATATATATATATATATATATATATATACAATCATACAACTGGCAATAATAATAATAATAATTGCTCCTAACAGCCATCCTAACACTAACAACACTCCTTATCTATTCCAAAACTGTCGTCATGCTATTATTGCCCCACCCTTTGTTGAACACTATGAACAAAATTCAAACTATATAACTAATACAAATCAGCAAATTAATATTAATATCAGACCTCGAGCTTTTAATAAAGTACATACATATATCGGCGCTACTTCGACATTAATTAAGAAAATAATATTAAACCACATTTCTCCTTTTAACAACCATAATTCTAATGATAACCAAGGAACTTCTCTAACCACTTAAATTAAAAAACTTAACTCTAATAAAACATTATCTTTCATCTAGCAATTTTCAATCAAATGGAATATCATAAAAAAGTTTTCAATCAAATGGAATATCATAAAAAAGTTAAGTCTTATACTCCAGACTCTAAATCATGTCCCCTCTGCACAACCGAAGCTATAACTATAATTACTTCCCCTCAAATTAACAATATAATAAATTCTAAAAAGGAACTGATCTCTTTCTGTAAACATAAGTCCCAATTTAATTATGGTAATTTTGAAATTACATAGTTTTTACTTTACCCTTTCAGATATATATAATTTTTCTTTAACATTATCGTTTTCTTTTGCATACTTTCTTAATACTTTATAACTAAATAATCCTTTATTTAAATTCTTTATTTCTTCTTTGCTTGGCCGGTTTTTTATCTGCAATTTCCGTTTTAGTCTTTAAATATTCCTATCTATCAATTATATCAATCTACTTACACATTCATATACTGTATGTATAGTTACTTATATTTTACTATATGCATTTACTTACATACTTACTTGCTTTATCCGGAATTTACAGATACCGGTCATCCTCTCCCCTCCAAACAAATTATTTTATATTTTATATTTATTTTTATATTTATTTTTATTTTTTATTTTCTATTTTTTTCTTTCTTTATTTATTACTTTATTTATTTTTTCCATTTAGTGTCTTTTAATAACTCTTGCTGATATTTTCTTAAGTTATAACCTATACATTTCAGTTGACCTCTCTTTTTTGCCCTATATTATTCGCGCCTTTTAACGTTATCCTGTGTGAGTCATTTTGACATTTGCTTTTCTAATTTATATTTAATTCCATCACCATTTAATCTCTCTCTCTCTCTCTCTCCTCTTCTTCTTTACTGTAATGTGGGCGAAGAAAAATGTAAACAAAGGGCAAATAACTCCTTTCTTATAATAAAAAACGTCCAGGGAGCGAAAAAAAAAGAAAGAAATTAATCGCTAATAAAAAAATAAAAATTCAACAATCATACATTTATAAGCGATAAAAATCGTGCATAAAATTGGCAAGAATCCGGTGGTCCCGTGGTAAAACACCAGACAACTTATCGGGCCGTTATAGGTTCGATCCTTGTCAATAAAGTCTAGCTATACTGATGAAGAGTAAACTCTGAAACATGCATGTATATAGATGACTTACTTTTATGCCCGTAGTAATTATTAATTAATTATTAATTAATAATATATATATATATATATATATATATATATATATATATATATATATATATATATATACGCGTATTTAAGCTATTAAACGAAGCCCACTATTAATTTGTTTGTAAACAAACTTATAGTTTGAGCACTGTTGTTACGTACAGGTGTAAATTTGATACACACTCGAGGAGAAATATTTACGGCACTGATTTGTGATGCGATGCTTAGAGCTGCCGACTGTCAATGTGACGGTTGTAGGTCCGGGAAAGGTGTATGTTTAGCCGCACTGATGAGTTGTGATACAACGAAACAGTACTGTATGTGGATCACACACACACACACACACACACACACACACACATATATATATATATATATATATATATATATATATATATATATATATATATATATACCAGGTTAAATGTGTTTAACAGTGATTATGTCAGCTACTTTCAGAGTTCGGTTCTTATTGTTGAGCGCTCTAAGTTGAAATTAAAGTCAATGAATTAACATTGTATGTGCAGATCATGATGTTATAATCCTAAGATCACTCTAGCCGTCTAGACATTTTGATTCAACTGTATTTCTCGCGGTTAACTGTTCCTTGCTAATGGAGTCAGAGATGGTTTAATGGAGTCAGAGGTTCGAATCTCCCGATCGGCGGTAATCGTGACAATCTGCACTGAAAAGATGAAACACTAGTAGACTCCCAGCCTAAACTAAAGGAGGAATTTGTCCTGATAATCAAGCTTACGATAATCGCTTTTTCTTATTATCTAACGTGGCCTGCGGGATGGATATCTACTCAACACATTTTTCTTATTTAAGTTGATTCACCTCATTTCTCTTTACAGATGGCGATATTCTCTCCCTTCTCTTACAAGTTCATCAGTTCAGGCCATAGCGTGCTTTGATTCACACAACAAATTTCGTTTCTCTGGTGACCTGCTAAAGGTATTTAGTTCTCTCCCAAGAATTGTGACATCACGGTCGGAAAATGGGATTGAGATGACAGCGCTCCTGAGAAGGGGCACTTTGGTGAAGGCGCCTCAAACAATAAATTAACCCCTTCTAAAAGAGAGAAGGCAGAGCCTAGGAGGGTGGACCTCCTAGAATTGCACAGAACCAGCATTACACCGCAATCAACAGGGACCAGGTAATTCCAGGAATGGTCTAATCTCTGTCGATTTTGAGAGCCGAGCTTTGGTGACCACCTAAAACCGAGAACACAGAATTGACAATTTTTACATTAAATCTGGCATGATTTTGGTTTAGTTTTTATTACGTCTGTAGTGATCAGCTAAACCTATTCGTTCGTCACATTAACAAAAGAATTCACACGGCCGGAATCTATTCATTACGGGGATATTTTGATTGTATCACCGAACATCCACGATAACCTGTATCACGCAAGGAAACGCGGTTGTAATGGGTCACCTTGATATACAAACTCGTGGAACTACATTTTTATCTCCTCGCATAAGAACACAGTAAACAGGTTAGAACGTTCGAGAAAGTCGGTATATAAAGATTAACGCGCCAAAATTTAAACAGTTTAGACAGTGTTTTCTCAAGTCACCGTGTTGACGCCCGTGATGTCGTTCACTTTTAACTCCGTCTGAAAAACGTTAAACCGCGCCAAGACCAGACAGGGTTCTCACAAGATATTATCGTCGCCGCCTGTATACCACTGGAATCTAACTCCGAAGGACGGTTAAGGACTAGCAAATTCAGACAGCCGTTCCACAAGTCCCAACAATTATTTCTCGATCTACAGACAGTCTTCCGCAGGCTGGATACCTTCCTCAGTCTCGAAGAATTATTTCAGTCACTTAAAAACTATCAGCCATGCACTCACAATTAAGTAATCTTCTTTGCCCACTCGAAGGATGCACCCAAATTTTTACTTTATAAAAGATACCCATCTCACCGTATCATTAACGGACTCCTATCTTTTTAATTTCCTCCGCGCGAGGAGACAGAGCACATTCAAGAACTCTGACTTGAACCTCTAGCACCAAACAAATAAACAAACAAACAAAAAAAACTTTCTTCCGGTTAATAAAAATGGTTATTTTAAACATATGTAATTGTTCTCAGAGTCATACCTGTTTGCTGACGTTTTTTTTTTATTTATTTTATTTATTTATTTATTTATTTATTTATTTATTTATTTTGCTACTTAGAGAAAGGTGTTTCGACCCACGCTCGCGACTTCGTTATGAATTCAGACACCGGTCAATCCATCTTCCATCTGCACGTCAGTTCAGAAAATTCTACTTGTGGGAGGGGGGGGGGGGCTGAACTTGAAAATGACCCCGTGTCTTATCTCGATTTCGTTAGGAATTATGAAAATTCATTCCAACATTAATTCCTCACAGTCTCTTATTGTGCATAAATTCGCGTTGTACATTTCAATATTATCACGTGTTTTTACTAGAATAATAATAACCGCCAATCAAATGCATTTACTCTCTTTTCTTAAGGAAAGTATTTTCATTCTTCCTGCTCTTTCTTCTTCTTGTTTCTAACGACCACCACCATTTTCTCCACTTTTCTTCCTCCAACTCTTTTAGCCACACCCCAAAGTTTTTTGTTTGTTTTCATTTAATTACTTTCTACTCTCCTCTTTTTTATCGCAAAATTGTCTTCTTTTTTTTTACCACTACTCATCTTGCAACGCCCACTTTGAGTTTAATTTCTAAGCTTTTAGATGCATCCAATAATCTATGTAAGAGCTACCGTGTGCAAGTTTGTCTGTCGGTCACGATTCCGTTTCATGATTAAACACGCAAGTTGAGTAAAATCAGTGAGGAAGGAAATGAAAGTGGGTTATAAATAATTTCGCGCCGCTCTAAGGACGTCTGATTTATTTTCTAGACTCCTCTAACATCCCCGTCACCTAAAAACAAACAAAATTTGTGTTTTAAAAACAATTATAGTCTGTTCGTTCCACTTTTTACTTAGAAACTGGTTGGCCGATCTGTCTGAAATATTTGGATGAATTTTGTGTGGACTTTTGCTCTGATAAGGTGTAGCGAACTAAATATTATGGTATTCACTTGATGCACACTTGGGATTAATAGATATTAATAGTCACCACGATACAACATTTATTCTGAGTTTTCTTGAAAACTACTGAGCTGATTGAAATTTTGTATGAACCTTTGTTATTATAAGATGCAGCGAACTAAGCACTATGGTAACCGTTCAATGCACGTTAATAGGGGTTAATGGGGATTAATATTTAATGGGAAAATTAATATTTAATGGGAAAATCAATAGGGGTTAATGGGGATTAATATTTAATGGGAAATGAGCACAGGTTTAACCATATTTAACCATCAAATTGGCATAAAACATTCAATCAACAGGTTATAACTCTTGCCAGTTTTTAATGGATAAAAAGTCAAAGGTTATCGAAAGAGGCAGAGAGTACTGGGAAAACTTGTTGTCACTCAGACTCCAGAGAATGCCACAAGTTGTTCGCAAAAAGAAATATTTTTATGATGACCTGTGTTGATAACTCCCAGTGAGTAAATAATAAGAAACGTTTTCTTTACTAAAGAGCATAGAATCCATTCAGAGCATTCATTATTTACATAGAAATATCATTTGTCTTATATTTCTGTCTCCACATAAACTCACAAACTGTCTACTATTACATGAGACTTTCCACAGTGGTCTACAGAGTGTTCTATGACTAAGGTATACAAGTGGGTAGATAGATAAATACAAACATTGTTATGTGAAACAAACCTTGAATGACTGCTCTCGCTATCGTCCTCGCTATCGTTCTCGCTATCGTTCTGAATAAATATAGTCTCAATAGAGCCGAGCACGAAAAGATAACTTGATACCAAGATTTAAAGAATAACTCAAAAACAACGTGTCGCTGAAATAAATAAACGTTATATCCGTTGTGGTTGCAACTGAAAACATGTTACACACAATTCCTGGAGGATGAAGCTGTAGCGAAATCCATACAGCAGCATTAAAAGATACAACTTTTATACATATATATATATATATATATATATATATATATATATATATATATATATATATATATATATATATATATATAAGTACAATAATAATTTCTTTTTAATACCTACAGGCACTAGTGTTTCATTCTTTCGGGAATCATCAGTGTAGGGTGGCACGATTACAACAGGTCGGAAGATTACAACCTGGCAACGAAACCATCTCTGACTTCATTAGCAAGGAACAAACCTCATGGCCAATTTCAACCGCAAGATATATATATATATATATATATATATATATATATATATATATATATATATATATATATATGTGTGTGTGTGTGTGTGTGTGTGTGTGTATTTGTTTAACGTTTACTGGAGTGACTATGTCACCAATTTTGAGATCATCGAGGAGGCGGAGATCACCAGCATCAAGGCCACGCTGCTGAAGTCGCAGTCACGTTGGGGCGCGCATGTCTCCAGAATAGAGGATTATTGCCTGCCCAACATAGCTCTATATGGCGAACTCTCCACTGGTCGCCGTGACAGAGGGGTACCGAAGAAACGATATAAAGACTCTCTGAAGAAGTCCATCGGTAACTGCCACATTGACCACCATCAGTGGCCTAATCTCTCTGCTGATTGTGACACCTGGAGACGCACTGTTTACCAGGCTGTCTCCTTTGAGGTTTCCCGCACATAGAATCTACGAGAGAAACGCTGCAGGAGAAAAATCCTGGAAGTCTCAGCAGTCGTACCTTATGTGACTTTTGACTGCAGCCGCTGCGACCAAACTGCTTGTCCCGCATCGAGTTTGTCAGGCACAAGAATGCCTGCAGTCAACGTAGACAGCCCCCCTACATAAGATCTTCGTTCGCAGAGTCAAGGCAAGTATATATATATATATGTGTGTGTGTGTGTATATATATATATATATATATATATATATATATATATATATATATGAGAAGAAAGTTCTTGCGAAATTTTTAATTTTGATTTCAACTGATATATAATAAAATAAGTTTCCGTTGTAATACATTTAATTTATATATCAAGGGCGTTTTCGCTTTATCCAATCGTTTAAAATACAATCGTTTTAAAACAATTATTTCTTCTTTTCAGAACGTTGAATACAAGACGAAAAATTCGCACACTTTTCTTATTTCAATTCAAGCTAGGTCGATAAGTTTCTGAAACAGCTGGTGATATCAACGAAGCATTTGGCCCAGATACCACTACTGAATACACAGTACAATGGTGGTTTAAGAAATTTTGTGGCGGCGACAAGAGTCTTGAAAATAATGAACGTAGCGGTCGGTCATCGGATTTTAACCATGATCAGTTAAGACAATCAACGCACAACTGTTCAAGAACTTGCTTCTAAATTAGACTTTTTTTTTCTTGTACTTTTGACCATTTTAAATTCACACCAGAAACCGGAAGTTAAAAAGAGCAAAAAATGTTGACTATAACAGAATAATCCAAATAATTAATTTTTGTATTACACATTCTTCTCCCCCCCCCAACTATGTCTGTCTGTCTGTCTGTCTGTCTGTCTGTCTCTCTCTCTCTCTCTCTCTCTCTCTCTCTCTGTATGCATGTGCCAGTGTGTGGGCGCTCGTTTGCCAGCACGCGTGCGTACATTCCTTAGTTCTGTTGAACCTGAGTGTCCCGATGAAATCATTTCCTTGAAATGTTTGCAGCAAATACTTGTAACTTTTTACTCGACAACAGACACCACAAGACCTACTCCCTCCACACCCTCCCACCTTCGGCCCACATCGAAAGCTGAAGATTGCAACGATGTTTCCCGCCAATATTTCTCGCTTGATGTCGACTTCATAAAACTTATCTCAGTTTCTCCCCGTCTTTTTTTTAGACAGAGGAATGATTTTTTTTTTATATATAATCTACATGCAAGTTAAAAGATATTTCTGTTTGTCGGACTAAAAAGTGCAAACACTTATAAAAATTATAAAAATAGCGAAAGAAGAGATAAACTTTATTATTTTTATTAATATTTATTTATTAAATTTTTAGAACTGTACATTTTTAGCTTTAGAAATTTATGATCATACATTTTTTTTTCTGAAAAATCTCTCCTTAAAATATTAACACAATTTAGTACAGGAAAAATATTCTTTTTAAAAATTAAAGCTATTAATGTACAAAAACAGAAAATCTTTATTAAACTTAGATAATTAATATATTTTTTATAAGTCTACGATTTTAATTTCATGATTTTATCTTTTTTAATATTTTAACTAAATTCTTTATAATTTTATTGAAGGTGAGCTAACTGAAGGTCGGAATACACTCCCCCTTTCCCAACTTCATTGATGGGAGAAATTTATGATATTTTAATAATCACGATAAATTACTTTCTTTTTTTTTTACGAAAATATGAGTAAACCTATGAACCGTACAAAACGCATCGTTGTCTCTTGATAAGCTGGTCGGCAGACAAACCCTATCTTTTAAGATATTTACATAATTCTGTATGTGAAAAATTATTTTATAAAAATTTAATCGATTAATGTAAAAAAGCGAAAACTTATTTTAATTAAAATCAAATAATTAGCGGATTTTTACAACTCTACAATTTTAATTAATTTCATCGGTTTATCTTTTTGACTATTTTAATTGAATTCGTATTTCTTTTTATCTGAATGTTTATAATTTTAATTTCATTTTATAATTTTAACTGAATTCTTATAATTTTTATATTTGTTGTTTGTATGTGTTTATTTTTGGTCCCCAACAAAAGGAGGGTGGACCTGTAAATTCACCCTTCTCCGTTCGTCCGTTCGTCCGTCCGCACTTTTCTCAATAACTACGCCTTGGAACTCCGGTCCTCCCCTAGGGATGCTTTTCGGGTTAAAATGGCTAAAATTGACACCTAAAAAAAGAAAATACTGAATGAAATAGAAAAAATTGTCGTTTGTGTCCAATACTTACTGTACAATATAAGCAGAACATAGGCTTCCAATTAAAAAAAATCAAATCAATTTTACACTTTGGACTTTACAGATAAATTTTCAAAAAAACACTTTTTTTTTGTTTTAATTTATAGTATATTATTTATTGATCTTTTACCTTCAATTTGTGATATATAAAACTTTGGTACATAAATTAATTATTAAAATTTTAATAGACATTTCAAAATGAGAGTGTGAATTTAAAAACAACGCTTGTCTAAAATATTGGAAAGTGCATAAAATTTCACATTGACCCTGAAAATATCGTAAAAATTTAACCAATAGGAAATTTTTTATAGAGTTTTAAAGTTTAAAAATTGAAAAAAATTAACTGGTAAAATTCAATTGATTTCATTACGTAAAAAAATAGCTGCATGAAGGCGCGCCGGCACTTTGTAAACACTGTTTTTTTTTTTAATAAAAAATAATATTTCTATTATTCTTTATACAACTTTAATAGTTTATTTTGGAAGTATATTCCATAAAGAAAATAAACAACCCACTTTTAAAAGAGAAATTACAGGTTTTTTATATTTTATTCGCAGTTTCGTGTTAGGGTTGTCAAAAATTGCCAAAAATTCTGATACACCTAGACATGAATACGTGCTAAGAAAAAAAAGTTACTGAAATGTTATTTTGATTTTCAAATCTGAGGACAGCAGTCAAGTTTGACCTTTCACTGTGCACCTGATTATATAAACAATCTCGGGTCGCTCCCGTCGCCTGTCAAACTGTTGAGTTGGTAGGCCCCACATTATGGATATCTGCACCATCCCATTGCTGCGCACCTCACCACAAGTACGTGACAAGTCTGGCACAAGTTTCACTCTCTGGGAAGCCTCCAGCACCACCGAAAGGGAGTTTCTTCATTGTGCCACACTTGAGGTTAATTCCATTTCCATTATTTCCTCTTGTCTGCTGGATCTTGCCTAAAATAGACAAACTGTCGGAGGTCAGAAAGCATACCTAGCTTCTCAACCCCATCGGGCGAAGAACGTGGGGTATTTCAATAACAAAATAGTTTTAAAAAAGGAATTACTACTGTTAACGTCGGACCAAACAATGCTAATCCATTTTTTGTTTGTTTTTTTTTTTTTTTTTTTTTTTGTTTGTTTTTGTTTTTTTTTTTGTTTTTTTTTTTTTTTTTTTTGCAAGAATAAGAACTCCATGATTCTATACAGATCTGCTTTGTCTTATTAGCAAAAAGGTTTGGATTTACCATATCGGCTACTGTGCTAGGATCCTGAAACAAACAATATACAACTCATTATTCTAATAAATAAACAAAATGACATTGTGCATTCTAAACGACTATGAAAAAACTAACCAATCAGCGTATTAGTCATTGAAAAACAAATCTTGAGGAGATATCCTGTTCACACCTATAAAAAGCAAACACAAACTAACAACTTAAACAACGATACAACTAAATAGATCGTCGACTAAGTAAATATTACTTTCCCGCTTGTGAAACACGCGCGACGTTGGTCTCAGTCGGAATCTACGTTTACAAATAATTATTAAATATCAATTCAATATCATTCAAATACGGTAGTGTTTGAATGATATTGAATTGAATATATGGTACAGTGTTAGCTGTACTCATTTAAAGCTTCACCGCTCACCCATTTTGCGACCAAATTGCAAACAATTTTCATAGTTCATGCGTCACTTTTTCAACTATATTTTGAAAAAAAAAGTTTTCAATTTCGTTTAGTAAGACAAAAGTTATAATAAAATTACTGGTTCAAAAATTTTCAGACTCTGTAAGAAACGGAGAGACGTTTTTTTTTTTCTGATTGACTGTTGGTTACCATAGCAACCAAATTTGTTACACTACCTTAAATCGGCTGGGAACGACGTAGATGATGACATAACAAGATATAAAAAAGGAAAGTTCCCCAGGGGTTGGATCAAAGTGCTAACGTAGGGAAAATGGGGATACCCAATTCTCGAAGACAACAATATATATATATATATATATATATATATATATATATATATATATATATATATATATATATATATATAAAGCTGAACGTCTGTGCATGTGTCTGGTCACGAATAGGCTCCTATATGGTTGACTATTATAGAAAACTGATCACATATAATGATAGAAGATTATCGAGACACAGGAATGGGTATGTTTGATCTGGTATAATGATGATTCATTTAAATTGTGGGGTTTGCGTACGCGCCTGGTCCACAAAGTATGGAAATAAAACATTTAAAAATTAAAAAAAAAACGTTTGCAAGTGTTTTTGATATAGATGTACATAATAATACTTTGATAAGTATGTTTTAACTTAAATAGGGATGGTATAATAAAATTGTGGGGTCTGCGTTCGCACCTGACCTCCATAGAATGGAAATAGAGGCACAAACTTTAATAAAGACTTTTCATATCTATCTGCGTAAGTATACTTTGATAATTATGTTTCAGTTTGAAAAAATATGGTATAATAAAATTATGGGGTGTTCGTTCGCGCCTGGCCTCCATAGAATGGGAATATGTCACAAAGTTTAACAAGGTTTTTTAATATAGATCCACAGAATATTGTGATAAGTGTTTCAAATAAATTATGGGGTTTATCTATTTTATTTTTACTTTCATCATATTTTGCGTTGGTTTTGATACCCCCAAATTCGAAGCTATCTCTTTACAACCCTTCCTTTTTATTACCTATGATACTTTCATAAATCAGAGTCCATTTTCTGTAGGCTGTTTTTGAACCCAGTCAACGACGGGTACTTTTGCTAGTATATATATATATATATATATATATATATATATATATATATATATATATATATATATATATATATATATATAGTGTGTGTGTGTGTGTTGTCTCTTATATGTTGCCTCCCTTGCAATGTTTCTATTCGTTGCACGCCCGGATTGTTCGCCTTGCCCTATTGCCACGATTACGTCGATTCAACTACTACTGTCGCTAATAATTCACCACTGTCCCGATCTGTCGCTCAGCTGTACTGTCGCTGATCAGTCATCGTCGCTGCTGTGCTCAATTGCTAACCGACTTTTTCTATTCATCCCACAAAACACTTTCAGAAAGATATCGAGAAACGAATACTAACAATAATCATCTGATTCATTTGAAATGAATGAGTGATTGTCAACAAGAACAGCTTTAAAAATAGAAAAGTTAATATAAAAAAACGATTGAATTATAAAGATCAACTGTTACGGAAATAAAATATGTTCCATTTTAAGAAAAACGTAGACTTTTACGCTGCTTTTAGTGTAGAAAAACATGCCAGGTACTCGACCGAGCTGTCATCTGTGTTTTCCTCTTTGTAAAACATTCATAAAAAGAACTCGTCTAGTTACAACCGCTGTAAATAATTCTCCTTTTAATCTTTGAGTACCTAACCCCAATTGGAAGTTCTTTAAAAAAATAAAAATACCCGTATGTCTCACTGTCTGCATGACAAACTACTAAACCTTATCCTCGAGTGGTCTCCAAGTCTTGATAAGCGTTGACTCGTTAGTGCATAAAACAAAAGTAGTTTTAATGTTTTTCCCAGAAATTAACTCAAAATAGATCTAATTATGTAAATCTGTTGGCTGTAAAACTAATTATTTAAGCAAAATGTTTCACACAACGATGACTACAAAATAGCTTTAAACATTTAATAGGAAAAATAAATCATGTATTTTTCTTTCAATAAATACACATTCATGACAGAAGTAAATAAACCCCTTGTCATTATTATTAACAACGAAGAAAACTCCCCCACCTCTTATTTATTATATATATAGCACTAATTAACTAACCTTCTCGTATACAAACATTTTTTACTCTTGAAAAAGCCCGCACTAAACGGGCGAAACGTCGTCAACATTTTAGGTCTCTTCATCTTTACTTTTAATACCATATATCTATATAATATATATCTTCTACAATAATATAAATGCAACTTTATCTCTGTGCGTGTAAGTTCCTCCCTTATAGACTCCGAAACGGCTGAACAGATTTTCTTTAAAATTTACAGAACTTAAGTGTATAAGTCTGGTAGTGATCTTAGTTAAGTTTTGTCTCAGAATACCTCTGATAATTACCGATAATCGATAATCGAAACCGTTATTTTTATTTATCTATCAACGGTAAAGCCATTTTTTCCATGTCGTCGCTTTGCAACAATAATAGAACAACGGGCCGTGAAAATTCTACAGTAGTTAATAATTATACGAAAACTACAACCAGCGTCGGTTATTATTATTGTTAATATTTACAAGTGAACTTAATAGAATGAAACAACCGAGTTGAATGATTTTTATTTTCAGCAGAGGAAAGAGGACAGCTTATATCATCCGCTACTGCACCCAACGTCATGTAAACCCTATCTTCGTGAGAGCGACTGGAGTTGCGTCGCAGAATTTTAGTGGCGGTCCTAACCACCTAGAACTATACTTGTAACTGTGTGGCCATAGCGGCCTTCTTCGTGTTTCATCTTGAACGAGGAGAACGGGTCGTCACACGAAACGTTATAGTATCTTTAAGGGCTTTTAACTAGAACGTATCTTCAGTGATGTCGATTTTGAAATGTTTCCCCCCCCCGCCTTCCTAGCCGAGCTGTCTGCGCTGTGGCGGTCGTGATAGCTTCCCCTCCCTACTCATCTAGACTGTATGCCTTTTCCTGTTCCTCCACGTACCCACTCGGCCCTGTAGAAGACTAGGATATAAATACCCTAACTCGCTACAAGAAAAAATAATGAAACGAATTGAATGAAGGAAACAAAGAACTTAAATGCTGGAATAAAATAAACATGTCGTTTTGGTGTACACGTGTTCATTCAGCCGTTGACGACTACGCGCGTGGAAGGAAAAGGGAATGCAATAGAGAAACGCAAAGTGGCAAGCCGGCCTGTAGAAAGAGAGGGTTAAGCTCAATAGAGCGTTGCGCACATATCTGTTTTGATGGGCCAAAACTAAGGGGAGATAGAGTCAGAAAGTCAATCCAGTTCATGGAGAGAGAAAGCGTATAAAGTGTACGTATGGTCTGTTAGCTTTTTGTCCCACATAGTAGCAAGTGGTGTGAGGCACGCGCGTGCGCGCGCATGCCGAAAAGGCATGCTGTCGGTCTGTAGACCGTACAGCTCGAAAGCTGGTCTTAAAAGGAAGAAGCCGCTTATTGCTCTTTCTTTTATAGGTGTTTCCGGTGGTCTTTTGCGCATGTGTGGATTTCCTTTGAAAGGGGAAGTGTATGTGAGTACATGTGTGTGTACGTTAGCATGTGTGTATATACACGCGAATGTGAGTGTATGTACGCGAATGTGAGTGTATGTACGTGTGTGGACGTGGGCGCATATGTTTGTGCGCGCGTATGTATATACGTAAGTAATATAGCTTGAAATGTGAACGCATGTTTTTGTGTGAGACTAGAAAAGGCTCGCGCAGCCCATAAGGATTTGAACTACTAATTTTAACCCTTATCATAACCACACAATATATGCTTCTTCTTCTTTCTTTCTTTCTTTCTTCCTTTTTCCTTTCCTCCCTTTTCTCTTTTTTCCCTCACCCTCCTTCTTTCAGGTTTAAATTTTTTTACTTCTTAATTTAATAATTCATGCTTAATGATTTCTTTTTCTTCTTTTCCTCCACTCCTCTTTCTCTTTTCTTTTATTCCTTCCTCTTTCTTTCATGTCTGTAATTATCTTTACTATTTTATCTATTTACTCTCTATAGCATTTATAATGTGTGTGTGTGTGTGTGTGTGTGTGTATGTGTGTGTGTGTGTGTGTGTGTGTGTGTGACAGCACTAAGCCAGATAATCCACCAGACTAGATGTATTCTTGCCTGGAACAGTAAGAATGAAAGACCATAAGAAACATATATTATAACATATTGAAATGGTCAATTGGGAAGAGGAAATTAGGTTTAAAACGTCTTTATTAACTCAGTGTTTGAGCGGTAAAGGATAATTTTAATGAACATTCGAATATCTATGTATCTCATATAGAGATCAAGTGTTAACCCCGAGAAATAGTCCCTTGAATTTTGCAGTAATAATGAAACAAAACATACATACATATGCATATTACACACACACACACACACACACACACACACACACACACACACACACATATATATATATATATATATATGAGTTTGTGTGTATATATAGATATATATGTATGAATATGTGTACTACTACTACTACTACTACTACTACTACTAGAATAAGCCCTGCTGCAGCACCGGTAAAATTAATTCCCTGAACATGCTACTAAACCGAATGTCTAGAATTCTTATTCCAATTTTCATAGAAGTAAATTGTCAGGAGTCAACATGGTAAAACTTTGTTGATCGGCTTGTTTCAGTTGTTAGCATTTTTTACGGGATGAACCACGTGAAGTTTGCAAACATCCATAAGTGAAAGTAAGGCAGTATTCGAACTTGGCACACTAAGGTCAACAGTTGGCGTTATTAGTAAAATTAAATTATTTTTTATTCTCTAAAATGTATATGAAATTTTAGGCTTAACTTTAAGAAGTTTAAAAAAGAAATTGAATTTCAACGAACTTTGCTTGATATTTAATAACTGTATATCGAATTCAATGCCAATCCGAAATATTTGAATTTTCAAATTGGACAATTGTGCCCATATTATACCCCATTAAAGACCCTTAAAATACTAAAAAAAAAAAAAAAAACTTAAATTTAAGGAATATTTATTAACTTCTACTTAATATCAAGTTTTCACAAAAATCGGAAGTAGATAAATTTTCACAGAATGTTTTTTGTGCCTCTCTACAACTTAATTAAACTAAATATATCTCGTATTGCTCACCTTTACGCCTAGCAGCTGTGCTAAAAAATATTCATAATCATCTCTAAATTAGTTTAGGAGTGAATCGTATAGCTATGCACATGCATTAGAGGTAATATAAAACATCTTTTAATCAATTAAAATCAGGTTAAAGCTACACAAGACATGCCATTGTTTTTTTTTATTTTTTTTAATTGAAGATGCACCATTAGCAATAGATACGTAAACATACAGATACACACGGATATCTTGGCATTATACGTGTAGATTATTATGCAATTTTTATTAGAGAGTTAGGTCACGTGTTACCCGATCGGTCAGTAATTTTTATTCTTAATTAAATAATTATTTAGCTGTGATATTGGTTGATAATCATATGGGGGGGGGGTAAAAATCAGTCCGATAAAGAATGGGTCATTGTGGTCTCTTCTGGCTATGCTCCGACGGGCTAATGTATCAGTTCTGAGTAATTCAATGAGGTCCACCCTACCAGAATTTACTTTATCTTTTAGGGAGTGGGTTGGTATATTGCTATTACAGGTTATTGCAGGGTTACTCAGACCTTTTGTTGTTGGGCAGAATACGTTACCTCTAGTGAACTGGTCTACTGTCTAAACCTTCCGGTTTTGTGCCATATTTTTCCGCGGTGGATGAGAAATAGGTAAATGGTGTCATAAAGAATGAATGGCAGTTTCTGGCAAATTTTGTGACGTAATCCATTTTCAAGTAAATATGTATATTTCTTTCCTAATAATCGTAGTTTCTTTTTTTTCTCCCTTTCCCTTCTTTTTTTTTTTTTTTTACAAAGGCATCACCACATTATCAAGGCCCAGAGGCCACTCAAGGATAAGGGTTAAAGAGTGTACAGTAGAAGTTGGTCAATATAGTAATCATTAGTAATGAAAATTTGGTAAATTTAATAACTTATATAGAACGGCTCATCAAGAACTTATTTACTTTAGACTTGAACAAAACCATATTGTAGTCAGCCGGAAAGCAGGAAAACGGAAGACAATTCCACAGGCGTGCAGTTCTAAGAAAGAAGCTTTGTTCATGGAATCTACGTTTAGGTTTAGGCACAGATAAAGAGTGGGGGAAATTATTGATAGTGTTTACAGCTAGACGAGTGTTTCTTGTGAAAGTTTGGCGAGGGGGGACCATAGATTGAAGCTCAGTTGAACACTTTCCATGAAAATAACGATACATCAGAGACAAACTCGCAACATCTCTTCTGTGAGATAGAGGTTGCAAGGAGGAGAAAAGGACATCTCCTACGAGGCTACGAAGTCTATTTTGAACTCTATCAAGGCAGGACAAGTTCTTTCTAGCAGCTCCTGCCCAGATGTGGCAACAGTATTCCATCCTTGGACGTACCTGGCTCTTATATAGATAGAGAATAGCATCAGCAGTGAGATATCTACTGGATCGATAGAAAGATCCCACCATTTTTCCAGCGGCCTTGGCAACAGATTTGATATACGTGTTCCATTTAAGATCAGGAGTAATGGTCAAGCCCTTCTTCTTCTCCCTCTTTCTCTTTTTTCTCTTCCCTCTTTCTCTCCGTTTCCCTCTCTTTCTTTTCCTCTCCATTATTTCTAGTTTTATTATCCACACAGTAAACCCTCCCCACACTACTTCTTTTAACATTTGATATTAACGTCGGGAACGAAATCGTTTCGCCGAGGAGCAAAGTGTAGTATCTATCCTTAGTTTATTCTGTCCGTAGTCAGTGCAGATAAAATCCTTCTAGATAAAGGCAATATTTCATTTTTGCTTCAGTTCAGATTAAAAACTATGGTATGTCTCATTTTGCCCTCGTATGGGAGGCATATAAATAAGTACAGAGTTTAGGCCATTATTGAATTTGCTTATTCCCTGTTGACTGAGGTTGTTATAGTCGTGTCCAACATTAAGAGGTTCGCCCTTCTAGGCTGTTGCATCCCATCTTTCGAGTGGAGTAAGTTTATTGCTTGCTTCATAGGTATCCCTACAAAAGAATGCTGACATGTTTTTAATAAACCTGAGTGTCTTTTCTTTTGGAGGCGCTGGCTTAACTCTCCCCCATCTCCCGACCTTGTATCACATCTTCCCAGTGGATAAAAAATCATATATCTTCATCAATTTGGTAGTTTATAAAGTTCACATTTTTCTTCAGCATTTAATATGTATCATGTCACATCGCCCCTTCGTTTTTCATTGGACACAAAACGTCAGAAAAACTCTATAAGCCATCGTTTTGCAAAAGGACAATACCAGAACCAAATAAACCTTCATTGCTGTTACTTTTGAATAAATTTTGAGTTTGAAAGGTATGGCTTTTGTATTTGTGGATTCTTTTGCTTCTGCCGGTAAGAAATTGGGACGTGAGAAATAATTCCTTACAGTCCGCGCATTTCGCATATAAAGACAACGCCCACGGCTATCCTCTGGGGTGATCGACCTCTCCGTCAACCGACGGCTATACCAATAAAGTTTTCTTAACTACTACTACATGCGATAAAACGACCCTTTTCAGGGTCATCTTTCTCAACAAAAACTACCATATATTTTTCGAAATCGACTCTCCAATCTTGCAGTTTCCAGTGCCTTCTTGCAGTTTCTGGCACCTTTCCAGAGATGGCAGTAAAGCCGCTCCAGTTTGAATACAAGAAGTACTTCAGCTTTACTTATAACTTTGTTTTATTTACCGAAAGGTAAATAAAACTGGACGGTATTTTTTTATCATTTACAACAGTTCAACTGCGTTTTGTCCTTTCTTCTTTGCTATTGTCGTTTACCATTTTTTGCCTGCGTCACTTTTTAGTTGTAGGGTCGATTGTCACCAACGGTCGGCATCGCAACAGGTGTTCGAAGCGGAACCACCTAGAACTACACTTGTACCGATGAAAACTACGGTCTTCCTTGTGTTATATCTTTGACTGGAGGAGGCCAGGTATTCGTCGTGTTATACCTGCCTATCTGATATTTTCTGTGACTGTTTTTCTCTTTGTAACAAATCTTTTATTATA
Source organism: Euprymna scolopes (assembly GCF_053919585.1). Classification (NCBI taxonomy): domain Eukaryota; kingdom Metazoa; phylum Mollusca; class Cephalopoda; order Sepiida; family Sepiolidae; genus Euprymna; species Euprymna scolopes. Next base: position 29,966,086 of record NC_136492.1, read on the forward strand.
AACATCGGTATTCAAGTGGGTTTATCAGCAAATGAATGGAAGCTTGATTCTTGGTGACATTACGAGAGTGCTCCTGCATTTACCGACCCGCGATTTTCATGAAGTTGGCTCGAGCTCTCTCAGCAGTTGACGGAAAGAACTGGAAAAGGTCGGCCGAGCATTCCTCAATTTTTAACGAAAGCGTTGTCTGTTTTTTAGCAAATACGAATTTATGAAAGCTACACTTTTTTTATGAAGGCGATTTTTTTTTTTGTTTTTTTTTTTTTAATTAAAAAAAAATAATTTTAACTGCGCAGGTTAGGGTTTCTGTTTGGTCAGATACATATCCGTAATTTTCTTTTATTGTATTTCCATGTTTTTTTTCTGCTTATCGTTATAATTTTCTCTTAACGATTTAACGTTTCGCAATAGGCCACTTCCGGTTATTCCCGTCAGTGGTTGAGCACACCCGAAAAACTTTGTAGAAACAGGGGGTTGGTAAATGCAGAAGTACCGATACGAGTGTATAATAATTTAGACACACTGATATGTGAAAACGTAACACATGGTGACCGAGGTTATGGCTAACTTCGGTTAACTTCATACTGAAAATATAGTAATAACGATCACTTACTTGACTACTAACCCTAATTCCTATTGTAATCAAGCGTTTGTGTTAATACCTAATACTTATAGCTTTCTTTAAATGTTCTTTACTTCATTCATTTTACGGCGTATCAACTACCTTTGACTCGACATCAGATGTAGTTATATAACGTTGGGCTTCTTTCGTAAGACATTCTGCAGAAATAAGCAAGCCTTTTATTAGACGGTTTCTCCGCCCACGGATTTTTTTCAACCAGTCAGATTGCATGTTATAACTGGCTGCCGGGAATGTTCTTTGGCGCCAATATTCCTTTCCAGATTAGATTCAAGGAAGACGTCGAGTTGGACACACGTGGATTTCTGACTCGAATCCTAGAAGACGCAGGCGAAACAAATAGGATTCTCACTCGTATCGAGGCATCGAAATTACTTGTTGCTTCGAGACGTTTTAAATGCCCAAATGTGAAGCAGAACTTTATTATTGCAATTACCAATGCCCTTAAGTAGGGTGAATTTTATTTGCACGTTTGTGCTTCAATTTAATGTCAGTCAAGACAAAATTTACGTCTACTGTTCGACCAGCCATTATCTGCAATTGGACAGTTATCTATATGGACTTATGTATCGTGTATGCCCTGCTAGCAGCCCGACTTGGAGGTCAACACTACAAATCCAACCTGCGCACTACTTCGTCACCGAGAATCCTACCCAGCCTTTATCGTAGACGAACTATTATTCCCTTCGGGAATGTCACCAGCCCAATAATGGCAGATAGCTGAAGATGACACATAATTTGCAAACATACTTTAATAAAATTTACATTGAAGTTTCAAGGTGAGCTTGTTGTAATTTTTGCTAGTTTTCTTCCATTCTGCCAAGGGCAAAAACCTTGTGAAAGAAATCTCACACTATATTTTTTGAACCATTGCTATATAACCACTCAAGCAACTGTATACACGTTCATATTAAAATATGTTCCTCACTGTAAAGTGCTCTCTCTCTCCCCCCCCCCTCTCTCTCTCTCTCTCTCTCTCTCTCTCTCTTTCTCTGTAAAGAAATCTTGTTTATACACGCAACAATGATAAAGCTGAGATTGTTTTCTTTGATGCAATTGAGTTTCACACAGCGGTTTGGAAACACATCGTCAAATTCTTGCTAGCCTTTCATCTTAGAAGGGACGGTCTTGAATTCGCTGGCTACATCTTAAACCATGTGTATGTTCTCTCGCCTTCAAGAATAAACTGACTAAAAAAGTCCTCTTTTAAAATCTTGCCCCAGAATGTGAACTCGTCAAAACACTTGTTAAATTTTGCCAAATCTCGTTCCCACGAAACGAGGCCCCACTGCGTGTGTTATGACCCGTTCTTGTTACACCAGTTGCAGCAACTGTGTTTGACAGGTTTGGAACTCAAACTTTTTAAGACCGTCTACTAGTGCATATAATAACTAAAACTGCTTGTCTGCTAACGTAGGATCCCATTATAGAACACAATCCCCAAACAAAAAAATCTCGTAAAACCACACTTAATTGCCTGATTAGTGATATCAAGCTATAACCGGTTTTCTTTTTCGTACATCGATAAGACACACAAACAGCGAAATAACAGTTTCAAATTAAAGATCTTGTAAACACGCTACAAGTATATGAGTTGGTAGTGAATTTAATTTTACGACGTTTTCTAAAATTACTGTTTTTATTTTTTTTTTGTTTACGGGTTACCGATTGTTAACAAATATGTACTTTGCTATATGTATCGGAATTTTGGGGGAATTTTTGACACTTCTAACACAAAACTGCGAATAAAATATTTAAAAAACACTCGTAATTTCTCTTTTTAAAGTGGGTTGTTTATTTTCTTTATGGAATATACTTCCAAAATAAACTATTAAAGTTGTTTAAAAAGTAATATTTCTATTATGTTTTATTTAAAAAAAAAAGTGTTTACAAAGTGCCGGCGCGCCTTCATGCAGCCATTTTTTTTTTTGCGTAATCAAATGAATTGAATTTTACGAGTTAAATATTTTTCAATTTTTAAACTTTAAAAATCTATCAAAATTTTTCTATGTTCAATTTTTACGATATTTTCAGGGTCAATGTAAACTTTTATGCTCTTTCCAATAAACCAAATATAATATTTTAGACAAACGTTTTTTTATTCACCCCGCCCCCATTTTGAAACGTCTTTTAAAATTTAAATAATTAATTTACGTACCAAAGTTTTATATATCACAAATTGAAGATAAAAGACCAATGAATAAAATATTCTAATTTAAAACAAAAAAAAAGTGTTTTTTGGAAATTTACCTGTAAAGTCCAAAGTGCAAAACTTGGGAGGCGGGGGGCTTATGTTAAGTAAATACTGTCAAGTAAATATTGGACGCTGACGACAATTTTTTTCTATTTCATTCAATGTTTTCTTTTTTTAGATATTTAAAAACAAATTCACCCGATAAAGAAGAATTAAAATATATTAAATCAAAAATTTATGCATTTCTTGGAGAAAAGAAAAAATTCATAGACTGTTTTTTTAGGCAAAAACTTATAAGTAAAATTTGACTAATTTTCATCTATGAGGACACATATTTCTTCACGCACAAGGCTAGACGGCTAACGCGAACGTGTGTTTTTTAGTTTCTTTTGTCCATCCGTAGTTCAAAACAAGAACAAACATTACTTCTGGTGTTTCGATAACAACGTAAAAAAGCTTACGTAATGGCGTCTTTTTTCAAATAGTAGTTTTAAAAAATTCTTTTATTTAAAAATAAATGGAACTTAAAATATAAATATGGATAAATTCTTAACAATGAAGAATGGAAGTACACATTGAATAGTATTTTTATAGGTAAGTGAATTTTTTGGAATTTATATATATTTTTATTATCGAAGTAAGTAAAATTTCGTTGATTTTCTTCCAATCTTTTTTAAAGAAAACCGATTTAAAAAACAAATATTGCATAATTTGCTATTAAACCTGTTATTTTAAAAATTTTGGTCTTTGCATCTTTAATTGAAAAAAAATAGGGTTTGAATTACATTTTTCAAGTAGTTATAAGCCTGGAAAGATAGGAGGTCGAATTATTCAATTTTTTTTCACGAATTTTTAGAGTCGGTTTCTACCATTGCTAGTACGGTGCCTATTTAGTTATTTATTTAAACAGAAACACACACACACCACACACACACAGACACACGCACACACACACACACACACACACATATATATATATATATATATATATATATATATATATATATATATATATATATATATATAATGTACAGAATAATTTTAGATATTAGGTTGATGCAAAAATAATGTCGTTTTTTGACGTTTAACGTCATGTCAAAAACGACATTATTTTTGCACCAAGCTAATAGTTACAATTTACAGTTTTATTGATAGATGGAGATGGGAGTACTTTAAAAAAAAAATCATCCACAATACTGCCCGAGGCGCCTCAACTGAGGAAAGCTAACTAGGCCTGCCTAGATAATTTTACTAAGCTAGAGTGCTCCTCCTATAGGAGCGGTGGCCTGACTCCTTTACATTCCGACCTTGTGTCACATCTTGTTGCGGTAGGAATGAAGAAGAGAATCTTTTTAATCATTTAAAACAAAATTAATGAATAACGTCATAAAAGATAAATGGTAGCTTTTGCCAATTGTCATTATATATTATAGAATGATGATGTCATGGATTTTACCTTTTCATTTTTTTTTTTACGTCATCGATTTTCAAGTGTGAACGAATATTAACTTACGAACAAATGTGTCCAGAAAATATTTATATTTCATCTATAGGCTTCTTCCAAAACAATTAACAGTTACGTCATAATAAAAGCGCTCGTTTCCTTGGAGAAATAAAACACTTTTGTTGAACAGACGAGGAGACATGACGCAGTGTTTCGTTACTGAAAGAAACTGACGAGAAACTTGAGTTCTAAAACTTTCTACAAAGACAGGCTAAACAGGCGAATTGTATTCCTCGATTAAGAATTCCTGAAAGTCAACAATATTGTCTTCATTCAAGCAGATTCCGAAAATTGAATAATTTTGTAAAGAAGTTGCTCTATCTAAAGAGATAAGCCAAAAAGACATGGCGAAATCCGGCGCTTCTTATTGTCTTCGTTGTCGCAGAAAAACACCATGTTTAAATGCAAGAACGGTGACCTTCCGTAACAAGAGACGCGCCATCAAATCAAGTTGCAGTCATTGCAGTATGAAGAAATTCAGAATTATTGGCGGAGCGACTGACGAAACGGCTGGTTCTTCCAAAGCGCGCAAACGCAACGCCACAAGACGAAAAAGCGGAGGCGGAAGGCGAAATGGAGATGGAAGCAAGAAAAGGATGAGGAGGAGGGCAAAGTAATCAACGAAAATTGAATCTCAGTCCAAACGATGGCGACATTTTGATTTTCTCAAATAAATCCATTTAAATTTAATTTCGTTTTATGAGTCCACTTTTTTGTATTAGATGTATACAAAAAAATTTATTAGATGTGTACAAATTATTAAATGTATACAAAAAAATTTATTAGATGCATACAAAATAATTTATTAAATGTATACAAATAATTTATTAAATGTATACAAATAATATATTAGATGCATGCAAAATAGTTTATTAGATGCTTATTACAGATTTCGAAGGATTTCTTATTTTCAGAGAGAATTAAGACTTGTGAGTTTCGCCATTTTCTTTTTTTTTTTTTTGTGGAATGTCGAATATCTTCAGAAAACTTACACTGATATTGCGCAGCATTTTTTCGCGAATATATATGCTTGTCGTTGTTAACATTTTGTGTCGAACACCCAGACACCTGCTTTGCTGTTTAAGGTAGGTATGTTTTTTATTTAGTTGTTTTTCATACTTGCAAGACCCATGTTGCCCGGAAAGATTGAGAAAACCAAAAGAAAACCAAAAGTCGCGGTTTTCCAGCTGCAAATTAACCGTAAAAGACTATTTTCTCAGAAAATGCTAAGCATTTATTCACAATATACAAAATATTCACAAATAAAAATGTTGGTAATAGAAAAATTAAATCAACAAGAAAACAAAAACGAATAATTACTTAATGACAATTCGTATTTCAAATGCTTCGTTTAAAAATTCTTTAAGTCTCGATGCGGTTTTACCAAAAAGTGTACGATTAAAAATTATGTACGATCAATGTACGACTAATTGCCGCTGCTGCTGATTAAAGCAACTTCGACACAGGCAATCGACTGTATTCGTTAGCATAAAATACCGTAAAACAATATGGTAATAAGCAATAAAACAAATTTACTTAGAAGTCACGAGAGGTTTTTTTTTTTTTTTTTTTTTTTTTTGGTAAATATCTTTTTAACTCCATACCTAAAAAGATACTTACTAAAGAAAACTCCTGATTTTTATCAAATACTCCCTCTTGCACGGGCGATCCATTGAGTTCGTTAGCGCAAAAAATATTGTTATTAAAATAAATAATAAAACAACTTAAGTCGTAATTATTTTTGGCATATTCTTAAAAACTGAGACTTTCTTTTCAAACCAGCGTGCCACTTTCTTTTATTTTTAATCTTTGTCAAAAAGATAATAATGAACAAGTTTATTTCTTTATTATTGAAATGAAAGACAAAACGATTTTAATCACAATCACAACTTTCAGCCGAGAGTTTTTAGTTTTTTGTCAAATTAAATTTTACAAGTGACCATTTTTTTTTTTAATTTGAATTTTGTAACACAATAACAATGTAACACAATAACAATGTAACACAATAACAATGTAACACAATAACAATGTAACACTAGAAAATCTTGTAAAAAGTAGAAGAAATCCTTATTATTATTAAACTATTGTCTGCTTTTTGTTTGTTTTTCAAATTAAACTTGAAACTGTCGAAGTTGCTTTGACTAATTAAACCCTTAAAGCCTGAGAATTATTTTTTTTCCAATACAGTGTGCCAAATAATTGTATCAGTCTTTTTAGGATTTAATTAGGCGTACATAAAATCGTGTTTAATTTTTAGTTGTGCATAATTAGTAAAATCAAGGCACGACTAATCTAAAAAAGTAAACTTGTTTATTTTTTACAGAGATTTTTAACGAAAAAAAATAAAAATAAAAAACGAAAAAGCGGCACAAAGAATTGGAAAAAATATAATTATTTCAGTTTTCAAGGAGTTCATTATGTCAATAAATACTTATATATCTACTAATATGGGTGCCCGGCGTTGCCCGGGTATTTTGAGGTGTATGCTGAGCAAAAAAAAAAAAAAAGGGTCATTTTTTTTAAAACTTTGACCACTATTATGACGCCTTAACATTTATTGTTTAGGGATCAAATCAAGTTATTAAGTTAGATCCATGTCCAAGGAACCTATATCTAAAATTTCAAGTGTTTATACCGAAAATTGTCGGAGCAGTTTGGTAGAGTTCTCAAAACTCAAATCGTTTAACTTTGACCCCTTAATTGCAAAATTTTGGCCGAAAAGCGATCACATCGATTTTTCCAAATCTCAGTACTCTGTATATCAAATTTCGAGTCTGTAGGCTTAAAATTGATAGAGTTATTGCGTAGGGAAATGTACACACACAGATACACAGCTACACAGACAGACAGACACTTTCACTTTTATAGATATATAGATTTACTATCTGCCTTAAGAGAGAATATTAAAAAAAATAATTTAGTTTCTGTAAATACTTTTATTATGAATCTAACAATATGCAGTGCAACCCAGATATAAGAGACTTCTTTTTCCGGTTCCTACAACTATCTTATATCCGTGTTACACTTATATCCGTGTTACACTTATATCCGGGTTACACTTATATTCGGGGTTCAAATATCCGAGTTACACTTATATCCGAGGTTCTGATATCCGGATTACACTCTAATTTAGGACCAGAGAAAATCTCTCTTATATCCGTTTTTCTTATATTCGGGCCTCTTATATCCGGGTTACACTGTATTTGCCAAAAAAAATAAGCCACCGACTAAAACTTGTGAGTATATGCATTTTATTGTTTATTTTAATTGGAATCCATTATTGAGATGAATATCATTTATTATTTTATTTATTGCGGACTATTATCCTCATCTTTTTTTTAGTTGTTTCACGACGTTTCGGCCAACTATTCCTCTGGTATTCATCAGGTGGTAACCGAAACGGGATTGACTACAACTTGGATGTCTTCAAGTCCAACGTTAACAAATTCCTAATGAACCGTCCTCTTAAGTAAACACTTCATTAAATCTCCACACTAACGTACTGTACTTGCAATAACCCTTATCCCTGAGTGGCTTCCGGGCCTTGATAAGTGGTGACCACCGTGTAAAAAAAAAAAAAGGATCTCTGAATCTCCTAACTGCATCCACTGCAATTACTGCCTTCCGTAGTTGTCGTCTCCCCACGGTTTTTGGCCAAGTAAGCCTCTAGCCGGCTTTGGGTAGGATTGAAACCGCTATCTTCAGACAATGCTCACCTGGAACCGTAGAGATTCAAAGCCGGCCAGAGGCTTATTTGGCCAAAACGTGGTGAGACGACAACTACGGAAGGCAGTAATTGCAGTAGATGCTTTAATAATCTGACACACAAAAAGTTATGAATTAATCATGCTGATATGTTTAAGTAATAACAATATGTTTAAGTAATAACAATATGTATAAAACAAATTACAAAGGTTAAAAATGCTCCTTCTATAAACAAGCAAAATCTATTGCACCGACCTGATAATTTCTTAATATATTTTCATTAATTAATTTTTCAGTCTGTTTTTTCTTTTTTTCTTTTTCTTTTTCGGGATTTCTTTTTTTTTTTTTCTTTTTCTTTCTTTCTTTTTTTTTTTTTTTTTTTTTCTTTTATCTGAATGCTTATAGAGGCTAGTACGAGTAATGTGGTACCGTGAAAGACCCGTGCCCGTTCTTTAGTTTCCGTTAAGATGGACAACATAATGCGCTCGGATTTCATTTTTGGTATCGTTTCTGGCAATGCTCGAACGCGGGAAAAATATTGCCAGGACAAAAATGTTGCTTTTTATAGAAAAAGGAAGACTAAATTTTCGACAAACACCTCCAGCTAAATTCGCTGACACATTTGGTGTTAACATGCCATTTTCACTTTTCCTTCCCAGGACATTTTTGTTCATTAAAAATCCTTCCGCAGTAGACTTTTCTTTAAGCAGAAGTTTATGCAACCTTCTAGAGAAGATGAAAGAGTAAAAATTCAATGGCTTTGATTGCATTAATTATCTTTCCTTGTTTTCCCTGTAACTGCCATTTTTATTCGTATCGGCCAATTAATCATCGAAACAGCCGAAAAGTTGGCGTTTCAGATCAGAAATTTGATAAAGGAGACTGCGTGGGGCTCTGCTTTTCCCAACCACGTATATATATATATATATATATATATATATATATATATATATATATATATATATATATATATATATATATATATATATATCTTTACAAAGATATGGAAAGCAGGCCGAGTTCCACAGGACTACAAAGATGCCTGCATCAAACATCTCTACAAAAATAAGGGAGTCAAGAATGTCTGTGACAACCATCGGGGGATATCTCTGCTTTCAATTGCAGGAAAGATTCTGGCTAGGCTCATTCTAAACCGAATCATAAATCGTCTCGTTGATAAGGTGTATCCAGAGTCCCAGTGTGGGTTTTGGTCGGGTCGCGGCACCATTGACATGATATTTTCCTTACGCCAGGTGGCAGAAAAGGTCCGTGAGAAAAATCAGGAATTGTATATGGTGTTTGTTGACCTGATGAAGGCCTTCGACACTGTGAATCGCGATTCTCTTTGGCAAGTTTTAAGAAGGCTTGGTATTCCAGAAAACATGCTGAACGTGATCATTTCCTTTCACGAGGGAATGAAGGCTAATGTTGTCTCAGATGGTATGATGTCTGATCCATTTGATGTTAGGAATGGGACCAAACAGGGATGTGTAATGGCGCCAGTCCTCTTTGCGCTCTTCTTTTCACTAATGCTGAAGCATGCATTTGATGATTTGGACACTGGTGTCAAGTTTCAATTTCGGTCATCCGGTGGCTTATTTAACCATCAACGGTTTAAGGCCAAGACTCTTCTTCGCACTGAAATTATTCGCGACTTGCTTTTCGCTGACGATGCCGCACTGGTAGCCACATCTTTTGAAGAATCCCAGGTTCTTCTTGATCGATTTTCAGCCGCGTGCAAGGCCTTTGGCCTGACAATTAGCATAAGGAAGACTGAGGTAGTGCATCAGCCACACCCTACTCCAAAACAAGTTGAAGGCGTAAAGCAAAATCCACTAGAGTATAGATTTCCTGCGCGCAAGCTGAAAGTCGACGGTCATGATATCAATTATGTCAAGTCCTTTCCTTACCTTGGTAGCAAGGTGAACCAGGGCGGTTCTCTTGATGATGAAATTGTCAACAGGATTGCTAAGGCCACTTCTGCCTTTGGAAATATTCGCCATCGCTTGTGGAACGAAAGAGGTATTCGACTAGACACAAAAATCCTTGTCTACCGTGCTGTTGTTCTTTCCATTCTTCTTTATGGATTTGAGTCATGGAACCCATACAGACATCACATTAATCAGCTGGACGTTTTCCACAAAAGCTCTCTACGCTCCATATGTGGTCTTAGCCTCCGCGATAAGGTATCAAATGCCGAATTATTCACAAAATGCAAAATACCTGGAATTGAATCATTCCTTATTCAATCGCAATTGCGGTGGGTTGGTCATGTATTGAGGAGGCCCGATGACAGAATTCCAAAAATTGCGATGTACAGTCAATTTGAGGGTGGTAAAAGAGTTGTCGGACGTCCTTGGCTTAGGTACAAGGACAAGTTGAAGAGTAACTTGTCTGTAGTGAACATACCATACAGGAGTCTTGAGGATGAGGTGAATGACCGAAAAGGATGGAGATCAAGGTTTTTTGAAGGTCTCCAGAGGTTTCAATCTGAAAGCTTAAGGCAACTAAAAGAAAACAAGTAAGAGCAAAACGACTAGCAGACGCACCAATATCTGCAGCGTTAAATTCACATTCATGTTCTATTTGTGGCCTTGTTTACAAGTCCCTTGCTGGACTAAAAAGTCATCAGAGGCAAAAGCATAAATGAGTTTTAGAAATATGGGTTGTCCGAACCTCATACGTCGAAAGTGACGGGAGAGTCCATCATATATATATATATATATATATATATATATATATATATATATATATATATATATATATATATATATATATTCTCATCTGAGGACATCTTTTCCTCTTAGAATATAAAGAAATTACAAAATCTTATACAAAATAATATAATTAACCAAAAATAATAATTAATAAATAATATATAATGAAAATATTTATTAATAAAATTAAATATTATAATAATATAATAATATTTGAAATATTATATAATAAAATGAAATACAAAATATAATACAAAAATAAATATAAATAATATATGAATTAAAATAATATATACGATAACGTAAAAAATATTAATTTAATATTAGGAAATGAAATTATCTTTTAAGCGTTTCTGGAGACTTTTAGAATATAACTGAAAAAAAGTATTCTTTTTTGTTGTTCCAGAAGGTTCCAAAAACCGAGTGTCCTAAATTATTGGATTCTGGAACATTCTCCAGCGATTACTATAACTAGAAGAATATGCGTTTGAAAAAACAGTTATTGATTCCTACACCAAATTGAAAGGGACGCGAAGTTGGGGCGACCTACTTGCTAGAATCTAACTCCGGCCAAATAATGAGACATAAATGAAAGCTGGTCGTAAATAAACACACTGAATTAATGAACCATTATTTAAACAAGCCACAACGGACAACATCTTGGTAAATATAGATTTTTCTGAATATTGATATTGACCAAAGAAAATATATCTTTGGATGTTATTTAAGTACTTTTAACTTATGGTGCATTGCTAGGACAAGAACCTGCACTATCTCCATTAGACCATTCTGTTTACTGTAAAATAGTTTTTTGTTATATTTACTTTTTTGTTTACAATAAATATTTTTCTTTTTATTCGCTTTTTACTCTTTTTATTTATAATGTATATGTTGCAGTGAATACCGTTAGTCATCACAATAACGATATATATATATATATATATATATATATATATATATATATATATATATATATATATATATATTGTGATGACGAACGGTATTCACTGCAACATATACATTATAAATAAAAAGAGTAAAAAGCGAATAAAAAGAAAAAATATTTATTGTAAACAAAAAAGTATATATATACTAGCAAAAGTACCCGTCGTTGACTGGGTTCAAAAACAGCCTACAGAAAATGGACTCTGATTTATGAAAGTATGATAGCTTATGAAAAGGAAGGGTTGTAAAAAGATAGCTTCGAATCAAAACCAAAGCAAAATATGTCGAAAGTAAAAATAAAATAGATGAACCCCATAATTTATTATGCCATACCTGTTCATACTGAAACACTTATCACAATATTCTGTGGATCTATATTAAAAAACCTTGTTAAACTTTGTAACATATTTCCATTTTATGGAGGTCAGGTGCGAACGAACACCCAATAATTTTATTATACCATATTTCTTCAAACTGAAACATAATTATCAAAGTATACTTACGCAGATAGATATGAAAAGTCTTTATTAAAGTTTGTTTCTATTTCCATTCCATGGGGGCCAGGCGCGAACACAGACCCCACAATTTTATTATACCATCCCTATTTAAGTTAAAACATACTTATCAAAATATTCTTATGTACATCTATATCAAAATAACTTGTAAACGTTGATTTTTAATTTTTTATTTCCATACTTTGTGGACCGGGCGCGAACGCAGACACCACAATTTTAATGAACCACCGTTCTGCCAGATCAAACATACCCATTCCTGTGTCTCGATACATCTTCTATCATTATATGTAATCAGTTTTTTAAAATAGTCAACCATATAGGAGCCTATTCGTGACCAGACACACACACACACACACACACACACACACACACACACACACATTCAGCTTTATATATATATATATATATATATATATATATATATATATATATATATATATATATAAGTGAACGTGTCTGTGTGTCTGTCTGTCTGTGTGTCTGTGTGTCTGTCTGTCTGTCTGTCTGTATACATTTCCCTACGCAATAACTCTGTCAATTTTTTGTCTATAGACTCGAAATTTGAAATACCGGGTACTGAGATTTGGGAAAATCGATGTGACGGGTGTCAGCCAGAAATTTGGCTGTTAAGGGGCCAAATTTCAACGATTTGACCTTTAAGAACTCTACCAAACTCCTCCGACAATTTTGGGTCTAGGCACTTGATATTTTAGATATAGGTTCCTTGAACATGGATCTAACTTAATAAAGTGATTTGAGCCCGAAACAATAAATTTTAAGGTGTCATAATAGGGGTCAAAGTTTTAAAAAATTAACCATTTTTTTTTTTTTGCTTTTTTTGCACAGCATACACCTCCAAACACCCGAGCAAGGGGTCAAAGTTCAACGATTTGACCTTTGAGAATGCTACCAAACTCCTCCGTCAATTGTGGGTCTAGACACTTGAAATTTTAGATATAGGTTCCTTGGACATGGATATAACCTAATAACTTGATTTGAGTCCAAAACAATAAATGTTAAGGGGACATAATAGGGGTCAAAGTTTAAAAAAATTGACCGCTTTTTCTTTTTCTTTTTTTTTTCTCAACATACACCTCCAAACACCCGGGCAACGCCGGGCTGAAATGCTAGTATATTATATTTTTGTAACTAAAAACGTTAAAACAGCTGCGTATTGAATGAGGTATTTTAGTGACTTTGTTCCTAGCAATTTTAACTGTAGCTAAAATCTTAGTGTGGTGTTCGCGCTTAAAAAATTCCCGACATTCCCTTTTTTCCGATAGCTATCTTTGTTTGGCCTTGTGTCTGATCAAATTTTTATATAATAAATCCTTCCCCCAAACTCTTGGCGCTTTACAAAAGCGACACATATCCTGCGATGTTAAGTTATCGGAAAAATGTTTTAGCCTTTTAACCTGTGTCAGTTGTAGCAGCCACTACGATGCTTAGTAAAAAAAAAAAAAAAAAAAATATCTCTAAGGCGATCTGTTGGAACACTAACCTGTCGCGAAGATCGACATATTTTGCTTGATTACATTTCTCTGTGACGCTGTGGCGTGCCTAGAGTTTGTTATCGATTCTATCAGTGACAAAGGCCGCAAAGTGTGAACACAAGTCGCATACTATATAAGCAACTAGCAGCTTGCGATGGGGATTACCGTCAGGTCGTTTGCCATCCCCTCTGTCGCGGCCAACTAGTTCGAATATCGACGGAAAGCCAGCGGTATCTAGGGCTCGTCAGACGTAAAAATTGATTACTTACAGGAGTCGTTTCAAGAGTAAAACCTCCTCTATTTATTAACTCAAAAAGTTGAAGAGCTATGAAGACGGGAGTGGTGCCAATAAAACGAACGATCTTTTATGCTTCAGAATTTATTTTTCTACATAGTCACCACCATTTTCGATGCGCTTTTGCCAGGAATTTACTGACGCACCTCTGCTTCTGATGCACGTCCATGACAGGGGTTGCTTTCTCACACCGTCAATATCTATAACAGAGAGACGAAACTTTCAGGTAATGAATGTGTAAGTTAAGCTACCATAACAATGCAACTTGCAATCACTCAAATAACTAAATTATTTGTTATTTATAGAAGATATTTGTTTTCCGTCCATTTAACGATTTTTTTTGTTTCAAAATATCATGGTTGCTCTTGCACTCCATGCAAAGACTAAGCCTCTATAGTAATTTTTATTGCGTCTTTCGAAAATGAATCCGCCTTTTCTTTATAGAAAACTGGGCCAACATTATTATTATTATTATTATTATTATTATTATTATTATTATTATCAGTAGTAGTAGTAGTAGTAGTAGTAGTAGTAGTAGTAGTTGGTTGGTTGGTTGGTTGGTTCTCACACAAGTCATAATCAGAAATTACTCACTGATAATAACCGGTGGTGTTTCGTGGAATCTGGGTGACAAAAATCTCCCTGGATTTCTAGTACTCTCCACCGTTTTCATTAACATTTGCAAATGATCTTTCGTTATCACAACAACGGCTTACCATTGATTCCTCATTGGCAATGACCATTAATCAACACTGGAATTTTCATGGCAATAAACAAATGTCCTAGTACTATTCGCACTCACTAAATGAAGGTCTAGTTAATGATTTCCCTCCCTAGTCCTTTGATTCTTCTTGACTCTTCACTACTATTTTGTGTTGTACAAAAGTCGAAGCTGGTGCCTTTTCTCTTTCTAGGGAAGAGATATTATTATTATCATTATTATTATTATTATTATTATTATTATTATTATTATTATTATTATTATTATTATTGGCTCACATGGAGCTTTCACACAAGTCAACAAACGATCTGATTGGAGACCTGTGGTGTTCTCTGGAAGCTGAGTGACAACAAGTCCCCTCAGACGTCCAGCTCTCTCCACCACCTTCGATAGCATTTGCAAATAAATTTGCATCATCGCAACAGCCTCTTATCATTGATTTCTCGCTGGCAATGCTCATTGGTTTATACTGGAATTTGAGTGGCCCTAAGCCTCCCCAAGATCCTAGTTCTCTTCGTGCTTGCCAGCGGAGGTCTGGCCAGTGCTCCCTCCTTGGTCTTTCCATCCTCCTTAACCCTTCTCGGCTCTTTGGTATCACTTTTCTATTGGGGGGAACGGTGATGAAACAATAGAGGGGATGCATGATAGGGGGTGTAAAACTTATAGATCTGCAGCTTTGATGTTCTTCATTCCCTGTAACGCTTCTTCGTTATATTGTCTTGTGTTATTCTCCGCATTCACGGGGTTTTCTTAATATTTCAGCCGTTTTCATTATTGTTAGGCGTTGTATTTTTGCAGCTATTCCTCTGATTCCAATTTCTGCCATTCTTTTTTCCAAGTTTCCTGAATTGTTCCTAGTGCTCCTACTATTATCGGTACTATTTTGATTTTCTTCATCATCCAAATCCCTTTTAACTCTCTGGCTAGTTTTGTGTATTTGCTTCGTTTCTTCTTTTCTTTCATACTCACCCT
Organism: Euprymna scolopes; assembly: GCF_053919585.1. Taxonomy (NCBI): domain Eukaryota; kingdom Metazoa; phylum Mollusca; class Cephalopoda; order Sepiida; family Sepiolidae; genus Euprymna; species Euprymna scolopes. The sequence goes on from NC_136492.1 coordinate 29,981,787, forward strand.
GTGGTCAGCTGGGACAGCAAAGTCTACGATTTGACAGGATTTCTCTTTCTTGTTAATTATTACGACATCTGGTCTTCTTGCTTGGATGGGTTTGTCCGTCTGTATGTCTATGTCCCATAGGATTTTGTGGTTCTCGTTTTCAAGTGTTGTTGCGGGTTTATGCTTGTACCATTTATCTGTACACTCAACATGCAGCTGTTGGCACAATTCCCAGTGCACCGCCCTCCCCACTTGGTTATGCCTTTTTTTGTATTCCTTTTGGGCCAGTTTGCTACATTCACTTACTATATGGTTTATCGTTTCGTCTCTTTGTCCACAAAATCTGCATTTGCTGTTTTCTTGTGTTTTATCGATTCTTGCTTTGATATGGTTGGTTCTTATCGAGTTATCTTGTGCTGCAATTATTAGAGATTCAGTTTCTCGGTTTATATGTCCTTTTCGCATCCATGTCCAGGTGTTTTCGTTATTCTCATCTTTTGTCATTCTTATGAATCTTCCATGGAGTTGTTTCTCTTCCCATTTCTCTTTTCTCGTTTTGTCGTTTGTCTCTCTGTTTTCTGTTTTGTTGGTTTTCTCCGTGTCTCTCGCTGCCATAATTATCCTTTCAGTGTTTTGCATTATATATTTTTCTAGTTCTTTTTTTATGTCCTTCACACAGTCTTCTATACAGATCAGTCCTCTCCCGCAGTCTTTCCTTTTCACGTAGAGTCTGTCAATATCGTCCTTTGGGTGTAGTGCATTATGCATGGTCATGAGTTTCCTGGTTTTCTGGTCGAGCTGTCTCAGTTCTTCTTTTGTCCACCCTATAAACGATCCAGAGTATCTCACTATTTATTTATACCTTTTATTAGGTTTCTACTATATAATTTAGTTTCCAGGAGTTTTCTTGTTCTCCTGAGGTATTCCTTTCAAATTTTCTCTTTCATTTCTGTTGCTCTGATGGAATCCGATTCCAAAATTCCCAAGTATTTATAGTCGTCTTGTTTTCCTAGTGCCTTCATTTCTGTTTGGTTGGGTAGTTCCATGCCTTCTGTCGTTTCCAGTTTTCCCTTTTTTATAACTAGTAGTGTGCACTTTTCCATTCCAAATTCCATTTGGATATCTTGGCTGAGGATCCTGGTAGTGTTAATTAGTGTCTCTAGCTCCTTTTCGGTCCTTGCAAAACGTTTCAGATCGTCCATGTATATCAGGTGGTTCATTTTTTCCTCTGTATTGAGGAAATTGTATCCGGCTTGGCACTTTCTCAGAATACTGTTCAGGTAAATCGTGGCTATGATGAACAGTAATTGTGATAATGAGTCTCTTTGGAAGATGCTTTTTTGTATATTAATTTCTGTTATGTGTTGTCCATCAGCTGTCAATTCCAGTCTCCATGTTTTCATTGCATTTTCTATTACGTTGGTGATCCCGCTTTGTTGCTATTATTATTATTATTATTATTACCATTATTATTATCATTATTATTATTATTATTATTGTTGTTGTTGTTATTATTATCATTATTATTATTATTTTTATTATTATTATTGTTGTTGTTGTTATTATTATTATTATTGATATTATTATTATTGTTATGATTATTATTATTATTATTATTGATATAATGAGAAGGCTAGCTAGTTGGGAGAGGTCAGAGAAAGGCTATCAGAAATGCAGCAGATGAAGAACGTTGAGATAACCATCGATGACGTTAAAGCTGGCATATGAAGGATGACAAACTGGAAGGCACCTGGTCCAGATGGAGTGATGGGCTTCTGGTTTAAACAGTTCCCATGCCTTTATCCAACTATAGCTGCTGCTTTGCAAAGGGTTGTAGAGTCGGGAGATGTCCCTGATTGGCTTGTGAAGGGAAGAACAACACTGATTAGGAAAGATCCTGCAAAAGGAACAGATGCCAATAATTATAGACCAATTACATGTCTGCCATTGATGTGGATGGAATATTTGCGGAGAAAATTCATGAACATCTAGAGAGTAATGATGTTTTTCCTGACGAACAAAAGGGGTGCCGGTACTAAAGAGCAACTACTAATTGATAAAGCAATAATGTAGGATGCGAAGAAGAAGAGAAATCTGAGCATAGCATGGATCGATTACAGAACGGCTTATGACATGGTTCCTCATTTATGGATACGTGAAATACTATTGATGATGAAAGTTGCTGAGAATGTGGTAGGGCTTTTGGAGACAAGTATGGCTCAATGGAAAACGGTGCTGACAGCAAACAGAGAGGAGATGGGGCAGGCTGGCATTAAACGTGGGATATTTTAAGGAGATTCGTTATCGCCACTTCTTTTTGCAACGATAATGATGCCACTGAGTATCCTCTTGAAGAGAGAAAAACTGGGGTATAACTTGGATCTGGTGACAGATGCCTCAATCATCTACTGTTTATGGATGATTTGAAAATATTCGGTAGAAATGAAAAGGAAATGGAGAGACTGGTAGAACTTGTGGGGACATACTCAGGAGACATTGTGATGGAGTTTGGGATTAGTAAATGTGCGGTGCTGGTGATGAAAAGAGGAGTAAAGGTTCATTCGAATGGAATAGTGCTGCCAAATGGAGAAATCATGAAAGAAATATAAGATACAGGATATAAGTATTTAGGAGAGCTGGAGGGTGTATGTATCATGAACAGAGAAATGAAAGAAAAATCAGGAAGGAGTATCTTAGAAGAGTGAAACTAATTGCAAAGTCGAAACTGTATGGAGGAAATCTAACGAAAGCAGTAAATGCATGGGCAGTCAGTGTTTTGAGATACAGTGCGGGAATTTTAGAATGGTCTGACAAGGATTTGCATGCCATGGATATCAAAACAAGAAAAGTTTTAGTAATGTTTGGTATATTTCACATTCGAAGTAGCGTAGCAAGGCTGTATCAAAAGAGGAAAGATGGTGGGAGAGGATTGAAAAGTGTAAAAGTTTGTGTTAGAACCGAGGAGATGTCGTTGAAGGAGCGTGTGGTTAGAAGTGGGGAGAGGATGCTTAAGGTTGTGGCCAATGAAGTGGAGGTATGTGAGACTAAGGCTGATTATGTGAAACGTATGGATAGAGAAAGGGCAGAGGAACTGGCTAGGAAGAAAATGCATGGAAGGTTCTTCCAGGATATAGCAGAAGTGGCTGATGAAAGATCATGGCAATGGCTTAGAGCTGGGTATCTGGCTAAGAGTACTGAAGCTTTTGTTTGTGCAGCACAAGAGCAGGCATTAGGAACACGATTGTTCAAAAAAGTGGTTCTAGGAGAGGAAATTGCTATAGAATGCCAGATTTGTGGTAAGACCTCATAGTCAATTGCGCACCTTGCAGCAGGGTCTAGTGGACTGGCCCAAAGAGAGTACCGCAAAAGACACAATCGCATGGGACTCCGGATATATTGGGAGGTGTGTAAGAGGGTTGGGGTGAAGTGTGCTGGAAAATGGTTTGAGAAGGTGCCTGATGAAGTGAGAACAAGTGAGGATGGCAAGGTAGAGGTATGGCGGGACAAAAGTGTCATAACGACAAAGCAATTGGAACATAATCGTCCGGATTTGATCGTCATTGACAAGGTTTCAAAAAACTGGCAGATTGTAGACTTCTCAGTACCCTGGGACAGGAATGTGAGAGAGAAGGAGAATGAGAAGTGGAGCAATTATGCTCCATTGGCCTTGGAGATAAGGCGTATACACGGGGTTAAAACACAAATAATCCCGGTCGTAGTTGGTACACTAGGAGTAGTATCAAGTCGTCTGTAAGGACAATTTACAAATCCCCAATGTTTTAGGTGGCCTTCAAAACTTTGCAATTATAGGTACCACCAACATCCTTAGGAAAACCCTTGATCTGTGAAGCTCCTGGTTTGAAGCCGGGATTAAGGGAAATCCTCTGTAAATGAATCCCATCCCTTTCCAGAGAGACGTTCATAAACAAAATCAGAATTATTATTATTATTATTATTGTTATTATTATTATTATTATTATTGTTATTATTATTATTATTATTATTATTATTATTATTGTTATTATTATTATTATTATTATTGTTGTTATTATTGTTAATATTGTTATTAATGTTGTTATTATTATTATTATTATTATTATTATTAATGTTATTATTATTATTATTATTATCATTATTATTAATGTTATTATTATTATTATTATTATTATTATTATTATTATTATTTACTCACTAGGAGTAGTCACACAAGCAGTATCAAAGATTGCTCTTTTTCTTATTCCTCGTCTCTTTTTCTATCTTGTTTTTTTCTTCCTTGTCTCTTGCTGCAGTAATTATTCTTTTGGTGTTCTGCATTTGTATTTTTCTAATTGTTTTTTTTGGGGGAGGGGGGGGTATTTACAGTCTTCTATACAGACCAGCCCTCTTCCTCCTTCTTTTCTTTTCATATATAGTCGGTCAGTATCATCTTTCGGGTGTAGTGCATTGTGCATCAGCGTTTCCTTGTCTTCTGGTCGAGATTCCTTAGTTCTTCTTTGGTTCAACTTATAAACGATCCAGAGTATCTTATTAGTGACACAGCCCACGTGTTTATACCTTTAACTAGGTTTTGACTATTTAATTAGGTTTTGACTATTTAGTTTGGTTTTGACTATTTAGTTTGGTTTTCTTGTTCTTCTTGAGTATTCCTTTCCTATTTTCTCTTTCATTTCTGTTGCTTTGATGGCGTCCGCTTCCAGCACTCCCAAGTATTTGTAGCTATCATGTTCACCTAGTGCCCTCATTTCTATTTGATTGGGCAGTACTATACCTTTTCTTGCTTCTAGTTTTTCACCTCCTCATAGCCAGCAATGCGTACTTTCCATATCAAATTCTATTTGGATATCCTGAGATATCTGGAGATTCTGGTCGTGTTTATTAATGTTTCTAGTTCTGTATTTGTTTTTGTAAACAGTTTCAGATCATCCATGTACATTAAGTGGTTCATTCTTTCTTCATCATGAACAGTAATGGTGATAGCGAATCAGCTTGGAAGATCCCTCTTTGTATTTTGTTTCGATTATGTATTGTCCATCAGCTGTCAGTTCAAGTCTCCATGTTTTCATTGCATTTTTTATCAGATTGGTTCTGGTATTTTATACATTCTCAGGCATTCTATTGTCCATGCTTGTGTGATTCTATCATATGTTTTCTTATGGTCTATTCATGCTATGGCTAGGTTCTTTTTTCTACTTTCAACCTCCTTCAGAATCCTTTGGTCTATGTATAATGGGTCGTGTGTTCCTTTTTTTCCTTTTTGGCATCCTTTCTGTTTCTCTGCAAGTAGTTTGCGATTATGAAGGGACTGATAAATTTGTTCTCTCAGTTGTGCAGTAAGTATTTTCCACATTCTAGCTAAACGGGTTATGGGTCTGTAGTTGTTAGGGATGGTCCCTTTTTCTGTGTCTTTTTGCGCCAGTGTAATTTTACTTTTGGTCATTCATTCTGGTACATATGCTTCGTTATTATTATTATTATTATTATTATTATCATTATTATTATTATTATTATTATTATTATTGTTGTTGTTAGTGTTAGTGTTGTTGCTATTGTTATTGTTGTTATTATTATTGTTATTTTTATTATTGTTGTTGATGTTATTGTTATTATTATTATTATTATTGTTGTTGATGTTATTGTTATTATTATTGTTGTTGTTATTTTTGTTATTTTTGTTGTTATTGTCATCATCATCCAATCACTAGGAGTTCTCACAAAGACCATCATCAGCGATTCTTCACTAGCAATAATATGGTGTTCCCTGGAGTCTGAGTGACTACAAGTTTCCTCAGATTTCCAGCGATCGCAACTGTTTACCTTTAATCTCTCGCAGGTAACAGCTATCGGTATTCCCTGGGGTTTGTGTGGCAAAAAAATATTCCCAAGACCACGGTGCTCTCTGCACTTTTCCAGTGGAGGTTTGGTTGGTGCTCTCCCTTCATGATCCTTGTGGACTCTTCACGACTTTTTGATGCAGCATTATCCGATGTAAACGTCACCATTTTTTAATTAAGGGCATAGCTAACATTTTGTTTTTTCGGTTTTCTTGATTTCTTGTGGTCGTATTCTGTTTCTGTTTTATTTCTATTGCGTTATTCAAGTCATTAAGGTTTACAGTTTATGCAGGTTGGTTTCTGTGTTCAGAGATTTTTCTTAAGATTCCAGCCGTTTTCATTATTGCTATCCGATGTATTTTTGTAGCTTTTCCTTTTATTCCAATTCTTCCTATCGCTTTTCGAAATGAATCCCACCCCTTTCCAGAGAGATGTTGATAAACGAAATCAGAATAATAATTATTATTATTATTATTATTATTATTATCATCATCATCATCATCATCATGATGATCATCATCATCATCATCATTAACGGCATGTTGGTTGACAGGTCATGAGATAACGATCAGTTGTAATAAACAATGTCGATTAACAATAATCAATTCAGAAGTAACAGATGGGAAGAGATCAGTGTGTGATGATTCATGTCGTTACTTATTTGAATACCTTTTTGATAAACAATTTTGAACACATTTTGGGTCAAATTTTGATATCAGCTTAGAGACTCGTTATTCGATGAAGCCTCAAACTTTCAGACTAAAATCAACAAGCCTGGAGTAGCGAAGTGTAATCTTCGGGGTCCAAAATGAACATGCCTAAACTCATTTCTGCTCAACCCGGCTTTGCGAATGCATCCATCTGAATTACTAAAAACCAAATAACAATATTTTGACTCAATCAGAGGATTTTCTGAATTTATTCAAATTGTCTTTTCGGATAAACCATGGAGAATAAGAAAATATTTTCCTTAAAAAATCGCCCATACTTTATATATATATATATATATATATATATATATATATATATATATACATATATATATATATATATATATATATATACATATATACATATATATACATATATACATATATATACATATATACATAAATATATATATATTATATATATATGTATATATATATACATATATATAATATATATATATATATATATATATATAATTATATATATATATATATATATATATATATATATATATATATATATATATATATATATATATATATATATATATAAGAGCAAATAGTTAATAAACATGTTAAAAAAAACACTGAAAAAGAGTTAAAAACATATTTAATCTGAAAAGGAAACACTTAATAAGTCCTTCCCTCTGCTTCATTTTTGTTATCAAGTAAGATCTTTGACTTACTTGCAGTTTCATCAAATACTTTTGTATGCAAAATCCGATCCCGCATTTTGCTAATTCCTACCCTCTGATGAGAAGGAAAGTATTTATTCGAAACTCCGTGGATTAAGGACTATCCACTTATTAAGTGTTTCCTTTTTAGACTAAATATGTTTTTAACTCTTTTTCAAAGTGTTTTTTAACATGTTTTATTAACTATTTGCTCTTATTATAAGCTCTATCTCCTATTTGGTTTTATCGAGCTTTTACATCTGGTTGAGATTACTTTATAAATATTAATTCTTTAATATTTATAATATACTTTAGTTTTACAACCTTGGATCATTTTGGTAAATTTAATTGAAATTTTTATTTTATATATATATATATATATATATATATATATATATATATATATATATATATATATATATATATACTAGAATACGTATCCGGCGTTTTCCGGTATTAAACGTAAAGTTAAATTTCTTTGAAAAAAAAAAGCAGAAACAAACTGAGATGTGCATACAATTATTATGTTTTTCTTATAAGTAATAAAAAAATACTTGAGCTGAGAGGTCGAAACCAAAACATAAAAACAGTGACTCAAGTACGATAACCATTATACCAGTCTTGCAACGTTCTTTAAAAGGCGTATTCAAACCTTGTGAAACAGTTGGCGAACAGATAAAAATCCGATGACCCTTCCAAGTAGCAATTTCTCAATTTTGACCCCTTAACAGCCGTTTTCTTTTTCGGATGGAAACCAATTAAAACGTTTTCCACATGTCTGAATACCCTATGTACCAACTTTCAAATCTGTTGGTAAACAATTCGTTGAGTATATAGGTTGGGAAGTGCCTCACACACATTCTTACTCTTATATATATATATATATATATATATATATATATATATATATATATATATATATATATATATATATGCCAGTCGTATCAGTCGGTTTCCTAGATGTAAATCCAATGAAACTTGCGTGATTATTAAAGAGTGCTCAATGCAGGACAGAGCTGGTATATAGTCTCTTTATTATACAAACATTATTGGTTACATATGTGCATTTTCAATTCTTTTTTTCGGTTTGATGAAGTGTTGTCCCTGAATTAGGACTTCACTGAAACATGTAATCACATATGTAACCAATAATGTTTGTATAATAAACAGTTTCGACTGTTTCTGCTTTCAAACATACACGCCGATAGTTTTAGCAACTACCATTCATCCATTATGACGTCGTACTGCAACTGTCATTTATCATTTATATTGTTCCTATTTACAATGACACCAGGGTCGTTTTTTAACGTGGAGAAAAGGACCAAAAATAAAAATTGTCTCAGTCGTGAAGGATTTCTTCTCCACTGACAGAGAACAAGAAATTGAAGTGCATTATCGGAAGAACAGATGGTATTTATTTGCTCCCCCACCGAGCAAATTAGGCACAAGGCCGATTTTTAATGCGAGGAGTGAAGGGAGGGGGAAGGGAAAAAGGGGACCAGCTCCCGAGAGGTGGGAAATGAGAGCTGGTTAATGGTCAGGCATGTGGGGTTGCCCCCACATCTGGTCTTTGCTAGTCATAGCTAGTCATAGCTAGTCATAGCTTGCAGCATCTGCCGGAACAGATGGTATTTATTTGCTCCCCCACCGAGCAAATTAGGCACAAGGCCAATTTTTAATGTGAGGAGTGAAGGGAGGGGGAAGGGAAAAAGGGGCCCAGCTCCCGAGAGGTGGGAAATGGGAGCTGGTTAAAGGTCAGGTATGTGGGGTTGCCCCCACATCTGGTCTTTGCTTGCAGTATCTGCCGGAACAGATACTACACTTTGATCTTGGTCAAAAGGGCAAGGTTGTTATCCATTTTCAATTATATTTCTTTTTAGTTTTGTTCCTATCCAGACTGCTCCTTTTGGGAAAGCTGGATTTTTTCCACTACATTAAAAACCGACCTTATGCTTATTCGTAGAGACGCTAGTAAATAGGAACATAGCAAGCAAGACCAACAGAACTCGCCATTCACCGCGATTGTCTAATTTTATGCATCTATATATATATATATATATATATATATATATATATATATATATATATATATATATATAAAAGGCAACATGTATGTGCACATTTTATGTTTGTCCGGCAAAGGCTTTTTTCGCCGGGATTCCGGGGGTTTACTATGTTTTAGAACTATTTATATACCGTCAAAATAATAATATGTAGGATTTGCGAACGCACTTCGCGTCTAGATTCATTTACATCGGTTTTATAAAAACTGCGCTATTTCGCTGTGTCACCTGTTTGTTCGACTTTTGAAATTTAATTGAAACTTTGTGTGTTCTCGGCTTTTGCATCAGAACGTCCAGGAAGTAAATCAGCTTTGGATAATGCGGTGAAAACCGTCATATCAGACAATTGCTTTCATTTGGACACCCCCATTTTTTATGGAGAGCTGTTTTCAACCCAACGTGTTAGGGAAACAAAACCAAAACAAACTTAACTGCGGAATTGATGTTTGACCTAATTTAGTTTAAGTAATCAGTAATCACTTTTTTTTTTCGCTTTCGCCTCAAGGATTCGAGTTTGAGCCTACCTCCCTCCCCATAACTTTTGTTTTTCAAACACACGGGAACCTCCGGACCGTTCGTATTGCATTATGCTCATATTTTTAATTGTTATTCTTTTTTATTTTCCCGAGTTTTTAGGAGTTTTAACATTGTTTTTTTAGGGTTATTACTTCGCTTTGTTTTGATTTTACCCCCTCCCCACCCACACACACACCTCTAAACACCAGGGCAGCGCCAGGTACCCCCGATAGTCTAATATATGAAAAGCAAAATGGGCACGAGCGTTTGTGTATGTCCACGAAAGGCTTTTTTTATATTGGGGTTCTCGCATCGGTTAGATTCCACAAGAAGTTTTTGCATACTTCCCAGATTGTAATATATCAGATTCATGAATACCGTCTTTATCTGTTTTTTTTTTTATCGAGTTAAACAAAAATTCCACTAGGCGTCGTCTCGGGTGTTTGTTTGGCTCTTTTGTATAAAGTGAAACTGGTCGAAAAGCGGCAAAACATTTTTGAGTATGCTTAAATTTGAAACACGCAGCTTCCACTTGCGCAATGGCGACATTGGCTAACGTGTTACGTTTTTTTTTTCACCTTCTTTCCCTCTTTCATGTACGAGTTCAAGCTGCCTACCTACTACCACTATTTTTTTTTTTTACCCTCGCCTTCTTTTCCTCCTTAGCGTCACGGGTTCCAGTCTACTGTCACTTTTTTAATATCTCTCTCCATCCTGTTGTTTCTCCCCTACCCCCACCGGGCTGCTTTTTATTCCCACCCTTACTACACCACCGCAACACACTTGGGCAACGCCAAGTACTCCCGCTAGTTTACAATAAATGAAAAGTTAACAAAAACTACAGAGTTTTAATAGTGTATTAGATCCCCGATGATTCTAGACACCCGTCTCATAAAAGACCCGTTACCCGTCTACATAATCATCTCATCCATTATGTTAATGCATAGCGGCATACTTCAGTGACATCATCATTTTGTGATGTAATCATTTCTGTGACGTAAGTTCGTATACGAGAATAAATAACAAGCAAGCAAAACGATCCACGTGGATTATTTTATTTCCTTGCTTATCAAGTGAAGCAAAGCATGCCAGAAAATCATCAAGTCTAAACATGGTGTTGGGAAAAAAAAAATACATAAATCCGTTGAAACAGATTTATGCATTTTCTGTACGAACACGTCTGGATCAGATGAAGTTGATTGGGTGATTTTTTTTTGATTTTTTTTTACTTGGGAGTGGGCCTCTGTACTTCCTCTTCTTCATGGAAGACACGTTGCGAGTCTATCTCTACATTATCGTTACTTTTATGGAAAGTGCTCGGCTGAACTCCAATCTATAATCCCTCCCTCTAAAACGTTCGCAACAAATTCTTGTCTAGTTACAACCGCCGACAGCTTCCCTATCGATGCCTAAGAAACAACGAAAATTCCATGAACAGCGTTTCTTTCCGTTTCTGTCCGTTTGTGAAACGCAATACCGTGTGTCTGCTTCCCGACTGACTATAATATGGCCGTCTTCAAATCTAATCTGAATAAATTTCTATGTATGCCCTATCCAAGTTCCACCATAACCGATCATGTCTCATCATTTACCCAATACTTAACCCTTATCATAGGGGGAGTTTAAGGTATTGTTAGAACATTTTAATGCGTAATTTTCCACGTCAATTTTAAACTCATCTTGGCTTTTGAATGAGAACGAAAAAATGGCGGTTTTGTTACACCCATGTGGATCCTCGATAATCACTTAAAATCCAAAAGTAAACAAAATGTTAGTAGAAACTCACCCAACAAATTTCACCAACCGTGCGAAAATATGCTGTTCTACCCGTATTTTGTTTACTTTTTCATTACTGTCAAAATGTCTGTAACGAAACCGCCATAATTTTTTATTCTAATTTGACACTATATTTGTAAGTAAATAAACGCTTTAAAATAAGCACGCAACCTTGTTATTATGCAAATCCTTAACTATGCCACTTGAATCATCGAGTGAACATTTATGTAAAATAATCAGGGAATAAAGGTCAAAATTTGGCTTCAATGTTGACCAAATACCATTTTTGAAGCCCAAACTACTTAAAAAAAGAACAAATTTGCGAAAATTGGCTTTGAAAAGGCCAAGCTGGCAACCCTGGAAAGAATATGAAAGTGACCTCCCTTTTATATCGCCTCGTTTTCGAATATCATTAGAATATTGTATGATTGATATGTTATGTTGAACTATGTACCACAATATTACTTTCTGAATATTCATTAGTACTTATTAATTTATCTCCTTTGGACCAGTTCTATCTTTAAAATACAATGAACACTATTTTCATAAACATTAATAAGCTTATGTTTGCCGTGTTATTGGTTTTTCTGCCCCCCCCCCAACAAAAAACTCATTTTTGTGCTATCCAGAAAAATATCAACTTTATCAAAACATTTATATTTCTCATTCAGTGGAATTTCCACAAGTCCTGCTAGTCTAAATTATTTCAAATAAATAAAAATAAATAGTAAAACACATTATTTGAGCCATTCTTTCTAAGAGAGTTTTTTTTATATTTTATTTCGTAACAAGATAACGTTTCTATGCAGTTGAATTAGTATTTGCTTTGTCTCAGATATTATTATTTTGTTAATAGCGGATTTTTTATATAATTAAATATATTTGCACAAATTAGTTTCTTTTAGAAAGCTTATTATTCGATTAATAGAGAAAGCTATGTTTTCAAATAATCTTTATAGTTGTAACTTTGTAAGATTTACTGCGGATATGTGCGTTTTTTTTTTGTTATTTATTTTTATTTTTTTATTTTTTTTTTGCATATGATTTATTGCTTTGATTCCAATGGAAGATTCAGTTCTCATCTTGATAATTTTGTTGGCGAAGGAAGTCATTTTTTTCCGCAATTACCCTTCCGCAAAATCTCCAAAATTTACCTTTTGATAAACATTCGGAATTTTTTTTTTTTTTATTATTTCATTTTTTTTTTTTTTTTTTTTTAGAAAGCTAGAGAAATTCATTCATACTGTTTATTCAGTTCATAAAATAGTCATATATGTTATAAAACAAGTATTTAAAAACATTTACTGTGTTTTGATTGGTTAAAAAATAAGAAAAAAAAACTTGTGGCGTCTATTTCCGATTTTCACATTGCTTCGTCTTTGTCAGCAACAACCAACCGGACAAAACAGAAATTAATGTTATAATAAAGCCGAATAGGAATATTAAATTGTGTCCCATCTGAAACTACTTGAAGTCAGAAAAGATGACGTATTTATCTTGCCAGACAGCAGATGTTTATAATAACCTAGCAGATATATTATGCAAAAAAAAAAGTCGGAACTTCTTATCAAATCCACAATTCGCACTCTTTTTAACCCTTTACCGCCAAATTATACTTTAAAGTCGTCTTTCAAAAACACACCTGTATAGAAAATATATTGCTTACTCTTATAATTTGTCAGCCCAACTGGTCTTCAAAATACAGGTTTATGTATGGTTCAACATTTTGGTGATTTTTTTCCTTTATCCCCTTCCATGAGTCAAGAACATAAATTCATGATTCAAAAAAAATATTTTTAAGCATAAAAAAATCCTGCCGATAAAGGGTTAACTCAATCCGCCGCAACAGCTCTCAATGTTTCTGCTTTTTCTCAGCTGTCAAAAACTCGACCCACTTTTATTGTCAATTCGTTCTTCTTAGCGCAGCTAATTCATTCATGCATGTTTGTTTTAATCCACAAGATATGATCAAATCTAATAAAATATCTCGAATATGAACTCAAAGGTAAAAGCAGAAGATTGAATTGGGGCGACTGCTTTCTGAGAAATGGAACAACAACGATGCGTATTAATTGAACAATTTTACTTTGTCTAACATTAAAGCGCGATATACAAAACCGTAAAAAGCGAACATATATAAAGAAAGGTTTGCAGCTTTGTGCATTCGCGAAATTTATCTTATGTAGAAAAATGTTCTGCTAACATGTGTACAGGCTTTGTATTTTGGTAAAGGAACAACGTGTAATATCTGTTCTGATGGTGTACTCAATATTCTTTGTCCTCAGTCAGTGAATGGGGAGTCCTTCTAGACTGAGGTAATTTTTTCTTCAAGTCCAGAATGTCCCTTTTATAAGAGCTGGATTTTCTCGACATTAAAAACCGACCTTGTATCTAACTCTGCCCTCACGGGGAGGAAAATAGATAGGAACATGTGCACACGCTTCAGGCTTTAGTTGGCTTTTCAGTAGCATGAAGAAAGTTTTGCGAAAATCGTCTGGAGATTATATTAGGGACGTTGATCATAGCAGTGAAAAGAATTTAAAGTGGCGGGAAGCTGAAGCGTTTGATTTTCTATAGGCTACCCCACGTGACTGGGTTTATCTTTTGACCAATCCGTGTGACTCTTAGAGGGACAAAGGAGCTATACTAACCAATACATGAGTGCTTTATAAATTGCGATAGTTTGAGTCAGTGTTTCTCAACTTCTTTACAAGTAGAATACCTTGAAACACATGAAAATATCATGGCGCATAAAATGTATACATTTAAAGGTACGAAATCTGTCGAAAAATGGACGAAGTTTATATATATATATATATATATATATATATATATATATATATATATATATATATATATATATATATATATATATATTGTTTGCTTCCGAATATAGATTCCCGACATCCTCCGTTAGTAAAGGTGACTTTGCAACTGGGTTTGAATCTTCTACTGGCAGTAAATTATCATTTTCTGTGGAAGTTACGGTGGTCTGGTGGTTAACGAAAGGGATTGACGACCTGGATGTGAAGTTCGTTCCACAAAAATCACTTTCACTTAAGATGTTGGCAACCTTCACGTGGTCCCTCCTATAATCCCCGATGTCTTTCTAGAAAGAATTCTGACTAGAAAAATATCGGGGAAACCAATGCTAACAATACAACCTTCGGATTCATACGAGATGATGAATCAGTGTACTGAAGATTGCGAAAGCATAAAACACTTGTGTCTGCAGGTAAAAACAAAAAATGCCAAAATTAAGAAAAATCTTTATGGTGGACGTATCCATGATGGAAAGAAAATGTGTAAATTGATCAGGTACTTTTATTTAAAAGAAAATCAAATTTTATGACGAAAAGACGCCATTTGGCAGGACAAAGAAGATAATTCCAAATAATTCAAACATTCACAAGATTTTACAAAGCCATTCTTAACATGAGGAGTGAGAGGTATTGGAAAAACTTAAATTCATTCAAAAAATTATTTTTGTTATAAAAATAAAACCGCTTAATCAATTTACGTTATTTTCTTTCTGTCATTAAGATTTATCATTATTATTATTTTTTTTTTTGATGAGGAGGAAGAGTTATGGACTAGCACTAAAAATAATATATATTTAATACAAAAAATATTGTGTACGTATATGATGTTTTTAGAGGCAGTGAATCGACAATTCTACTTTATTTAATTTCAGATTTGGTAACTATCGGTTATTTTGAGTTCAGCTTGGTTTGGCAATTCACCATAAGAACGGAGCAGCATTTGTAAATTGTGCAAATTTATTTGGAAAATCATTTTGAAACATTTGATAAGCGAATAATTGCATGCAATGGATCTGTCAACTGGCCACCTCATTCGTGCGATTTAACTCCATTAGATTATTTTCTTTACGTGTATTTGAAAACACAATAGACCACTTGGAAGACAACATGCGATGCATTATTGTCGAAATACAGCCTAATTTAATGTGAAGAGTTTGTAAAAATTAGACGTCTAGATAACGCCATATTGTAATTGAATTATAACTGGCAAAAGAAAATCTTTGCGGTAAACCACATATTTGTATGATAAAAATAGTCTTCTGTGATTTATCTTAATTTACAGTTCGCCTCCCCTAAAACGCACACACACACACACACGCACACACACACACACACATGTATATATTTTTGCTGTGAGCTAAAGAAAATATATTTTAAATAAGGTCGTACATAAAACGTGAACAATTATTCACATATGTTGTCAAATATTTATACTGTATATATTCGCTTCATCACAGAAAATTAAGTGAGTAAAAAAACGGGTGTGTACAGGAATGAAGAAAGCAAATATTAACTTCGACAACCCTCGCGATCTAAAATGAATTTGGGATAAAATATTTCACTCTATTTGTTTTCTTCTGTTTATCTTTCTTCTTTTTATGCCAATTGTTTAACTTTCCAGATTGAGGCGTTTTCTTCCTTATTTCTTTCTTTAATTGTATCAACTGGGATTTTGCTGCTTGCCGGGTTAGTCGGGGTATTTACGTCGTGGGGGTACAAGTGTTATGTAATTGTCTATCAACGCCGGCTAGAAAGCATTGTTAAGATATATATATATATATATATATATATATATATATATATATATATATATATATATATATATATATATATATATATATATATATATATATATATATTGTAGAGGACTAGGATATATAAATCCTAATCCCGTTACAAAAGAAAAATAAGGAAACGGATGAAAAGAAGGAAACAAAGACTCAATTGCTGGAATAGATAAACGTGTCGTTTATTTACTGTTGAAAGAATGAATGTCTTAGATATAACACATGTTCATGTCCGCGCGGGTGTAACCATCGTTTGTTGTGGGACTGGTAGTATAGAAGGAAAAAGGAAATGTGTGTTCATCTCACGTTCGGGTCACTATCGTTTGTTCGCGCGTGGGAAGAGAAGTGAGTAATGTAGTGGAAATGAAAATGATAGTCCAGCGTGTAGACAAAGACAAAGGATAAAGGGTTGACATCAGTTAGCAGTAGCAAGTGGCGTGAGGTACACGCGTGTGCGTGCATGCCAAAAAGGCACGCTGTCGGTCCGTAGACCGACCAGCTAGGAAGCTGGTCTGAAAAGGGCTGGAAACAGCTTGTCTCTTGCTTTTATACTTGTTTCTGGTGGTCTTTTGCGCATGTGTGGATTTCCTTCGAAAGGGGAAGTGACATCGTCCATGCGTGCGTGTATGTGAGTACATGTGTGTACATTAGCGTATGTGTATATACACGTGAATGTGAGTGTATGTACGCGAACGTGAATATATGTACGTGTGTTTTTGTGTGAGACTAGAAAAGGCTCGCGCAATATATATATATATATATATATATATATATATATATATATATATAAGAATTAAAAAATTGAATCATGGGAAGCGAGTATTGCAGATGCAAAGGGGGTCAAAGGGTCGTGTTGTGACATGAATCAAACTATGTGACCGATCAAGTTGCACCGGGGGTGCGAATGGGAACCGGATCTGATGTGTCAGGGGTTCCGATTTTTAAGTAACTTAGTTAATTTTAGGTGAGTTGGGTTCAGGACGTCGAAAAGATAAGATGTGTTAAAACAAGTCTCCCTATAATGGGGAGACGGTTTCCAAATGGAACCACAAGCCAAAGACTGCCATTTACTCCAGTCTGCTGCGACGAAACGCCTGGAGAGTAAATAAAAAAAAAATATATAAAAACAACCATCCTCTTTGGTTCATGTCTTGCAAGGCGTCTTTGGTTGTAACAGAAGGAGCTTCACCAAGACTTTGGCAAATCCTCTAAGGAGAAGACAGGTATGTCGCCATATTTGTATTATACGTTCTGACTCAAACACACCCACATCCAGAGACTAGACAAGTACCCCGTTAAAATAGACATTAACTAGACGATCATGGGTCTGATAAACAAGACCATAAAGAGAGTTAAATAAAGAAGTGAAACACACAGCTAGAGAAAGAACACAAATAAGCAGATTACATGCAAACAAAAATTCATAATATAAAACAAGTGCATTGAGTTCGTCAAAGCAGATTCCATTAAAATACTTGTAAAACAGACACAAAGATGCAACATTTCGCCGATGGAACAAAGGCTGGAGTTTAGTTGCTAGTGCCGGACCTATTAGGTTGGCGACTCTTTTTTTTTAATCCTGTCTAAGAGCGAGAAACTAGTAGCAGATGCACCAGCCCAGATGTGGCAACAATATTCCATGCATGGCCGAATAATGGTTTTGTAGAAGTACAGGATCCTCTCAGATTTGAGTAATCTTCTAACACGGTAAAGAGAACACACCTTATTCAAAGCAAGCTTGGCAATGATCTCAGTATATTTGTTCCAATTCATGTTGCCTATGAATGTTTAACCGAGGAGTTTGAACGAAGTACTTTCAGATAGTTTACCATTAGCCATGGCAATTGATGATAGAGAAGGTTTCTTGTAATTATTAAAAGAAAGAAGCTTAGTCTTGGCAGCTTTGAATGTTACCATTCATTTTACAGCCCCATTCCACTACAGACTGGAGGTTTTCCTCTAGGGATTTTAGCCACTTCCTTAGATATGCGTTAATTCGTTTTTCCCTCGAGTCAGTTATAAAGCATGGTGTCATCAGCAAATATACCCATTCCAGAGACAATATTATTAGGGAGGTTGTTTATAAATATCAGGAGTAATAAAGATCCAAGGATCGATTCTTGTGACACAACCGCATTTATATAATGTTTTTTTTTTTCATGTACGCCTATCAAGTACAACCATGACCTACTATAATAATACGGCCGTATATGTCACATTGAGAGGCAATTTTCTAAGAGGCCATTGAAACTAAGACAAAGGGAGGTAACTCAGAAATTGTTTTCTATTCAAACATTATTTCAGGTTTTAATATTTGAAATAATGCTTAAATGAATTCTACTTACATATTTTACTGTTATCCTATCCAAAGTAAAATGTTTCCATTAATTAGATGTATTTTCCCCATTTATTTCTTTATAATACACAACAAAACAAAAACAAATTTATTTTGAGTTGTCTCCCCTGACCTTTCCCATAATTTTTTTGTTTATAAATATGAAAAAAAAAATTTACTTTGACTACAACAGGTTATTTGTTTTTTAAAGATTTTATTAGAATATCTTTTTTTTTAAGAATATCAAAATATTTACAAACACATGAATATAAAGATTGGAAAGGAAGTAAATTGTTTTTCACTCTGTTACAAAATTATCAAATCATTAATTGTCATCTTTCTTACAAGAGGAATTTTAAAGTATCTTTACAAAGCACAAGAAATTTTAAAGTATCTTTACAAAGCACAAGAAATTTTAAAGTATCTTTACAAAGCACAAGAAATTTTAAAGTATCTTTACAAAGCACAAGAAATTTTAAAGTATCTTTACAAAGCACAAGAAATTTTAAAGTATCTTTACAAAGCACAAGAAATTTTAAAGTATCTTTACAAAGCACAAGAAATTTTAAAGTATCTTTACAAAGCACAAGAAATTTTAAAGTATCTTTACAAAGCACAAGAAATTTTAAAGTATCTTTACAAAGCACAAGAAATTTTAAAGTATCTTTACAAAGCACAAGAAATTTTAAAGTGTCTTTACAAAGCACAAGAAATTTTAAAGTGTCTTTACAAAGCACAAGAAATTTTAAAGTGTCTTTACAAAGCACAAGAAATTTTAAAGTGTCTTTACAAAGCACAAGAAATTTTAAAGTGTCTTTACAAAGCACAAGAAATTTTAAAGTATCTTTACAAAGCACAAGAAATTTTAAAGTATCTTTACAAAGCACAAGAAATTTTAAAGTGTCTTTACAAAGCACAAGAAATTTTAAAGTGTCTTTACAAAGCACAAGAAATTTTAAAGTATCTTTACAAAGCACAAGAAATTTTAAAGTATCTTTACAAAGCACAAGAAATTTTAAAGTATCTTTTTACAAAGCACAAGAAATTTTAAAGTATCTTTACAAAGCACAAGAAATTTTAAAGTATCTTTTTACAAAGCACAAGAAATTTTAAAGTATCTTTACAAAGCACAAGAAATTTTAAAGTATCTTTTTACAAAGCACAAGAAATTTTAAAGTATCTTTACAAAGCACAAGAAATTTTAAAGTATCTTTACAAAGCACAAGAAATTTTAAAGTATCTTTACAAAGCACAAGAAATTTTAAAGTATCTTTACAAAGCACAAGAAATTTTAAAGTATCTTTACAAAGCACAAGAAATTCAATAAAAATTGTAAATGAAGGTAAATCAATAAATTCAACAGTAAATTTCACTTTTATTTTGATCGTTGCCGCTTTTTAAAAAATTTTAATGGATCTTTTCTAATTTCATCTGAAGAAAATTTTTGCTTGTTGTTAAAGAATATATTTATAACAATTTTTGTTGCAAATTTAAGTACTTTTTCAATGTGTTTCTCACATGTAAATAATACTTTGGCGAATAAGTTTTTAAAATTATTTCTGCAAACTTCCTAGTTGTATACTGAACATGTTTTTCAATGAATTGAGAAGAAAAATCCAAAAGTGCAAAGCAAGAACAAATAAATTCAGCAATCTGAGTGGATGGAATTGTCAAACCTCCTCGAGATAATAAATTAAGATAATGATTCTCGGTGATCTCCGTATCATTGCCAACCATAAAAGTAGAACAAATATCGCAGTTAAAGCGCTTCAAAAGTTTTTTTGCAACCAGCAATTGAATATGCTACTTCTTTGCTGTCAGGTAATAAACAGAGTTCATTTATTTCTGACTCATGTTTGGACAAAATATCCAGAAGATTATAATTTTCATTCTTTAACAATAGATTGAGGTTTTCCTGCCAAATGTTAATATTTTCTTTTAAAAGGAATCTACAGATTAAAATCTTCTCACTGCTATAAATCTCACAAAGACCCACTAAAAATCTCCCTCCACTCATTTGACGATACTGTGAAAATCGCTTTTCAAGGGGATCACTTTGAAATCTACGAGTGAGAATATATTCATACCCATCATTCAGCAGTTCTTTCATAAGCATTGCTTGTACTCTCAAAGTTGTGACAAATGCTTTGCTAGTTTGTGCAGTGAGGCAAAAGTCAGAAATTTTTGACTAAGACTCAACCCAGTTAGAAAATGTTTGGTAAAAGTTGATTTTATCATCACTTGCAGTAACAGCATTATTCAAAAAATTAGGGGTAAATCTTTGATTAGAATTGGCTCTAGTCCACCAGCACCATATCAATTTAAGAAAATTTGCAATGTCGGTCCGTTCTGGAAAGTAGCTTTTACAAGCAGCAGTTGTTGTCTCGTGGAATACAGCAATAGACAAATTGACACTTTGCTTATTGTCACCGGGATGTAATGCCTTGAAAGTTAGTTTGGGTGCTTTTCGTAATGTAGCATCCAAAACCCTGTCCTTGTCATATATTTTATGTATATCAAACTAAGAGAAAACTCCTGGGAACATAAATGAAGGTCCAAAATATTGAAATCAAAAGAAAAAAACACAAACTTGCTTTTGTTTAGTAAACTGTTTCCAACATTCTTCAACAAATGAACAGTGTCAAAAAAGAAAAAAATTTTGTTTGAAAAATCTAGATAAGTAATAAAATGTTTTTTATCTCCTTCAAATTTGTTTAATAAAATTTTAAAGGCATTTACATCTACAGAATGGTTGTCTGCAACTACACCCCTTATATTAAATCCTGCATTTAAAAGCTGTACAATGCAAACAATTATCTCCTGAGAGAGCCAGTCACCAGTAACAGTCACTTCAGGACAGACTTTAACTACAGTTGGTACTGTCTCCTTCAACCCTAAAATCATAAATATCATGATACCTTTATATAAGTTGCCACTTTCATCAGCACCAACATATTTCCCACCATGAAACTGAGTTCCCTTTTGAAGGTACATTTCATCCAACATCAAGATACAATCCTGAGAAAGTTTATCTTTTCCCAAGAGAGATGTTGCAGCAGTTATAGATTCTACATCACCTTTTTGTATTTTTTCTAATGAAGAAAATGAAGGAAATGGTAATTGCTCAACCAGTAGTTTATATGCTGGAGGAGAAGTATAGCACAATAATAAAGAGAATCTGATTAGTTCAACAGAAAATGAAGGGCGACCCTTAGGTTTAAAATGTTGAAATTTGTATAGTTCTTTTAGTATGGAATTTGGAGGTTCTGCTACAATGTTTTGAATATAAGAGGGGAAATTTTCCAACATGCTATACCGTGTAAGTTTTGCATTGTGACCCTTCACAAACCAATGTGGTAATGGTATTGGATTTACATAATACTGAAGTTGAACGTGTAAATTGTTGTTAATCCGAATGCACTCTTTCAGTAATGGAAGATCTGTCTCAAAATCTATCCGGAAAATCCATACATATTTTTCATTTTTTTTTAAAACTGAAACCAGTGGGGCAACACTTTGTTTCTTCCAAATCTTCGAAACTCATAATAATATCTGCTGAAAGAAAATTTGGTAGTTCATCATCTTGGTAATTTCGATCCTTTGGGGCTTTTCTCATTGTGTTTGATGTAGGTAGAAGAGATGGCTTAATATTCACTAACAGTGAATGAATTGTTGGTATTGGATGTAGGGACCAATTTAACTTATTTCTTTTCCCTTTTAAAATAAATTTTTCCTCAAAATGTTTTATACATAAAACTGAATTTTTTATTGCAATCCAATCAGCACGATTTACAAATTTTGTCCATTTTTCAAACAAGTCGGGTTTGTCATGTGGAAAACGAAAAGTTTTTTGCAGCCAAAGTCAACGCATTTGTTCACCATAAGCAAATTATAACAAAACTTAAACAATATTTTAACAAAAGATAATATATATTTTCTACAATATTTAAAATGGGTATAAAAAATTCAACAAGTAGAAATCGTAAAAATGGTTGTAAACATAAAGATCGCTTACGTCTTGGAAAAAAAATCAAGGGAGGTTACTCTATTGTACTTTTGTTCTGCAAATTAACATAAATAAAAGCGGTGAAAAACATTTTATATAGATAAAAACATGTATTTTAAGAATGAAATAATATAAAAAATATTTAAATAAAAGTTTATTATTCATTATTTCAAGAGTTAATATAAACTAGTTTTGAGTTACTTCCCTTTGAAATTTGCAACGTTGTATGCGGCTCGAGCTTACACAGTTTTCCATAATAAAAACGATGGCCTCTTAGAAACGTGGCCACTCATGTAACACATGGGGCCGTTTTTCTCTTATCTAAGAAGGATTTGATTATGTTAAGTATTCGTCGAGTAATACCACACGATTTAATTTTCATGAGAAGACCATCATGCCAAACCCTGTTATATATAGGGCTCCCCTGTCGTTCGGAATTTACAGTTAGGATATTTGCAGTAGAACGGGTTTGCCTAAATCCATACTATTAGTCGGAAAGAAATTTATTATCTATGAGGTGGTGGAAAGTTATGTATGAGAGAGAGAGAGAGAGAGAGAGAGAGAGAGAGAGAGAGTGGGGGGGTAGTTTAATATAACAATAGCAGTAGTGTTGGGATAACTAATCGGAGTCGGGAATCAGAAAAATTGTGATTATTTTCAGATTCTGTAAACGATTTTTTTTTTTTACATAGGCATCACCACTTATCAAGGCCAAGAGGCCACTCGAGGATAAGGGTTAAAGAGTGTACAGTAGAAATTGGGCAATATAGTAACCGTTAGTAAATGGAAATTCAGTAAATTTGTTAACAAGTGGAACGGCTCATCAAGAACTTGTTTACGTTAGACTTGAAGACAACCATATTGTAGTCAGCTGGAAAGCAGGAAAACGGAAGACAATTCCACAGGCGTGCAGTTCTAAGAAAGAAGCTTTGCTCATGGAATCTACGTTTAGGTTTAGGCACAGATAAAGAGTGGGGGGAATTATTAATAGTGTTTTCAGCTAAACGAGTGTTTCTTGTGAAAGTTTGGTGAGGGAGGACCATAGACTGAAGCTCAGTCGAACACTTTCAATGAAAATAACGATAAAGCAGAGACAAACTCGCAACATCTCTTCTGTGAGATAGAGGTTGCAGGGAAGAGAAAAGGAGATCTCCTACAAGGCTACAAAGTCTATTTTGAACTATATCAAGGCAGGACAAGTCCTTTCTAGCAGCTCCTGGCCAGATGTGGTAACAGTATTCCATCCTTGGACGTACCTGGCTCTTATATAGATAGAGAATTGCATCAGCAGTGAGATATCTACTGGATCGATAGAAGGATCCCACCATTTTTCCAGCAGTCTTGGGAACAGATTTGATGTACGTGTTCCATTTCAGATCAGGAGTAAAGGTCAACCCCAGAAGCTTGTCAAAACTTGAGGCCTCCTCAAGACGAGAGCCATTCATTTCAATTGATGCCAGATGGGGATCAGAATGTTGATGATGTAAAGATAGAAGCTTGGTTTTAGATGCATTAAAAGTAACCAGCCACTCTTTCCCCATTGTACCATGCGCTCAAGATCAGAGGAGAGAGAATCAGAGAGAACTTGGTCATTTACTGACTTAGATGTGCTACCATAAATGTCATCAGCATAAATGTCTACGAATGATGTAAGGATGTGATTTGGAAGATCATTGATGTAGATCAGGAAAAGACTTGGGCCCAGGATGGACCCCTGAGGGACTCCAGCATTAATACTGTGAGCTTCTGATTTTTGCCCATCAACTACTACTCTTATGAACCTATTAGAAAGAAATGATTTAATAATTGAGAAGACATTTCCAGCTATACCATAGCTAAAGATCTTGTGAAGTAAACTTTTATGCCATACCCTATCAAAGCCCTTAGATATGTCAAGAGCAATTGCCCTAGAAAGGTTGCCTCCGTCGAGAGATTCACTAATGCTATGAGATCTAACTGTTAGCACATCTGCTGTAGATCTAGCAGAACAGAAACCATATTGAGTGTCACTAAGATTATTTTTGCTGAGATGGTTGATTACTTCTGTATTTAACACAGATTCCAGCAACTTACTCATGACGCACAGAAGACTTATTGGCCTGTACTGAGAGGGAGATGACCGATCACCTGAATTCTTAAATACAGGGCATACTGATGAGATTTTCCAGGGTGATGGGAAGCAATTCTTCTTAAAACAACGTTTAAACAGTTTTGTAAGTATGGGCAATAGTTCAGGTTGAAGTTTTTTTAGTACTATAATTGGAACACCATCAGGGCCAGTTGCTTTACTGGAATCAAGGTTTTTGATTAGCTTGGCAATATCACGTAGATATATGTATATCACATAGCATATCTTCTGATACAGAAGGTAATGTTTAATTGGTCGCAAAGGGTAGAATTAGCTGCAAAGTTCTTGGCAAGGAGTTTGGCTTTGTCTGATGCTGACGAGATGACCTCAGGTCCATTGATGATAGTTGGGATAGAGCACAGGCTTCTGTTCAGGATTCTGTTTGCTATTTGCCAAAACTGATGGGAACCAAGCCGCTGCTCAGCTACTTTTAACTTGACGGACTGAGCATATAACTCTCTTGCATTCTTTATTACTTTCTAACAATGGTTGCTCGCAGTCCTGAAAGCACCTTTAGTTTCCATACATCTATTACGTTGGAAGCAGTGGAAAAAGTGATTTCTGTGCGCAATGGCAGCAGCACATTCTGGAGAGAGATTCTTTAACAAATTTTAAAACTTAATTTTTCATTGTTGGTACTAATAATAATAAAAGAGATATATTTTCGTCAAGAGTTTGAGTTCCATATAGAAACGTTGATTTAATTTGAATAAAATAAAATATGCATCAAGTGCGCTTGAAAACCAAATAACAACGTAATATTAGGGGAAAAAACAAATATTTTACTTGTTTGAAATTTATAACATAAATATATTTCAGAGCTAGACTCCATCTTCAGTATGTTGTTTTCTTTCTTTTTTTTCTTCTTTCTTGCCATGTTGTAAAGTTGGAGAAAGAAATGTCTGTTTGTAAAGAGCCGCACGTTGTATCTGAGCAGCTGTATTGTGAAATGTTGGAACAGTGTGTAGGTAACGCGAGAATAATGAGTAGTTTCAAAAATATTAAAAAATGTTACTTGAAAATATTAGGGGATCACTTGTATATAATAATTTAACGTAAAATGAGAACCCACTTTATAGGCACCTTTTGTTGGTGGGGAGGTCAGCATACAATGAACCCAATTTATCGTCAACTAAGCACCCACCTTTTGGCGGGGGAGCTAACAGGAATTATTAATCGATTTGACGTGCACCAATCCCAAACAAAAAAGTGGGTGCTAATTTTACGTTAAATTATGTTCATTGTACGTTGACCCAACCCTATAAAAAATGTGCCCATAAAGTGGGTGCTCATTTCGCGTAACATTATTATAGAAACGCGATCCCCTACTTTTTAGAAACTAACATTTATTCATATCTTGGAAACTACTTGCATGTCGGATTTTTATACGTTATTTTCGTTTTCAACATTCCCCGAAAACCTTTAAAAGTAGTAATTGTAAAGGATTCTTCGAGGGTGGAATCATTCTTCATATTTACCAAATAAAAAAAGAATAATAATGCAAGACGAAGTTTTACAATGAGTAAATGTGTTCCATTTTATAATTTATAATTAAAAGCGTTGAACAATACAAAATACATTTTTGGGTAATTATTTTTACATTGGAGAGGGGAAGGTCTTTGGTAAATATTCTTCTACCTTACGACTGAATAATAAAAAAATAGAGTGAAAGTTGAATTTAACCTGGAAACACTAATTACAAATACCACGGTACCAAAATGCATAAGCACCAAATTTTAAAGTATATATTGATCTTGGATGCATATGATGACAGTGCGATAACCATATGTGACAATATGTCAACATAACTTGGTGCTTATGAATTTTTTGGTACTGCGCAATTTTTAAATAATTTTTTCAGGTTAAATTCATGTTTTACAATACATTTTTTCCTTACATTGTAAGGCTGAAGCACAGATTATTTACTAAACACCCTCTCCATGTAAAGAATGGCTTCCAGAATAATAGCATTATTATTTCAGCTTTTCGCATGATTGCATTTTCAATAATAACGTGATTAAATTTAACCCGTTTAAAGTTAAAGAAGCAGATTCA
Source organism: Euprymna scolopes (assembly GCF_053919585.1). Classification (NCBI taxonomy): domain Eukaryota; kingdom Metazoa; phylum Mollusca; class Cephalopoda; order Sepiida; family Sepiolidae; genus Euprymna; species Euprymna scolopes. The sequence continues at coordinate 30,008,469 of NC_136492.1, forward strand.
CCATTGTTTGTGATTTAAATAAACCGTTTCTGCTTATAATGTTTACTTTTACAGCTTAATTAAATGGCGTTTACATTTATATTTGATAACGTACAGGTGACTACAGGAATTATGTTCCCTTTAAGGGATACAGGGTTCAATATTTTTTTGCCACCATAACTTCAGTTTTGCCAACTGCGCTGAGCTTTACCCTGAATCATAACCTGAAAAATACCCTAAACCTTCCAGCAAATTTTGTGACAACCCCACCTCCAGGAACAAAATGGAGTGTCTATTTCGAAAGTCATTTTTAACATGAGGAAGTTGGGGGTTGACAAACGACAAAAACAACAGTCGTATTTTAAATTTTTACACAAGGTGGAGGATGCATGCTACCACCGGACAACGCCGGTTAACAGGTACTGTTACTATATCTATAAAAGTGAAATTGTGTGTGTGTGGGGGGGTGCGAACACTTCCCTACCAAACTACTCTGTCAATTTTCAGTCTACAGACTCGAGATTTGACATAAGGAGTATTGAGATTTGGAAAAAAAAAAATTTAATTAGTTTTCGGCCAGAAATTTAGCTATCAAGGGGTCAAAGTTTAACGATTTGAACTTTGAAAACTCTACCAAACTCCTCCGATAATTTTGGGTCTAAACACTTGAAATTTTGGATGTAGGTTACTTGGACATGGATTAAACTTGTTAATTTGATTTGAGCTCAAAACAATAAATGTTAAGGGGTCAAAATCGGGGTCAAAGTTTTAAAAAATTGACCCCTGCGGTCACTACCAAATTACTCAGCTAGTTTTTGTTCTAAGCATTTTAAATCTTACATAAAGTGTATTCAATTATAGGGCAAGCTTTTTAATCGGTTTTTGGACTAAAATTTGGCTGCCAAGAGGTCAAAGTTAAAAAAAAATTAGACCTTTGCAGTCTCTAGCAAACTATTAAGCCAATTTTGGGTCTAGACATTTGAAATTTTACATAAAGTGTATTCAGACATGCAGCAAGGTTTTTAATCAGTTTTTGGGCAAAAATTTGTCTGCCAAGAGATCAAAGTTGAAAGAGTTGACATTTGCAGACTCTACCAAACTCCTCCGACAATTTTGAGTCTAAACACTTGAAATTTTAGATGTAGGTTATCTGGACATGAATCAAACTTTTTAATATATATATATATATATATATATATATATATATATATATATATATATATATATGCACATAAAGTTATGAACAGTACATAGAGCCTGAGCAAAACCAGGCTGAACACCCTCTTAAAATCATTTCTTTTTATTGTTTTAATAAAATTTCCAATTTACCTCCTCTTCGAAAGGTTAAATGCAAGGTCAAGTTAGGTTTTGAAAAGCCAGCACACTAGATTAAGTGCACCCAAACCTACAAAAAGTGCCTCAGCAGCCGCATCAGAATTCTCCAGTAGAGGTATCACAGCCAATTAACAATAAACTTTCTTCTTCTTCTTCTTCTTCTTCTTCTTCTTCTTCTTCTTCTTCTTTTGAAAGAAGGTAAAACCTGGGAAGGTGGACATTCTAGGACTGAACAGAACTATACATCGGCTCGACATAAACAAGGTCATTGCCGAACCGATTGTCGAGGACATTTCTTCAACTAGTATAAACAACAATCTGTACCAATTGGCTTAGCTGACTGCATAAATGGATTTATGATTCAACAGTAACTATGTATTCGAAGATCTTGAGATGATTCAGCAAAAAAAGAGGGAGGCGGATCTTGTTTCAAGCAGGAAGTTAATAGAATCTAACCGGTCTGGCAAGTGACAATGTCAGTCGAAGTCGCCTATGACAAGAGAATTAAAGAAAATATTCAGTAAAAAAAATGTTTCAGGCATAAGAGAAGGAATAAAATCTAAATAAATTAATAAGAAAAATCATTTTTTTGTTCCTTTATCGCTGCTATATTACCATAAAAACGTGTTACTGTTATTTAAATCACTAATGCAACATTATATATACGCGCGTGTGTGTGTGTGTGTGTGTGTGTGTGAGTGTGTGATTCTAGATTCGTTCGTTATCAATAAAACCATATTTTTACATTATCAATTCAATGGAAATTGTCAGACAGTCTATCTTTAGAGTCGAGGAATGTTTTTATGTTATTAAATTTAATTAATAATTCAAATTATAAATTAAATAAAAATATTTTTATAAGTCGATTCTGCGTGACTATTCGGTTTTTACTTCCGGTAGTTATTTCAATTCATGCTCCACGATTTGACGACTCTAATCTATAAGCGAAAAAATACATCCTCTATTTTAAAATTTAAATTCATTTCCCAAATTTTTAATTTAAAACAAATTGCTCGCCAAAAGGTGCGTTTTGAGTTGAGACATAAAAGTCAAAGAACCTTAACAAAACCATCATTGTCGTAAAAATCATTTTTAACAAAATTGGCAGCACACGTTTTTTTTTTGTTTTTTTTTTTGAAACAGTTGTTTCTATATAAGAAAATATGAATTTTTTTATTATTAAAACTATAAATTGTTAGGTGAAAGTACAGTTTTTTTTTTCGAACAAAATTCACGGTACATATGCATTTTGGTAACGTGCTGAAATAATATCTTTTTTATTTTTATTTGTTTTTTTTCAGTCATTCTTACCATGGAGAGGGGAGGGTGTTTTGTAACTATTCTGTGCTTTCAAGTAACAATTTATTATTTAAAAAAAAAAACAATTTATTATTTAAAATTTATTATTACAAAAAAATATATATCCTGATATTATAAAAAAAAGGTGCTAATGCACTTACTGATCCTCGCTATTTTTTAAATCGTATTTCCAAGTTTAATTAAAATTTTATTATATGATTTTATTCAATTGTAAGGTTAAAGTACAGAATAGGTACAAAACACTCTCCCCTCCCCATGTTAAGTATGGCTTTTTAAATAATAACGTTATTATTTCAGCACGGATCAATAAGTGCACTAGTACCAAAAAAAAAGATATTGTGAAAGTTGAATTTAACTTGAAAAAAAACAAGCAATGTGATTAAGGTCCGATTAAGATTCGATTGTTTTGTTTTTGCTTTTTTTTTACCGTAAATTGTTAGGTTAAAGTTTTTTGTGTTTTTTTGTTTTTTCAAGAAAACTTTTTAACAAAATTGGGGTTTGTATTACTGTACACATAGATTTAAAAAAAACAAAACAAATATATAACAAATAAACGTTATTAAAAGCAAGATAAGTTACTTTTCTACCTAACTGGATACTTTTTTAGTGTTTTCATTTAATGTAACATGTTTATTCAGCTCGAAAAACATACAGTGTTTACCGATGTATTGGAAAATTTAAATTGGCGCCCGACTCTCTCTTGAATACAGTAAGTTTGGGAAAATGAGTTAAAAATAAGAAACTATACAAAATACTGTTAGAACCCCACCGAATATATGTCAGCCTATGTCACGGTAATATATTGAGCGAGTTTCTAATAGTATTTTGTATAGTTTTTTTATATTTTTAACTCATTTTCCCAAACTTACCGTATTCTTGAGAGAGTCGGGCGCCATTTTAAATTTTCCAATACATCGGTAAACACTGTATGTTTTTGGAGCCGAATAAACATGTTACATTAAATAAAAACACTAAAAAGTATCCAGTTAGATAGAAAAGTAACTTATCTTGCCTTTGATAACGTTTATTTGTTATATATTTGTTTTTTGACAACTTTTTCAAATCTATGTGTACAGTAATATAAACTCCAAAATTGAAAGTACACTTTTTTTTACAGAAGTTTTTATATGAGAAAATATGAATGCTTTTTCTTTATTAAAGAAATTGTTAGGTGAAATACAGAAAAGTTTCGGCAGATTTGCCGTTTAGTTGTACAAATATCCTCAAACCAGGTAATCACTAAAAGGAACTCTTAAAAGTCAACATCGAGCAGATGATTTTTTTGACAAACTTTAAATGGGTAAAATATAATCACATAATTATTGAAAATGTGATCATGTGATTAAATTTAAATTTAAATTAACCACGTTGTTTAACAAATTGAAAAAATAATACAAGATGAAGTATTACAATGATTAAATATGTTTTATTTTATAATTTAACATTAAAAACATTGAACAATAAAAATAAAATTTTGGGTACTTATGTGTTTTTGTGACTGTGTAGAAATAATAATGCTATTATTTTGAAAGCCAGTCTTAACATGGAGAGGATGTTTTGTAACTATTCTGTGCTTACACCTTACAGTTTAAAGAAAAAAACGATATCTTGAAACTTTAATTTAACCTGAAAAAACTATTTAAAAATAGCGTGGTATCAAAAACGCATAAGCACCAAATTTTGGTTTAATTTTACAGTAGATATTGTTCTCGGAAGTATATGATGGCATATGCTACCGTGCTATTTTATAGTTTTTTTTTTTTTTCAGTTTAAATTCAAGTTTCAGGATATCTTCTTTTTTTTTTAATTGTAAGGTGGAAGCACAGAATAGTTACAAAACATCCTCAGCTCCTCATAAAGAATGGTTTTCAAAATGTTATTATTTCAGCACGGCACCAAAAAATACATTAGTACCCCAAATTTCATTTTGATTGGGCAATGTTTTTAATTTTAAATAAAATAAAACATTTAATCATTTTAAAACTTCATCTTGTATTTTTTTATTTGTTAAACAACGTGGTTAATTTAAATTAAATTTTAATCACATGATCACATTTTCAATAATTATGTGCTTATATTTTACCCATTTAAAGTTTGTAAAACATGTAAACAAACTTACAAACTTTTGCTCGATACCGGTGTCGACCTTTTTTTTTTTTTACATGGGGGTCACCACTTATCAAGGCCCGAAGGCCACTCAGGGATAAGGGTTATTGCGTGTACAGTAATCAATGAGATAGTATTGTAGTAATCATTAGTATTGGGGGTTTTGATAGAGTGTCTTACTTAAGAGGGCGGTTTGTCAGGAGTTTGTTTATGTTGGACTTGAAGACGTCCAAGTTGTAGTCAGGTGGGAAACAGACAAGCGGCAGAGAGTTCCACTATCGTGCAGTTCTGAGAAAGAAGCTTTGCTCATGGAATCTACGTTTGGATTTAGGCATAGATAAAGAGTGGGGAAAATTATTGACAGTAGTTTCAGCCAGATGGGTGTTTCTCGTGAAAGATTAGCGAGGGGGGACGAGGGATTGGAGCACAAACGAGCACCTGCCATGGAAATAACGATAAAACAAAGACAGGCTCGCAACGTCTCTTCTGTGGGATAGAGGTTGCAGGGAAGAGAAAAGGGCATCCCCCACTATACCACAAAGTCTATTTTGTACTCTGTCAAGGCAGGATAGGCTGTGTTTAGCAGCTCCTGCCCAGATGTGGCAGCAGTACTCCATCCTTGAACGTACTTGGCTTTGATACAGATAGTAGTGAGATATCTTCTGGAGCGGTAGAAGGATCCCACCATTTTCCCAGCATCCCTGGCAACAGATTTGATGTACGTGTTCCATTTCAGATCAGGAGTAAAGGTCAATCCCAGAAGCTTGTCAAAACATGGAGCCTCCCAAAGACGACAGCCATCCATTTCAATTGATGCCAGATGGGGATCAGAGCATTGATGATGTTAAGATGGAAGCTTGGTTTTGGATGCATTAAAAATGACCAGCCACCTCTTCTCCCATTGTACCACGCGCTCAAGATCAGAGGAGAGAGAATTAGAGAGAACTTGTCATTTACAGCCTTTGATGTGTTGCCATAGATGGTCGTGTCATCAGCATAGATGTCAACGAATGATTTAAGTATGTGTTTTGGGAGATCATTGATGTAGATCAGGAAGAGAGTTGGGTGCAGGATGGACCCCTGGGGGACTCCAGCATTAATACTGTGGGCCTCTGATTTCTGGCCATCAACCACTACTCTTATGAACCTATCAGAGAGAAATGATTTAATAATTAAGAAAACATTTCCAGTAATACCGTAGCTGGAAATCTTGTGAAGTAGGCCCTTATGCCATACCTTATCGAAGGCCTTCGATATGTCAATAGCAATTACCCTGGAAAGGAAACCTTTGTCAAGAGATTCACTAATCCTATGTGATATGACCGTTAGAACATCTGCTGTAGATCTTGCAGAGCAGAAACCATATTGCATGTCACTAAGAAGGTTGTTTCTGTTGAGGGGGTGTACTACTTCTTTATTTAATATGGATTCCAACAACTTACTCATGACACACAGGAGACTTATAGGAAGATGACTTTTCACCTGAATTCTTAAATACAGGGCATACTCATGAGGTTTTCCAGGGTGTTGGAAAGCACCTCTCCTTAAGGCAACGCTTAAATAGTTTTATAAGTATGGGGGCAAGTTCTGGTTGGAGCTTTTTCAGCACAATAACTGGAATGCCATCAGGGCCAGTTGCTTTACTGGAATCAAGGTTCTTGATTAGCTTGGCGACCTCATGCACAGATATTTGTATGTTGCATAGCGTGTTGTCTGTTATAGGAGGAAATACAGGGAGTTGATGGTCATTGTCGCATAGGGTAGAATTAGCTGCAAAGTTCTTGGCAAATAGTCTGGCCTTGTCTTATGCTGACGAGATGACCTCAGGTCCATTGATGATAGTTGGGATAGAACGCACGCTTCTGTTCAAGATCCTATTTGCTATTTGCCAGAACTGGTGGGAACCAAGCCGCTGCTCAGCTACTTTGGATTTAACAGACTGAGCATATAGCTCTCTTGCATGTTTTATTACTCTTTTACAGTGGTTGCTGGCAGTCCTTAAAGCAGCTTTAGTCTCAGTACATCTATTACGTTGGTAGCTATGGAAAAAGTGATTTCTGTGCACGATGGCAGAAGCACATTCAGGGAAGAACCATGGCTAGCTGTTAGGTTTTTGTTGGAATTTTTTGGATGGTATGAATCGGTCTATGCCTACAATTAACCATTCGGTCAGGTCTGATACTATTGAGGACGCATCCTTTTTAAACATGGAATGCAGAGGTAGGTCAGATATGAATGTACGGAAGCTATCCCAATCAGCCATAGAGTATCGATATACAGTAAAGTGGATAGGTACGTCTGAAGACTTATTACATTTCATTTTTATCTTAACTGCTACAACAGAGTGGTCAGAGGATCCCAGATGAGATAGAACGGAACATGAACACAGCTCAACTAACAATTTATTAAAAAAACAAAAGGTAAATTTTCACATTAGGTCCACCTCAACAATTTTTAACATGGGTAGGTTGGGGTGTTTATTCTCAAAGCCATTCTTAACATAGGGAGAATTGTGGTATTTATTCTAAAAGCCGTTTTTAACATGGGGAGGTTAGGGGTGTTTATTCTGAAGCCGTTCTTAATATGGGGACGTTGGGGGTGTTTGTTCATGGTCGCCAGTGAATTATAGTGCATAGTACAGGTCTTTATATCTCGAAAACTACTTGCTTCTGCAAATTTTAAATGAGATTTTCGTATTCAGCATAGTCGAAATCTTTTAAAAGTAACCATTTTAAAGAAAATTGTGGAGACGGGTTTGTACTTGCACAAAGATTTGAAAAAGTTGTCAACAAAAACAAATATATAACAAGTAAATGTTTTCAAAGGCAAGATAAGTTACTTTTCTACCTAACTGGATAATTTTTAGTGTTTTTATTGTGTTTGTATTACTTTACACATAGATTCGAAAAAGTTGACAAAAAACAAATGTATAACAAATATTATCAAAGGCAACATAAGTTACTTTTCTAACAAACTGGATACTTTTTTAGTGTTTTTATTTAATGTAAAATGTTTATTCAGCTTGAAAAACATAGCGTTTACCGCTATATTTGAAAATACAAATGGCGGCAGACACGTTAAATTTGGGAAAATGAATTAAAACTAAAAAAAAATGTACAAATTACTGTGAAATAACCACCGACTATATGTCAGCCTATGTCATCGTAACATATATTGCGTGAGTTCCTAACAGAATTTTGTATAGTTTTTAGTTTTAACTCATTTTCCAAAAGTTAACGTGTTTAACACAGTCTGCCGCCATTTGTAATTTTCAAATATAGCGGTAAACGCTATGTTTTTTAAGCCAAATAAACGTTTTACATTAAATAAAAACACAAAAATCTTATCCAGTTAGGTAGAAAAGTAACTTATCTTGCTTTTGATAACATTTATTTGTTATATATTTATTTTTCAACAACTTTTTCATATCTGTGTTTAGTAATACAAACCCTTTTTATTTAATGTAGCGTTTAGTCGGCTCGAAAAGCAGTGTTTATCGGTATATTTGAAAAATACAAATGGTGGCGGACACTTTGGATTACGTTAAGTTTGGGAAAATGATTTAAAACTAAAAACTATACAAAATACTATCAGAAACCCACCGAATATGCTAGCCTATGTCACGGTAACATATATTCGGTGGGTTTCTGACACTGTTTTGTACAGTTTTTAACTTATTTTCCCAAACTTAACATATTCAACAGAGTCCGTGAACATTTGTCTTTTTCAAATACATCGATAAACACTGTGTGTTTTTCGAGCTGATTAAATAAAAACATTAAAAATCATCCAATTAGGTAGAAACGTAACTTACCTTTGCTTTCATTTATTTGTTTTTGGACAACTTTTTCGTATCTATGTATTGTAACGCCCCCTCCCCTGACCCAAATACTAATTAAAAACTCACATTTTTTAATACAAAGAAGAAAAAAAAAATCTCGAGTTAGCGTTTCAACATTTTAGCAACGTTCGGCTTAATCCACTGATTGTTGGTCAAGTCCAAGCCATCATTAACGGAAACTCCCGAGGATCTAGATCCAATTCTGCAAGAGTACCATTTATTTTTTTTTTTTTTTTTAGTGGATTGCTGTACTAAGAATATAAGAAACATGAATTTTCTTTCTCTTTTTATTAGATTTTTCCATTACACCAAATTGAACCACAGCAATGCGTGGCAGGGTACAGCTAGTATATATATATATATATATATATATATATATATATATATATATATATATATATATATAATACAGGTAAACGATTCAAAGATAGTCGTTTCGATGCCTAATTTGCACAAAAAATTTAAACAGTCTATAATAAATTCATGTTTGTTGTTATTATTTTTGCAATTTTATTGTCCTATTTTTATTGCATATATCCAATAGTTTCATTCATGTTAACAGTAATTAATAAAAGTTGTTTACGTTTTAACAAATAATAGCTTTATAATAACTTTTCGTTAACTAAAATCTCCTGTTAGAATTCTTAACGATAGCATAAGCTAAAAGAGAAAATAGATAGAGGATGGTTAGCTAGCTGCCCCCCTCTCTGTTTTTTTTTTTTTTTAATTGTTTTAATCGTTTTTAAATTCAATAATTATTTGATCCCGTCAACAAAATGTTTCACATTTCTGTTTAAATATTCTTCTTCAGCCTCTAGGGGACTAAAAGCAATTATTTTAGAATTGAGAGTGAGGTTCAGTTTGACTTATAAATTTGATATAAAATGATCCTGTAAGTTGTATTGGGTCATAGAATGTTCGAGATTTTTCGATTTTTCATTTTGTGTAATGACTCTGGAACAACTCGTCTCTCCGTCTTGGTTTCAGCCGTCTTTCCACCTCAAACATTTTATATCTTCTTCTTTCCCTCCAGAACTGTCTTCTGTCCTGATTGGCTAAAACCTCTGGTCGCATAGAGAGAAATGAAGGAAGGAAGGAAGGAAGGAAGGAAGGAAGGAAGAAAAGGTGAAGGATTGAGAGAAAGAGAAATGGCGAGAGTATACTGTAGTAGTAGTAGTAGTAGTAGTAGTAGTAGTCTTGGCTTCACTATAATCCCACATTTCTAGCTTTTTAGGGCAATTAATTATTTAATCAATTATTAACTTATTTTTTGCTATGGGAAATAAATTCTGTGTGATTTATTTGAGGGAGTCTATTTTTTCAAGCAATTATGTGTGGTTTTACGATCGTGTCAGTCGGATTTAGGTTTGAGATTAAAAAAAAAAGTTAATTTCTCTAAAAACTTAAAATAGCCCGTAAATATACAAGCATTTTATGCTAAATTTATATACAAAATTGATACCCCAATTTAAATTTTTATAAAATTGTTTTAGTGGGTTTCGTTATTCCTTTTGTTAAGTTTTTTTTTTTTTCAAAACATTCGCACCTAAAATTGTCTAATAAAGTAGAATCTCATTTTTGTTGATGAGGTTAGGGTGATTTAGTTGAGGGTATTAAATTAACAATAATGCCAAAAAGTTTGCATTTCTGTTGTATATCGAAATAAATACAAGTGTAAAATCAATTATATAAACTCTTTTTTTTATATAAATCTTCTTCATAAACGTAAGTCTAATATATAAATGGCTATATGCCTGTCTGTCTGTTCCCATATTTTAAAACTCCATCTCCTCCGAAACTAAAAGTTACAGAGTGACGCTAGGGGCCTCAAATGATTGGATTTTTACGAAGCGTTCTTTTATGGGTCTTTAGCCGGTTAAAACAGTTTTTAAGGGGTCAAAATGAGTCAAAATTTAAAAAATCGTTATACATTTTGTACATTCATCTTAGTTTATTTTTATTTTTTAATTTTTAATCAGTTCATATGCTTGCCACATTGGTACAGTAGTAACACCACCAGCTTTGAATGCTATAGTTTGGGTTTCAATTCTGGCTGATGGTACCTTAAATACTTTTTTTTTACTTTTGAAATCACGGCTCTATAATAAAATATACGAAATCTGGACAAATGAAAATACCATATTTAAGCATATTTTATGCCTGGGCAAAGCCGGGCGACCACCCCCGCTAGTATTCTATATAGAATGCTACTCAAGAGCTTCCTTGATGGAGTACACAACTGATTTAAATTCTAGTAGGGGGTGATCTTTTCGATTCCCTAGAGATACTTTATTACAGAAGAAACTTGTTAGTCTTTTTTCTTCTCTCTCATTATCTCTATGGAATATACTCGACTGAGCTCCAATCTTTGATTTCTCCTCATAAGACATTCAAAGCAAGTAATCGTCTTCTATCACAATGAAAAAAGACTCTCCTTTCTCCCTCTATGTGCCTAGCGTTGGGAAGAATTACCATGGACAGAGTTTCTTTGGAACACGTTACCACAGGACTGCTTCCCTACTGATGGCCATCTTCAAATCTAATGTCTCTGGGTCAGAGTGTTTCAATAATGACAGGACATCTCTGACATGGCAGATGATAAGAAATGCACTCTGGGTTGGTAAGAAGCTTTATTCAGCTGGCTTGGTCAATTTACCTGTTTGTCAATCCTCAATTTAAGTTTTTAATTCCTCATATTCATACCTAAATAAACGATAGGCCGTGTGATTTATCGGGCACACAAGTTTCCTTTTAAAGTTTTTGAAAGTGATGTATTTTGAATAAAGCGTTTGGACCCATTTCTACTGGCAACATCACAATTTAGTGTCTTTTTAATAGCTTTCATTTTTATGTTGTAAATAATCATATCACCATAACCTACTGTTACATATTATCAAATATGGGTTTTAGCATGATAAGGCTTCTTTTGGGGCCCTGTCGGTGGGACATTAGAATACACCGACTGCCCCCTTGCAGAGGGTAAAAGTCCCTCGATGGGGGTCCTGGATATGACCTTAAACTATATCCAGTGGTGAGGCCCCAGCTTGTGGGCTTTGGGGAGTGTGGAGCCACCCTTTAATTACTATTGCTCCCAGGTCCACTCTGACCCCGAGTGGTAGTACCTGTTAGGGTCCCAACTATGGGTTAAATAGAAACTGACTTGAAAACAACAAATATATTCTATTAAAAAAAAATTTCTTCAAAATCTTTGGATTCGGCATTAAATAATCCGAAAAGGGTTGATATGCCGTAAAACAAAAGCAAGCAAGCAAGCAAGCTTCTTTTGGTGACCGTAGAAAGATGTATATAGTGAAGTATTTATAGAGTAAATGTGGTATTGTGGTGTTTTGTAGAATGATAATAGAAACTATCTAGGTTAGATCAGTTTTCAATTGTTTGTCATGACCGGTCATTTGCCTTCCCCTTATTTGACCTTGTGCCACATGTTTTAATAATTTACTTTTATTAAAAATAAATATTTACTCTATCTGCAAAACATGATTATCAACCAATGTCAAAGTTTATGTGTTTATAGAAATTATAAAATACAAAAAGGTATCTTCCAAGGAGATTCCCTGTCACCACTACTTGTTCATCATGATACCCCCTTACTATACTAAGAAAATACTAAGCCGGATACATATTCACTAATATAGATGAGAGAATAAACCACCTAATGTATATGGACGATATGAAACCTTTTACAAGAAACAAAATGGAATTAGAGACGCTAATAAACACAACCAGAATCACCAGATGGAATTCTGTATGGAAAAATGTGCACTGATATTTATAAGAAGGGGAAACTGGAGGCAATGGAAGGAATGAAACTGTCCAACCAAGTGGAGATGAGAGCACAAGATGAGCATGATACCTATTAATATTTGTGAGTTTTAGAAGAAGACACTATCAAACAGAAATGAAAGAGAAAATTGAAAAAGAAGAACAAGCAAATTCCTTGAAACTAAACTATATATTTTATTATTGGAATCCTTTGAGATGAGTAATTTGTATTTTTATTTATTTACTAGCTGGACGCCCAGTGTTGCCCGGTCGTACAATACGTTTAAACATGATATTTTAATTTATGCAGATTGCATATGTATTCTTATCGAATCAATCCTCTATTGATTATTATATACTATGAGGAATAATTTGCTCTGTGGACTAATTTTCAAAAAAACATAAAAATTAAAAAATAATAATAATAATGTCATTCATCAAATTCCGTCTGTGTTTGTTTACAATATCACGTCAGCTGATATTTGGGTTTGACGATGAATGCCCTGAAAAATTCACTTCTGAATAATGTTTATTTTTAAAATATGCAAACGAAGAAATGATTTGCAGTGGTTTTAAATGGTACCTCTACTTTTATCATAAATTGCACTCATTAACAAGAAAAAATTAAAATAAAATGGTGAGGTATTCCTGGGCTTGAACAAGGGATCATTTGATCTGTAGTCGAATGCTCTACGACTCAAGTATATCTCTAGATGTCAATAATTCTATTTTTTTTAAGAAGAAATCATTTGCTAAGATTTTATTATCTCCCTTGTCGGTGTAACATAAAATATTTACTTGTAAAAATTATTCTTTTCTTATCTTAAAGAAATAAACTATTTTTAGGTTAGAATTCTTTCGATTTTTGATACTTATCAGATGAATTCCTCTACAAAACATATCTGAGAATATTGCCAGACATATAAATTACCTTTGTGTGAAATTTGCAAAAGATAAGCTCAGCCATTTCGGAACATATGAGGAACTCACTCACACACACACACACACACACACACACACACACACAGACACACACACACACACACGCACACACACACACACACACACACACACACACACACACACACACACACACACACACACAATGACTTTTATATAACAGTACGAGGGGCGTGCAATAAGTAATGCACTTTCAGTTGTTTGATCTAGCTGAAATTTTGCATGTGCAATGATTTATATCTCTACGGGTTATGTGGTAAATTGCAGCTCTGAACTAATTGTGGTTTCTGTTTTAAAGGTGTTTGAACTGAGGCAGGTGTGAAATGGAGCCTGTTGAATCTCAAGCAGTGATCCGATTTTTGTATTTGAAAGGACGCACACCACAGGAGACGTTTGATGAAATGAAAGAAACTTATGGTGATAATGCCTCATCATATGACCTTGTAAAACGCTGGCATCGTGAATTCAAACATGGCCGGAAGTCTGTGGAAACAGCTCCCAGACCTGGTCGCCCCACCCCTTCTGTCATTGATGAGGCATCTGTCCGTCAAGTTGAGGCTGCCATTTTGAAAGATCGGCACATTACTATTCACCAAATAGCCCAAGATGTCAAGATTAGTACAGGGTCTGTGGAAACTATCATTCATGACCATTTGCATATGCATAAGGTGTTTGCCAGATGGATTCCCAGGTTGCTCACGCCATTCCAGAAGCGAGAACGCGGCGAGTGCTCGTGGATGAATTTGGAGATCTGCCAAGAAGATGAGTCAAAGTTTTTCAAAAGACTGATTACACAGGATGAAACCTGGGTCCATCGCTATGAACTAGAGACCAAAGCTCAGTCAATGCAGTGGAAGCACTTGGACTCACCACCTCCAAAGAAGGCAAGGGTGCAGCTCTCCGCTGGCAAGGTCATGCTCACAGTCCTCTGGGATTAGGATGGAGTAGTGATGACAGATTTCCTGGCAAAAGGTACCACAATTACAGGAGCCTATTAGGCTTCACTTTTGAGGAAATTAAGTGAAGCTATCAAAATCAATAGGCGGGGCAAGATTAGCAAAGGTACCCTCCTCCTGCAGGACAACACTCCGGTCCACAACTCGCATGTCGCCAGATCAGAAGCACGGGCGTGTGGTTATGAAATTCTCCCCATCCTCCCTACTCTCCTGACCTTGCACCTCTTCCCAGCCATGAAGTTGCTTTTGAAAGGAAAGCGTTTCCCAGATGATGCAGCCTTGATTTCTGAAGTCACGTCATGATTGGAGGACCAACCTGGGGTGTTTTACAAAAACGGTCTCCAGAGCTGCATCAAAAGATGGGAGAAATACATAACTCTGGGTGGTTCCTATGTAGAGAAAGACTAATAACTGTGCCAAGTTTCATTGCTCTACTCCTATGGGAAGTGGGTCAGGGGCATTATTTATTGCACGCCCCTTGTAGAGATAAAGATTTGCGGACTGTTATCCTCATCTTCATAGTTGTGGTTTTACAATGTTTGGGCCGACTATTCCTCTAGCCTTCAACAGGCAGTTAACCGCAACAGGTTCGGAAGTGGATTTGGAAGCGAGTACTGTCGCGAACGACAACGGCAGCGGAGCATGGGGCGGAAACGAAGAAGGAGTACAATACTGTATCCTCAGTAATTACTGTCTTCTATAGGTGTTGTCGTCTCATCACATTTGGACCAACTAATCCTCTGGCCGGCTTTGGGTAGGATTGAAACCGCTAATACTAACCTGGAACTGTAGAGACTCAATGTGGTGAGACAACAACAACTATGGAAGGCAGTAATTTCTAGGGATACAGTTAAGAGACTCAGCATTCCTATCCCATTGCGGTTAATCACCTGACGAAGGCCAGAGGAATAGTTGGCCGAAATGTTATGAAACAACAAATATGATGAAAGTTGGCAAATAAATAAATGAATATGCTAAACTATTTAGTAGAAATCTAATAAATGGTAGAAACACATGGGCAATATCGCTAATAAGATATGTTGGACTGTTAATAGGTTGGACTGAAGAAGAACTGAGGCATCTTGACCAGAAGAGCAAAAAGCTTATGACCATGCTACAGCCAAATGATGATGCTGACCAATTCTACATGAAAAGAAAATATGGAAGAGGACTGACTTGTATAGAAGACTGTCTGTATGACACAAAAAAAGAACTACAAAAATACATAACGCAAGAAAGATTAATTACGTCAGCAAGAGAAACAGCAAAAACTAACAATATGAAGAACAGAGAGGTAAGGATAAGACGAGAAATGAAAAATGGGAAGAGAAACAGCTACACGGACTATTCATAACGATAACAAAAGATGATACTCATGCAAATACATCAATATAGCTACCAAAAAGGACATCTAAATAAAGAAATTATACAGTTTCACAATATAATGTGATTAGAAAAAACTTTATTGGAGCAAAGAGCGACAAAACAGCAAATGCATTCTCTGTTGACAAATAAACAAAACAATAGACTACATAATAAGTAAATGCTGCAAACTAACCCCAAAAGAATGTAAGAATAGACATGATCGAGTGTAGAAAACAGTACACTGGGAATTATGCAGCCAATTGCATTTTGAACACCCAGACAAATGGTACAAGCACAAACTGGCACAGTACTTGAGAACGAAAATCACAAAATTCTATGTGACATGGACGTACTAATAGATAAACCCATCCAAGCAAGAAAATCAGATGTTATCATAGTTAACGAGAAAGAAAAGTTTTGCCACCTCATATATTTTACCAGTCCAGCAAACCACAGGGTGAATAATAAGGTTGGTTGTTTTTGTTTTACCGCATATCAACCCTTTTCAGGTTATTTAATGTCGAATCCAAAGAATTTGAAGAAAAATTTTTTGATAGAATATATTTGTTGTCGGTTTCTATTCAACCCATAGTTGGGACCCTAACAGGTACTATCACTTTGGATCAGAGTGGACCTGGCAATTAAAGGGTGGGTCCACACTCCCAAAAGCCCATAAACTGGGGCCTCATCACTGGATATAGTTTAAGGTCATATCCAGGATCAGAATATCAAGGAGACAAAGAAACAAAGTAAATATACGGAACTGCTCAGAGAACTGAAAAGGATATGGAACATGAAGAAATAAAGATCACACCAATAATAGTAGGAACACTAGGAACACTCCCAATAAACTTTGAAAAAAGAATAGGAGAAATTGGAATCAGAAGGATGACTGAAAACATACAATGTATAACAATAATAAAAACAGCTGAAATATTAACTTAGATGGTAAACGGATGTTGTGATAAGTCAAATTCATTTTCAAGCGTTATTGAAAGTGTTGGAAATCTCAGGAAACTTGTTATCACCTCTTTTTTCTAGGGGACACGATAGGTTGTTGACAGAGATGAAAACTCCTAGTGAGTACAAATCATAATAAACAATCTGTTACCCGTCTCTATTTACCACTAACTGACCAGAAAGTGAGTGGTCATTTTACATCAAATTTATATAGAAGATTGATCCTCTACTATAAAATCTAATATATGCGAACTGTGTACTGGATTATTTTTCTTTTTTTATTCATGTTGGGTTCATTTGTTCGTGCCAACCTTCATCGTCATCGTCATGAACGCTCCTTCATGTATATTCTACATGTATGTGTATGTGTACGCGTGTATATGCATATGTATTTACGTATATGTATGCGTGTATGTGCATGTTGGCATGCTTGTGTACATGCATATGTATGTTTGCGTGCATGTGTATGTATGCATGTATGTGTGTGTGTGTGCATGTGTTTATTCCCATGTATATGTGGGGTGGAAAGGGCTCCCGTAAGCCATGGTGAAGGCAACCCCTCTGGGGGAAGCAAATCTCTGATTCAAAAAACCATAAAGCGGGAGACCAGTACCCGCATTAAGCTGGTCTGCAGTTTGACTTGTTGCTGACTATCTTGCTCTTGCTTGTTGCTAGAGCTCAACATTTGAACCGAGAGAGAGATTTAGCTGTCATACAAAGCTAAAACTCTGTAACATCATCTTTGTATAAATATTCCCTCAGACATCTGTCCATAAAAAATAGTCCTGTGGCGATGGAAAAATTGTGACGTGTGTAGGCCTGAAATGCTGGAAGCATGTAATAATTGATCTGTCATAATTATATGTACGTATGTATGTATGTGTGTATATGTATATGTATATTTATATATGTACATGTGTATGTATATGTATGTATATCTATGTGTATATCTACGTATATATGTATGTGTGTATATATGTTTATGTGTGTGTGTGTATGTATGTATATGTATGTGTGTATATGCATATATATATGTATGTGTATAAATATGTATATATGTATGTGTATGTATATGTAGGTATATGTATGTATGTGTATATATATATATATGTGTGCGTGTGTACGTATATGTATTTGTATATGTATGTATGTATGTATGTGTGTGTATGTATTTATATATATGTGTATATATGTGTATGTACATGCATGTATATGTGTATGTATGCATGTGTATATGTATATGTATGTATGTGTATGTATGTGTATTAGGTATCGTGTATGTCTGTATATATGTGTGTATGTTTATAGATATGTATGTGTATATGTGTGTATGTATGTGTATATATGTATATATGCGTGTACGTATATATATATATATATATATATATATATATATATATATATATATATATATATATATATATATATATATATATACCAATGACCGTCTGCAGTGTCATGTCTGCTTGAGGGTGTGAATTCGCTGGCAGGACTAAAGTCATCTTCGGGCACATGGACTTTCCGTGACTGAGAGAGTGGCACTCGCCTGACAAGACGTTGCAATCATCATATATATATATATATAAAGAATTCCGGATGTGTTTTCAGTCTGTTTACATATAAAACTACGATGGATGTGATATAATAAAAATTAACTGAAAAGAAAAACAGAGAAAGAAATTAAAAATAATGATTTTTAAGTCATAAGCTTACCCGTTGAGAATATTAAAAAAAAAAAAAAGAAAAAAAAATTGGTTACATGTCTCCAATAACCACTAACTGGCCCGGAAAAGGGTGTTTTTATATGGGAGAGTGATCCCTCACTGAAAATCTAAAAAAGATTATTATTATTATTATTATTATTATTATTATTATTATTATCATTATTATTATTATTATTTATAACAACAGCAACAACAACAATAAAATTTATTTATTTTTTATTTATTTTAATTCAGGATATTTTTATACTGTCTATGATTAATACGATAGTACACATTTCCTGAAATGAAAAATGCAAATAACATTTTTAATGCCACACGGTGAGAATATTAAAAAAGAAAATTCAAAGCAAAGCAACAAAAATAAAAACTCCGCTCGCAAAAAAACGGATTTGCGTGTGTGAGAGTCAACGGAACGAGCAAAACAACAGAATATAACGATATCACTGGTGTATTCCATTATTCCGTCTCTATATAATTATGAATAAAACACCACGCTCCGGAATAACAGAATAAACGAACGCGAATGGTCATTCCGTATCTTCTGCTAGAATAGCAGTTTGATATCCCAGCGGCCACCATTCGATATGGCCGACTAGGGTCGACGTTTACGTGCGCTCGTCTTGTCGTGGTGCTGTTTTCGCCTCTCACATGTTATCGTTCGGTCTGTTTGTAAAACGAGAGTTCGCCCTATGTTCTGGAGAGGCTCCAGACGTGTTTTTTTCCCCCTGCAATCGTCTCTTCTTGTTCAGTTCTGGGAGGAACTGCCTGGAACTACCATTTACGGTGCCACCAAATAATTTGGTTAGGTGGTGCTAAAAAACGAAATTCTATCGGTGGTTAGTGCTTGTTTTCTTTCCCTCATCCTCTCCTTCTCTTTTTTTCTGTCTCTCTCTAGAGAGAAAGAGAGAATAATAATAAAGAAGAATATAACATTACATAGTCATAAAAAGTACTACCAACTAACATACCCTGATGTATATATATAAATAAACATCTGTGTGTTAGAATGACGCTGATCGCCGCTGTGAGCCGTTTTGTTCGGAGGTACGCTTTTAGTCCGGAGATCTTGGTGCTATGTGTGCTCCTGTTTGTGTTATACAATTCAGGTCGCTTTCATGTGGAACCCCTTCGTAAATACTTGGAGAAAGCTCGTATCAAACTGCAACTGAGGTGGTCGGGCAGGTACGACCAGATTCCCGAGGAGGGTGAGAAGGAAGTCACGGAAAAGAAAAGCAAGGCTTCCTGGGAACTCCTCAAGGGAAATGTCGCCATTTACGCAATCCAGGGCCGCCGCCCTCATATGGAGGATCGCTACAATTTTGTAAACAATCTTGACGATACACAAACCTCCATCTACGGTATCTTCGATGGACACGGCGGAGAGGTAAGATGCTTGTACTTCTACATAATTTGAACCGAACAGTTTTTTTCTTTTCTTTTTTTTTTTTTTAACCCTAACCGAAGGTTTAGGTTTAATTCAGTAAACGTCGGGTTCGTTCGGTTAAAATTCTGATAAATGTGTCAATAAATGAAGAAAAAAAAAAAAAAAAAAATTGTAAAACTCTTAATTACCCCCTCCCCCCCTTTTATTTTTAGGCGATTCCACTCTGGAAACCTAGAAAAAATAAAAACATTTTTTCAAATTTCTGATTTTTTTTTTTTTTTTTAGATTGATTGATCGTTTGGATTCTTCCGGCTGCTGTTCTCACTTTTAGTCTTATTTTGACAACGTTTCGGTCGATGTAACCTCCTACTTTTTTCAGACGTATCCTGTCGAATTCGGCAGCCTTTCTTCTTTCGAACGAACGAACCCCTCTTTACTTAATCCACGATCGAAATTCCGTGCAGATTCTCGAGTTTGATCGGATACACCTGAAGAAGGCCGGAGGTTACATCGACCGAAACGTTGTGAAAATAACACTCAAGTTAAGAACAGTAGTTCGAAGAATCCAAATAATACGAATTTTTTCCGAGTGTTTATTTAATTTATTACTATTATTATTTTGGTAAATTCATAGATTAACACCCTCCGTTGAAAAGAGCAGTTAACTATATTTTTAGAGGGGGTGGGGCTATGGAAGATAAATCTTGAGCGTTTGTAGTTTTATTTTACGATCTTGCCACTCGAACTTGGGGTTGGTTATAAAAATATTTACTTAACTGCTATAACAAGCTATAGTGGAAGTTCGGAAATGAGAAATCATTTTATGTTAGATATATATACGAAACTGATCCTCTAAATATTAAAATAGTTGTTGGTACTCATTGGGCGTTGAGTTCCATGGCGACCAGCATAAAAAAAACACGCGTCGCTCCCTTCCTGACGCAAGCGCACGTAACACTTTTTTTTATTTACTGACGTTGTCGTAGTAACTAAACGATTATCTGTCACATTATTTATTTATTTTGAAAAAAGTTTCTCTTTATGAATATTAAAAGAAAAATTACTAAACATTTATTAATAATGTCTCTTTTTTACAGACATTTGTTTTTAAATTTCTTTTTAAATGACGACTTTTATCGACTTTTTTCTTTTAATAGCATTTGCGGATGGGTAAAAAACGAAAAAAAATAATTAAACCATTTACTGATAATTTCTCACTTTTACAAATATTTTTAACAAATAAATGTTATCAAAGTCAAGATACCGAGAAATTGTCAGTAAATGATTTTTTTTTTCGTTTTTTACCCATCCGCAAATGCTATTTAAAAAAAAGTCGATAAAGTCGTCATTTAAAAAGAAATTAAAGAACAAATGTCAGCATACCCATCCGCAAATGCTATTAAAAAAAGTTGATAAAAGTCGTCATTTAAAAAGAAATTAAAAAACAAATGTCTGTAAAAGTGAGATATTAATAAATGTTTAGTAACTTTTTTTTCTTTTAATATTCATAAAGAGTAAAGCTTTTTTTAAAAATAAATAATTTGACAAATAATCGTTTAGTTACTACGACAACGTCAGTAAATAAAAAAAAAAATGTTACGTGCGCTTGCGTCAGGAAGGGAGCGACGCGTGTTTTTTTATGCTGGTCGCCATGGAACTCAACGCCCAAGGAGTACCTTGTTTTTTTTTTTTGTTTTTTTTTTTTTGTTTTTTTACTAAGTTTCCAGGGTGATTAAAGGTAATCGCCTAAAAATAAAATTAAAATGGGGGGGGGGGCAATTGAGTGTTACAAATGTGTATTTTTTCTTCATTCATTGATTCATTTAGTTTTAGTAAATAATGCGTCTAATTCCCTAAAATGCCACCTTAATTCCTTCCTCGCCGTTTCTGAATTCCACAAATTCCTGGCATTCGAAGAATTCAGCAATAACTGCATTTTAAGATCGCACTAAAATTTATCTTAAAATGTTCTACAACACCATTCACCGTGATTTAACACTTTGTTCCAAAAGTGTTACTTTATTAAAAGAAAAAAAATCAATTTGTAAGTTTATTTTTTGGAAATCTACCCTTAAAATAATCTCGATGGAAATTATTATGGTGAATAAAAACGGAAAAAGTATAAACAGAATTAAATGTTATGTAGTAACAAACGAGTTAATAAAAGCCCTCCTCATGTTAAGAATGTTTTTCTAAATAATAATAACGTTAAAACTCCTTCTTTACATGAGAATGGCGAAATCCTTGTTAAATCTACGTTCAGTAGGAAATTAAATATAATTAAATCGTGTTATTTCTAAGCAACTTTGAATCATAAACAAACATAGGGTCAGCCCCTTTATTGATCCCCTCCCCTTACGAGGACAAAGTTAGACAAAAGGCCGGATTTTAATCTGAGGAAATTCCATCCAGTTCCCCCCGCCCCAACCTCCAAAAAAGAGATATTCTAGATTGAGATTTTTAAAAATTAAAATTGCCTCAGTTTAAAAGGATTAGTTACCCTCTTTGATTTGTTTATAAAGTTGACGACTGTGTTTTCCTGACAACTTTTCATTTCAGCGTTTTTATGTGTACGTTGAAACTAGCAATTATTTTACTGTATTTTAATGTTTTGTATTTATTCGATGAAATATACCTAAGTTTAAAAATATTTTAATAATCCATTTCACTGCAAAAAAAAAAAAAAAAAAAAAATACTTGACTAAAATAGGATTAACACCTTTTTTTGGAAAGCATATAGTTAAAACTGAGTGCTACTTTTGCAGAATAGGGTCCGTGTTATTTTTGTATAGAATTTTCAAATTAAATTCAATATTGACAGTATTTACTTTGGTTATTAAATTATTAGGTGAAAGTTGATAGTTACAACACGACCTGTTCGTGTTAAGAATAAATTTCTAAATAATGTTATTTATTATTTCGGCACGGTCCGTATTCTGCATAACTATCCCGAAAAAGTATGAGAAATTGCTGCCGAAAAATGAAAATGATTTTACTACAAAAAGATAAGTCGAAGCCGAAGCAAACCAATCGTCTGAGAGTAAGCATGGAGTTTGTTTACGAAAGTGCGCAAAAACACGTGACACTTTTTAACAAAATACATCGAAATATATTTTTAGAAAGCGATATCAGTTGCTTTGCTAATATATTTAAAATTGTACAGAAGGCAGTTAATGGTAAATCGTAAATTTACGATTTACCATTAACTGCCCCCCCCTTATGTTAAGCTTGAAACCGACGGTACCAATGTTTTTCTGGCCTTCTGTACAATTTTAAATAAATAAATATTAAGCTCTTATATCGAAAAGGGTTTTTTTTCTTTGTAATCGAGCACTTTGTTGGAATTCTTTCCAAAAAAAAAAAAAAAAAACAGTAAACATAATGCTATTTTCAAAGTAAGAAATGATTATTGTGAACAAAGTTCACGTCGTCCCAACGGTACATCGCACATCGGTCGGTTGTTTATGAATTTTTGTGTGATGAGTTTCTACTTTAAATATTTGGAATATATTAAAACGATTAGCTTCTCAACTGCCAAATTTTATCGACTAGTTTTACCAATTTTTTTCAGACAGTGCCAGAAATAATTATTAACCCTTATCCTCGAGTAGCTTCTGGACCTTGATAAGTGGCGACTCCTTTGTAAAAGTAAAATAAAATAAATAAAAATAATCTAACGTATTAATATGTTATGTAATCTGATTTTTACGGATTTCTTTTTATTGCAAATTTGTTTAATTTTTTGTTTTGTTTTTATTAATGTTTATTATTAATTTATTATTAAACGAAGTGTTTATTAAAAAAATATTATTGCTATGCGTGCGCCGAACTTATGGTTAAGCGAGGTTATGTTTTGTTTTGTAAGAAATAAATAATAAAAATCCAGCTGAATATTTATTAAAAAGAAGTCCGCAAAAATCAGACAAGTTAATACGATGAATTAATTTGCCCTCATCGTTTTGAAAATCAATCAAACCTGGTCGATAAAACTTGGCAGCGATTTTAAGAGGCAAGTGCTCTTAACTCGAAGAATATAATCGAAGTAAAAACATACTTTTTTCATTGAAAAACTGGTGATTTTTTTTTTTTTTTTCAAATTTTAAACAGAGGCTACGATTTTGGTTCGTTTTTCTTTTTCTTTCTTTTTTCCCCTGTTTTCTTTACCCCCCATTTTCTTTCCTCTTTCTTTTTTCCCTTGTTTTCTTTTCCCCTCATTTTCTTTCCTCTTTCTTTTTTCCCTTGTTTTCTTTTCCCCCCATTTTCTTTCCTCTTTCTTTTTTCCCTTTTTTCTTTTCGCTTTTTCTTTTCCCTTTCTTTTTCCCTTTTTCTCCTTTTTCCATTGCCCCTTTCTTTTTCCCTTTCTTTTTTCCTTTTCTTTTTCCCTTTTCCACTTTCCCCTTCCCCTGTTTTTTTAGATGGAGTTCACCACTTATCAAGGCCCAAGGGCCACTCGGGGATAAGGGTTATTGTGTGTACAGTAATCAATGGGATAGTGTAGTAATGGTATTGGAGAATTGATTAAGTGTCATTACTTAAGGGGGAGGTTCATCAGGAATTTGTTTGTGTTGGACTTGAAGACATCCAGGTTGAAGTCGAGAGGGAAACAGGCAAGCGGAACAGAGTTCCACAGGCGTGCAGTTCTAAGAAAGAAGCTTTGTTCATGGAATCTACGTTTTGATTTAGGCACAGATAAGGAGTGGGGAAAATTATTGACAGTGGTTTCAGCTAGTCGGGTGTTTTTTTAAACAGATTGGCGAGGGGGGGGCAGAGAATGGAGCTCAGACGAGCAGCACTTGCCATGGAAATAACGATAGAACAAAGATAGGCTCGCTACGTCTCTTCTGTGGGAAAAAGGTTGCAGGGAAGAGAAAAGGGAATCCCCCACCAAGCCACAAAGTCTATTTTGTACTCTGTCAAGGCAGGATAGGCTGTTTTTAGCAGCTCCTGCCCAGATGTGGCAGCAGTACTCCATCCTTGGACGTCCTTGGCTTTTATATAGATAGAGAATTGCATCATTAGTGAGATATCTTCTGGAGTGGTAGAAGGATCCCACCATTTTCCCAGCGACCTTGGCAACAGACTTGATGTATGTGTTCCATTTAAGATCAGGAGTAAAGGTCAAACCTAGAAGCTTATCAAAACATGGGGCCTCCCCTAGACGAGAGCCATCCATTTCAATTGATGCCAGATGGGGATCAGAGCGTTGATGATGTAGAGATAGGAGCTTGGTCTTAGATGCATTAAAGGTAACCAGCCACCTCTTCCCCCACTGTACCACGCGCTCAAGATCAGAGGAGAGAGAATCAGAGAGAACATCATCATTTACGGCCTTTGATGTGTTGCCATCGTGTCATCAGCATAGATATCAATAAAAGATTTTAGTATGTGTTTTGGAAGATCATTGATGTAGATCAGGAAGAGAGTTGGGCCCAGTATGGACCCCTGGGGCACTCCAGCATTAATACTGTGGGCCTCTGATTTCTGACCATCAACCACTACTCTTATGAGCCTATCAGAGAGAAATGACTTAATGATTGAGAAAACATTTCCAGTAATACCGTAGCTGGAAATCTTGTGAAGTAGGCCTTTATGTCAAACCTTATCGAAGGCCTTTGATATGTCAAGAGCAATTATTTTTCCCTTTCCCTTTCTTTTTCCCTTTTCTTTTTCCCTTTCCCTTCTTTTTCCCTTTCCCTTCTTTTTCCCTTTTCTTTTTCCCTTTTCTTTTTCCCTTTTCCCTTCTTTTTCCCTTTTCTTTTTCCCTTTTTCTTTTTTCTTTTTCTTTTTTCTTTTCTTTTCTATTTCCTTTCTATTTCCTTTTCCTTTCTTTTTTCTTTTCCTTTTTTCTTTTCCTTTTTTCTTTTCCTTTTTTCTTTTCCTTTTTTCTTTTCCTTTTTTCTTTTCCTTTTTTCTTTTCCTTTCTTTTTTCTTTTCCTTTCTTTTTTCTTTTCCTTTTTTCTTTACCTTTTTTCTTTTCCTTTTTTCTTTCTTTTTCTTTTCCTTTCTTTTTCCCGTTTCTTTTCCTTTTCTTCTTTATAAGTAAGGTGCCTGATAGGTTCACTAAGCCTTTAGTAGTACCTAAATAAGATGTCTTCTGGCTTATGTTGGAGTGGAGGAGTGTATGGTACTTTTCTGGCTCATAAAAACCATATTCCCTTTGTGGAGAAGGATTGATGGATTACGGAGCCGTCCAATACACCCTTACGGGGAATAACGACAAGATGAATGCGGGAAATTTCGGCGATCACGCATACTCGACTGAGCTTCAATTTATGGTCCCCCCTCGCAAAACTTTCACAAGAAACACTCGTCTAGCTGTAAACACTATCAATAATTCCCCCCACTCTTTATCTGTGCCTAAACCTAAACGTAGATTCCATGAACAAAGCTTCTTTCTTTGAACTGCACGCCTGTGGAATTGTCTTCCGTTTTCCTGCTTTCCGGCTGACTACAATATGGTTGTCTTCAAGTCTAACGTAAATAAGTTCTTGATGAGCCGTTCCATATAAGTTATCAAATTTAACAAATTTTCATTACTAATGATTATTATATTGTCCAATTTCTACTGTACACTCTTTAACCCTTATCCTTGAGTGGCTTCTTGGCCTTGATAATGTGTTGATACCTATGAAAAAAAAAAAAAAAGAAAAAGTCCAATGTGAACAAGTTCTAATTGAATCGTCCCCCTAAGTAATCCAAGTTACAAAATTCCCACTGTTTACTATGCTAAAATCACAATGACTAATGTATACCTATTAACCCTTATCCTCGAGTGGCCTCTGGGCCTTGATAAGTGGTGACACCCATGTAAAAAAAAAAAAAAAAATACTCACCTACTCGAACGTGGCCTACATAAATAGAATGCCGTTCCAGTAACGTCGCGTGACCCGCTGACATCGCAAAATGAAGTAAAATGATCACTGTTAGGCGATAGACGACTACGGGGATAGTTATTGTTTGTTTCAATTCTCAAAGAAATTGATGAAGGATTTATAAAACTTGTCCAAAAGTGACTGCAGTTTATTTTCCGAAAGATAAAGAATTATTTTATATTTGGACACGTGCAATTAAAAGTGGTTATATTTTTGCCGGGAAAATACTGAAGTTATATATATATATATATATATATATATATATATATATATATATATATATATATATATATATATATATATGATGAGAATAATGGAAATAGTATTCCGACGAGATAGAGAAATAAAAAAGGAACAAACCAAGTTATGTGTTTTGCTCTCTTGCAGTTTATCTAAACCAAAATATGAGGAAAATACACGGGACATATTTGGTAGCTTCCAAATTATGCAGTCGAAATTACCTAAATTATTAAACAAAACATCTTTAATCGTGTTAGTAGGTGAAAAATTTCCGCCATTTTGTTTAGATCAAAACGGGAAATTACCTCCTTTTCAAATTCTCCTGTTTTTTTTTACGATCGGCTTCATCAAATTGTTTTTTTTTTGTTTTTTTTTTTCTTTAATAAATAATTTTCTACCTTATCAATTTTCGTAATTTTTGGATGGAATCATCTTGAAAATACGAGGAATACGTAGATACCATTTTTTTTATGTGAACTTCAGTATTACGATTTCCGAAATTTCGTCCTAATAGTGTAAAAGCGCCAAAAAGTCAGTTTACGAATATTCTCATTTATTATATTTAAAGATAATATTGAAATGAAACGAACAAGAAATCGTGGAACGTAATTGGGCGGGGTCACCAAATTGACTGACACCATCTATTTCCTATGGCGTGCCAATGATGGAGACAATAAGCAATAGCCGTTTTTTTATTGTACCTATTTACAATGCCTCTCCACCGGACAGAGTTAGACACCAGGGTCGTTTTTTTTTAACAAGAAGACTCGTAAAAATAAGTAGTTTATAAGTAATGTCGAAATATTCCAAATAAGTGATGTGGCTGAAATAAGAATTAAATGTTTTCTATTTTAATCTAAACTTGACGATAGGATTAAAATTTCAAGTGTTAAGCCAAACGCCATTCTTTTCAAGTAAAAAAATTCATTTAACAAATTACTGTTGGAAAACAAGTTGTGACGTATCCCTTTCTTTTTAGTGTCATTCACATTATCAAGAAAACTCGTGACTTGACTTGACATCTCTCATAAATAAAAGCGTAACTATCAATCACCCCCTCCCCCCAAAATATCTAAATGCTTTGTCGTGCGAACGTGTAACAAAACCTGATCTTCTCCACCACGAGAAAATGTTACAAAAAGTCGGAAGGGGGGGCATATCAAAAACCTGCGCACAAGTGATGTGTACACTTTGACTGTCAAAAATGCCTGATTAGTCCTGTTGACGTTTCCCAGTAGGGGTGTCTCGGTCAATTAGTAAACTAATACTTTCTCAAACAGAGAAGGTAAGACTGGGAGGATGAATCTCCTGAAATGGCACTGAGCCATACCTCAGCCCGACAGATGCAAGATCATCACCTTCTTAAAACTGTTCCAGACTCTGCCAAACTGATTGTTGACGATATATTCCCAACTTAAAACTAATTGAAGAATCTACAATAACGTTGCTGTTAATAATGGCACATCTGCTATTCCCCCTCTTTAATATTCTTCAGGCTATTTCATCTTCTAAGAATAAGGCTTATTTGTTTGCTTATCTTGCGTTCGGTTTCTATAAATATGCTGACAATTCTTCTCTTGATGATTCTGGTGCTGTTCTTCCGGGTTTTCCTTTAAAAACTGATCACTGTCATTATCACCCCAAAAGTGGTTGCTAAGCTTCTTTCTGATCTTGACCAGTCTAAGGCTTCCGATTTTGATTCTATTCCTGTTGTTGTTTTCAAACATTTTTGAACTTTCTTCTATCAACTCTAAATTATTTCATCTTTATCGCAATTTCATGTAATAATGCAGTAATACTTAACTAATTGCGGCATGGCAATTACGTATGTAACGTTGTTTTTAATTGAAATCGACATAAAAAGTGCATTGGGGTTTAATGAAAATTCATTTCTTCGACTTTCGAACAATGAAGAAACACCAAACATTTAATCTATGTCGTTAATGTGACAGTTTTTTTTTTTTTTGAGGGGGGGGGGGCTATGTTTGCATCAATTTTGCACTTGTTTTTAATTCCTTTCTTGTTGGAAAAAAAATCCCTTGATGTCCTTAGCTTTAAAAATGCGGTTGATCAGTCTGACTCAACTAAGTATCGTCTTGTTAGTCTTCTCTCTTTTATTAAAAAAGTGTTTGAAAGGTTGGTCAACTGTAAGTTTATTTTCTATCAAGTCTGGGCCTGTATAGTGATCTTCAGTATGGCTTTCGAGGTATTTGATCTTTTAATTGTTGTAAGTGAGTGGATCTATTGGTTTAGAGATAATTCAGAAGAGGAAAGGGTGCTTGATATTTCTAAGATATTTAACAGTGTGGCATTAAATTCTTGTACATAAACTTCAAGGTTATCGTATTGATGGTGACGTTCTTGACATTATTAGTTTTTTTTTTCTGTTTGAAGCTTTCCAGTAACTTTGGATTGTGTTTTATTCTCTTTTCTTATTAATCCTATGGCCAACACTGTTTCTTCTCTACATCAACGATCTTAAGAATAGTATTCAGAAGGTTACCATCTATGCTGATGTTGTTTATTGCGTATCCCTTGTCCGTTCATTCATTCGTCTGTCTGCACTTTTCTCAATAACTAGGCCTTGGAATTTTTGGAAATTTTGCACAAACATTAAACATGATATGAGTAAAAAAGTAACAGAACAGATTTTCCGGGAAAACTCTAGGGGTGCCTTTCGGGTTAAAATGGCTAAAATTGACACTTTTGTGTTCATTAAAAAAAAAAAAATTTGATAACTTGGATTTTTAGAAAACTTTCTGAAAAATTGTAACTGATTTCTATATAATTTTGTTTATCTATACTTCGCGATAACTCTTGAGTGTGCCCCAGGGGCTCTTTTAGGGCTAATAAAAACACTCCATTTTTGGGACTATTTTACCATATTTGTCCAAAATTTTCTGTGTATGTCTATTTATTAGCAGTTTTGCATGATGCTGAACTCAAATTCAAATATGTTAAGACCTTGTGGACTTTTGGGGCTAAATGTGGGGTGAGGGCAAATGATGGATTTAGTCATTTCTGTTTCATGGTACAGAACTCAAATTTACATATGTTAAGGTCTAAAACTGCACCGTTTGTTCATTTTCACCAGGATTTGAAATCCCCTGAGGACTTTTGGCGCTAAATGAGGAAGGGCGCAAATGCTGAACTTAGTCATTTTTTTTTATGCCTCATTCAGTGTGCGCTCACGGGGGACCATGCATGCTTCACTTGTTCTTCTCTGCAACCTCTTTCTCATAGACGTGACATTGTTAGTCTCAGTCCTTTCTATAAATATTAATATGACATGTGTTCTTCAGAATTATCTGATCTGTTCCCTCTTTTCTGTTTCAATTCATTTGACTTGGTCTAGTAGTCTCCATCAGTTTGCTGTTTTGATTTTTTTTTTTTTCAATATCTCCAGTTCAATAAGATGGCATACTGACATGAGCATTTCTAATGGCAGTTTCCTGAGCCTTACTACTTCCGTGCTGGCTCATGATAAATTGGGAGCAGGTGTTTTGTTTGTGACACCATCTATAGAAGATTGCAGTACAGGGCTAACCTGGTTTTGGCTTTGCAACAGAGAACCCCCCCCCTTTTCTAAATGTATTGGTTTTATCATGGCTGAAGAAATTCATTTATCTTTTGTTAACCCTCCAGGTTATCAAAGAGAGACTAACAAATGCTAACTTGCTCAGAGGTGACCTGGAACTCTGCAGGGAAAGGGTGTTCATACCTGCTTATCTAACTACAAACCGTTCCTAATATTCACAAATGGTCACCCATCTGATACTGGCCAGGCTCAACGTTGCTTACGTTTGATCTAACTAGAACCTATATGTCAACATGATTATGTTGTTTTAATACCAGTATTTTGTTTCCAAAAGTTACTGCTTGTGAAAGTCTTTCTGCTAACTGTTTTTCTCTTACCTGTAATCTTCATCTTTTCAAGACCAAGGCCAATAGATATTTCCCTGTCTTTGTAATAATTCTTTTTTTCATTCTTGTTAGCTCTTTGCATCAAGTGGCTTCATGCCTTGTCTGGATTGATTTCATCAAAAAGCACAAAAAGAAACCCAAATATCTATTGGATATCCAAGAGCACTGCCCCATTCCTCTGCCTGCCACTACATGAATGAGAAAATTCATCTTTCCAATTTTTTGGGAGCACGAAACCGCCATAATTACCTGACTTTTAAAAACTAATTAAAATCTGAATTTTATTTGATTTCGTTTTTAATCAAATTTATTTTATACCTTAATTTATTTAAATTATATCCCCATTTACTTGCCTCTCCACGAGGACAAAGTTAAACACAAGTCGGCTTTTAATGAGAAAAATTCAGCTCCCCAAGAAAGGGACAATCTAGATTGACACAAAAATTTAACAAACATTACTCGGTCTAAATGGATCTTTGATTCACTGATACAGTTCAGGACAGATACTATACTTTGAGTTATCTATTTGCAAAAATATAGAAATACACTTTAATAAATTAAGCACAAGGCTATCAAAAGTGTGTTGGTGGAGGGGTAGTTTGCTATTGTATGTATACCCTGTTGTTAGTGAGAATGATTGCAGTTGCCAATAATATAACATTTACTCTATAGAGGCCTTCCTACTTAAAATATCCCAAATTGTTAAAAAAATCTTCTCTCTCTCCTTCTCTCTCTCTCTCTCCTTTTCTCCTCCACTCCTTCTCTCTCTCTCTCTGTGTCCTTTTCTCTCTCTGTCCTTTTCTTTCTCTCTCTCTCTCTGTCCTTTTCTTTCTCTCCGTCTCTCTGTCCTTTTCTTTCTCTCCCTCTCTCTGTCCTTTTCTTTCTCTCTCTCTCTCTGTCCTTTTCTTTCTCTCTCTCTCTGTCCTTTTCTTTCTCTCTCTCTGTCCTTTTCTTTCTCTCTCTCTGTCCTTTTCTTTCTCTCTCTCTGTCCTTTTCTTTCTCTCTCTCTGTCCTTTTCTTTCTCTCTCTCTGTCCTTTTCTTTCTCTCTCTCTGTCCTTTTCTTTCTCTCTCTCTGTCCTTTTCTTTCTCTCTCTGTCCTTTTCTTTCTCTCTCTCTCTGTCCTTTTCTTTCTCTCTCTCTGTCCTTTTCTTTCTCTCTCTCTGTCCTTTTCTTTCTCTCTCTCTGTCCTTTTCTTTCTCTCTCTCTCTGTCCTTTTCTTTCTCTCTCTCTCTGTCCTTTTCTTTCTCTCTCTCTCTCTGTCCTTTTCTTTCTCTCTCTCTCTCTGTCCTTTTCTTTCTCTCTCTCTCTCTGTCCTTTTCTTTCTCTCTCTCTCTGTCCTTTTCTTTCTCTCTCTCTCTGTCCTTTTCTTTCTCTCTCTCTCTGTCCTTTTCTTTCTCTCTCTCTCTGTCCTTTTCTTTCTCTCTCTCTCTGTCCTTTTCTTTCTCTCTCTCTCTGTCCTTTTCTTTCTCTCTCTCTCTGTCCTTTTCTTTCTCTCTCTCTCTGTCCTTTTCTTTCTCTCTCTCTCTGTCCTTTTCTTTCTCTCTCTCTCTCTCTCTGTCCTTTTCTTTCTCTCTCTCTGTCCTTTTCTTTCTCTCTCTCTGTCCTTTTATCTCTCTCTCTCTCTCTGTCCTTTTATCTCTCTCTCTCTGTCCTTTTATCTCTCTCTCTGTTCTTTTATCTCTCTCTCTCTCTGTCCTTTTATCTCTCTCTCTCTGTCATTTTATCTCTCTCTCTCTCTGTCCTTTTATCTCTCTCTCTCTCTCTCTGTCATTTTATCTCTCTCTCTCTCTCTGTCATTTTATCTCTCTGTCCTTTTATCTCTCTCTCTGTCCTTTTATCTCTCTCTCTCTCTGTCCTTTTATCTCTCTCTCTCTCTGTTCTTTTATCTCTCTCTCTGTCCTTTTATCTCTCTCTCTCTCTGTCCTTTTATCTCTCTCTCTCTGTCTTTTTATCTCTCTCTCTCTCTCTCTCTCTCTCTCTCTGTCATTTTATCTCTCTGTCCTTTTATCTCTCTCTCTGTCCTTTTATCTCTCTCTCTGTCCTTTTATCTCTCTCTGTCCTTTTATCTCTCTCTCTCTCTGTCCTTTTATCTCTCTCTCTCTCTGTCCTTTTATCTCTCTCTCTCTCTGTCCTTTTATCTCTCTCTCTGTCCTTTTATCTCTCTCTCTCTCTCTCTCTGTCCTTTTATCTCTCTCTCTCTCTCTGTCCTTTTATCTCTCTCTCTCTGTCCTTTTATCTCTCTCTCTCTCTGTCCTTTTATCTCTCTCTCTCTCTGTCCTTTTATCTCTCTCTCTCTCTCTGTCCTTTTA
Source organism: Euprymna scolopes (assembly GCF_053919585.1). Lineage (NCBI taxonomy): Eukaryota > Metazoa > Mollusca > Cephalopoda > Sepiida > Sepiolidae > Euprymna > Euprymna scolopes. Next base: position 30,041,528 of record NC_136492.1, read on the forward strand.
TCTCTCTCTCTCTGTCCTTTTATCTCTCTCTCTCTCTGTCCTTTTATCTCTCTCTCTCTGTCCTTTTATCTCTCTCTCTCTGTCCTTTTATCTCTCTCTCTGTCCTTTTATCTCTCTCTCTCTCTGTCCTTTTATCTCTCTCTCTCTCTCTCTCTGTCCTTTTATCTCTCTCTCTGTCCTTTTATCTCTCTCTCTCTCTGTCCTTTTATCTCTCTCTCTCTCTCTCTCTCTGTCCTTTTATCTCTCTCTCTGTCCTTTTATCTCTCTCTCTCTCTCTGTCCTTTTATCTCTCTCTCTCTCTGTCCTTTTATCTCTCTCTCTCTGTCCTTTTATCTCTCTCTCTCTCTCTCTGTCTCTCTCTGTCCTTTTATCTCTCTCTCTCTCTCTGTCCTTTTATCTCTCTCTCTCTCTCTGTCCTTTTATCTCTCTCTCTCTCTCTCTGTCCTTTTATCTCTCTCTCTCTCTGTCCTTTTATCTCTCTGTCCTTTTATCTCTCTGTCCTTTTATCTCTCTCTCTCTGTCCTTTTATCTCTCTCTCTCTCTCTGTCCTTTTATCTCTCTCTCTCTCTCTGTCTGTCCTTTTATCTTTCTCTCTCTCTGTCCTTTTATCTTTCTCTCTCTCTGTCCTTTTCTCTCTCTCTCTCTCTGTCCTTTTATCTCTCTCTGTCCTTTTATCTCTCTCTGTCCTTTTATCTCTCTCTGTCCTTTTATCTCTCCCTCTCCTGTTATCTCTCGCTCTCTGTCTCCTTTTATCTCTCGCTCTCTCTCTCCTTTTATCTCTCGCTCTCTCTCTCCTTTTATCTCTCTCTCTCCTTTTATCTCTCTCCTTTATCTCTCTCTTTTTCTTGCTCTCTTTCTTTTCCCATCTCTCTCTCCTTTTATCCCTCTTCCTTTCCCTCTTCCTTCTCTCTCTCCTTTCTCTTTTTTCTCCTATTGAAATTTACAAAATGTCTAAGTCACATCGTCGCAAGATACGCACACACACGCAAACAGTTAGTTTTCTTGTAGAAACAAATATTAATCGTTTTTTTTTTTAATCAAAGTTCAGACTTGTGGTTTACAAGATTAGCCATGACCTAACAATACTACAAACAACTACTTAAATTGCACTTAGATTTCATATAAACTAATGGGGGGGGGGTCATTATAAAAGGTTATATTGTATTTCATTCAGCCTTGAAGCCAATGATAACTTCTAAAATTAACCTGAATTTACAAAAAGGCACTTGTTTGTTATAACTTTAAAAAACACTGCAATAAATCTGCATCTTTTTAAGTGTACAGTGAATCGAGTCAAAAGCTGTGAATAATCATTCTGTTTATAAAATTGTGTCTGTTTCTTGCATCACTGTAACTTCGATAATTACATTTTGAATTTTGTTGCTTTTCCATGGTCACACCATTATGAAATAGTTCACTTATAAATAAACAGGATAGTTTTTGTACATTTTATTAAAAGAACATACACTTAAATTTACAGAAAATGATCCAGTACATAATTAATAAAAAAAAAGAAAAAAAAAAAGGGAAGTGTTCCTTTTTTTCTAGTTTGACTCCATCTTAAATATCTATTTACGAAGAGGTATATTCAGGGGAATTAAGCAATGATGAAATTCATAATGACGACACTAGAGCTGCCAGATCAGGCTATTTACCTCTCTGCCACTGTGAGAAGATGTGACATAAGGTCGGACGGTGTAAAAATAAGTCGGTGCTCTGAAAGAAATAGCACCTTGTCCTTGCAAAAATATGTCTGAGTAGCCCCGTCAGAATTTCCCGATGGGGGCGTCTCAAGATACAAGCAAGAAACTTGTTCCTTCCGAAAATCAGCAAGCAAAGCCTGAGAGGGCGAACCTCCTAGGTTTACACAGAACATTTTGCATCAGTCCGACGGCAAAAAGGCCATCTAAATGGCCCAACTTGATCTGGTCTGTAAACTTTGTAGTTGACGTTAGTTGAGGTTCTAACCTCAGCAATCCATTGGACAAGATACTGGCTTCCTAACCTAAAAGGCACTAAACATGGATGTTCTTGCTTTTCTTTTTCTGCCTTGCAAAACTGTCATCTATAATATAAATCTCACCTGTGTCTGTTTAAATGTATGTACAGAGGCGACGGATTTTTACGAGATCAGTGTCATTTTGAAGCACGACCCTTCGGACAACAAATATAAAAAAATAGCTAAAAATATTAATTCCTTCACCCTCAACTTGGTGATTTTCTACAGGGAGGGGTCGCTTCTTTCGCCGATATTTTCAAAAGTCATCCACTCTTTTCGATTGACTAACTTCGTCACTTCCGGTTTTGCAATGTTTTTTTTTTTCACATTCTTTTTCCCCTTCGTGGTTCGAGCCTGCCTGCTACTATTTTTATTTTTTGCTCAACACACACCTCCAAACATCCGGGCAACACTGGGCATCCAGGCTAGTCTATTATATAAAAGGCAAAATGGGTAAGAACGTTTGTGTTTGTCCACAAAAGGCTTTTTTTCATCGGAGTACTCGCGTCGGTTACATTACAGGAGAAATCTTCTTATACTTCCTAGATCGTAATATCTCCAATTTGCAAACGGACAACGTCTCTATCTTTATTTTCATTGAGTTTTAAAAAATTCCCTCGTTTCGAGTGTTTATTTGTCTTTCTTGTATACTGCCTGGCCTTCTGGGTCGGGACGTTTTGAAGGCAATTAGGTTTGATCAATGTGGGGGAAAACCCTTCATATCAGACAATTGCTATTCATTTGGACACTGTAACAGTTCCCCCTTTTTGGGGGAAGCTGGTTTTCCCCAACATTGTGGGGAAACAAATAAATAAAACGTCAGAAAGCGGGAAGCTTAACTGGCCTCCAGCCAGACGTTACATTTCTGCACCTGCGTGATTCTTAACCTAATTACCAACTCATTCATTTCGCGATCAGCTATGGCGTAATCGGGTTAGCGAGAAATACCTCTCTCTCTAGCTATTTTTTTTCGTCACCCAGGCAAAAGTTAATTACAAACTCTTTTTTTTTTCACCTTCTTTTCCTCCTTTGCGGCACGGGTTTTTAACACCTACAACCACCCGGGCAACCCCGCTAGTATTATTATAAAACAAAAATAATTTTCGTCTACAAAACAACAAAATCAAACATCATGAACATGCAAAGAAATTGAGGCATAAAAACATTTCCAAAATTAGTAAATTCGGCATTAAATATGAATGTGAATAGGTATTTATTTCAATATTTATTTTAATTATCAGTGTTTCTCCATGTATGAAATATTGAACGAATTGTATAATTTTATGAAATACTTGTTTTCAATTCAAAAATATTAGTGTACACCAAAATTTATGGAAAATTATCAAGTAGATTTTTAATCATAAAAAATGAATTACTAATATTAGTAGGTTTGTTTGTTTGTTTGTTTTTCTGGTTTGACGCCATTTTAAGTCTCTATTTATGAAGAGGTTTATTAAAGGGAGTTAAGCAGTAACAAAATTTATAATGGCGACGAAATTATGGTGCAATTAAAAGTACAATTTCGTAATTTGCGAGAAAAAAAAATGCTTGAATTATTGCATATCGCCTTTCTGATAAAATTACATGGGGCAAGAAAGCACATGGTTACCTTAATTTCCCTTTAAATTTTTGTTTTTACCGCCAACTTTTCACGTTATTCTCATCATCATTGCTTTAACGTCCATTTTGTTATGCTAGCATTTGTTGGAAAACTTTTTGAAATCAACTTCCAAACTTATCCAGGTCTTTTTTTTTTTTATCCCTCTTTCTCTCAAGTCTAATGTTTATCACTTCTTCCCATGTTTGACCTTCACTTATGAACTGAACCTGCTACCTCGACTGTTCAGCATCTACTAACTTAAGAACTCGTCCACTTTTTTAACGTGGCCATATTGTCGAAGTCTTTTTTTTTTTTTTTTTTTTAAAAAGGTAGCATCTTATGAAGGTGGGACATACGACTCCAGTTATTGTTTCTTTTTACAGAGTTTTATTATTTTAAGATTTAAATTCATATTATTTGGATTCTTCAGGCTGCTGTTCTTATCTTGGATGTTATTTTCATAACATTTCGGTCGATCTTCTTCAGGTGTATCTTGCAAAACTTCTTTCTTTCTCCATCTCTCTCTCTTTCTCCATCTCTTTCTTTCTACTCTCTCTTTCTACATCTCTCTCTCTCTACATCTCTCTCTCTCTCTCTCTCTCTCTCTCTCTCTCTCTCTCTCTCTACATCTCTCTTTCTTTCGATCAGTGTAACCTCCATTTTTTTTCAACATGTATCTTGTCAAACTCAGGACTCGTTCTATCAAACTCTGGAATCTGTACGAAATTTCGAACAGAACCCTTCATTTAATCCATGGTGTTATCATGCTCTCATTTTATCAGCCATGACTACGTAGAAGTCCTAAGTAATTTGCAGTTGTATCTTGAGTGTTGCCCTCACTAAGGATTGTCTCTTCAACTTCCAGAAGGGTGTAATTTTACAACTAAATTTTATCAAGTACTTTATCCACTAAACCACGATGCTCAAGATGAGAACAATAGTTTGAAGGATCCAAATAATCCAAATCCTCATTTCAAAAATTCAAAAACATAAGATTTCAATTAATTTTCAATCAATATCTCCCCTTATTTTTTTTTTGTTCGAAGAAAAGATTAACCGAAATTTCTAATTGATTCAATTAAAAACAATTTCTTCCGTTTTCCGCCTTTTCTCACCAACAAAAGCAATTGATGCACTCAAAAGTTCCTGAATCTGTTCCGCTGATCAATAATACCTTTCTAATCTAAACGCACTTACCGTTCAATTACGAGTAATTTTTATTTTTATTAATGAATGTAATCATGCTTTATATTTTGTTCATTCGAAAGTTGTGAATGTAATTATCGAGTTTGAATAGGATTTCTTTTATTTTAAAAATGTGAAAGAATAAAATGTTTGTTAAATAAACATTTTTTATTTAATCTTTCTTCGACAAAAAAAGAATTAAAAGAAAACCTCACGTTTTTTTTTCTCGCAAAACGTAGGTTTGATAATTAAACATTTTTAAATTTCTCTCTGTCTCCCCTCTCTCTCTCTCTCTCTCCTTTTCTCTCTCCCCTTTCTCTCCCCCTGTCTCATTTTCTTTCTCCCCCCTCACTCTCCTCTTCTCTCCCCCTCTCTATACTTTTCTCTCTCCCTCTCTCTCTCCTTTTCTCTCTCACCCTCTCTCTCTCCTTTTCTCTCTCACCCTCTCTCTCTCCTTTTCTCTCTCACCCTCTCTCTCTCCTTTTCTCTCTCACCCTCTCTCTCTCCTTTTCTCTCCCCCCTCTCTCTCTACTTTTATCTCCCCCCTCTCTCTCTACTTTTATCTCCCCCCACTCTTTCTCCTTTTATCTCCCCCCCACTCTTTCTCCTTTTATCTCCCCCCCCCACTCTTTCTCCTTTTATCTCCCCCCCACTCTTTCTCCTTTTATCTCCCCCCCCACTCTTTCTCCTTTTATCTCCCCCCCCCACTCTTTCTCCTTTTATCTCCCCCCCCCCTCTCTTTCTCCTTTTATCTCCCCCCCACTCTCTTTCTCCTTTTATCTCCCCCCCCACTCTCTTTCTCCTTTTATCTCCCCCCCCACTCTCTTTCTCCTTTTATCTCCCCCCCACTCTCTTTCTCCTTTTATCTCCCCCCCACTCTCTTTCTCCTTTTATCTCCCCCCCACTCTCTTTCTCCTTTTATCTCCCCCCCACTCTCTTTCTCCTTTTATCTCCCCCCACTCTCTTTCTCCTTTTATCTCCCTCCCCCCACTCTCTTTCTCCTTTTATCTCCCTCCCCCCACTCTCTTTCTCCTTTTATCTCCCTCCCCCCACTCTCTTTCTCCTTTTATCTCCCTTCCCCCACTCTCTTTCTCCTTTTATCTCCCTCCCCCCACTCTCTTTCTCCTTTTATCTCCCTCCCCCCACTCTCTTTCTCCTTTTATCTCCCTCCCCCCACTCTCCCTCTCCTTTTATCTCCCTCCCCCCACTCTCCCTCTCCTTTTATCTCCCTCCCCCCACTCTCTTTCTCCTTTTATCTCCCTCCCCCCACTCTCCCTCTCCTTTTATCTCCCTCCCCCCTATTGGATTGTGTAGTGGACTTTCGGTCAGCGCTCAAGTTGTGGATAACTTGACAAAGACTAAAGTTAATATTTATTTTATTTGATAAAATAAAATTACACAAATAAAAATGTGGCACAAGGCCGAAAAAGGGGGGTGGGGTTAATGTTGACCTAACTAACATAACGTTAACTTAACTAGACTCTTTCACCAAAATACCAGAATCACTCTGTGGACATCCTACTTAAAACCCGAAAGTTACAAATATATATACATGATGTGGGGGGGTTGGGGATAAAAATCTTATTTACAAAATTGGATGAAAAATATACAATGCTAAAAGGTGGTTAGTAAAAAGAACCCCCTCACTACTAATTGTGGCGGATAAAAAGTTTTGCCAGTCGAAAAGATGTAGGTCCCACGAAAACTGACTTTATACAAACACAACAAAAATGGCCCACATCTCTGGCAAAACAGTTTATCCGTCACCTAAGGGGCCGGGATTGGGGGTTATCGAACCAAAAGTGAGAGGAGAAAAAAAAAAAAAAAAAAAAAGGGGACGCTGGGACAGGGAAAACCAAAAAAAGGGGATTGGGGCGATGATAGCATGCATACTCTAGCTAAGTTAAAAATCGAACAAAAATGCCTAACTAGCCTACTCTAGGAGGTCCGATGCATGTCTATGTTTGATCAAGTCACCCAAAATCCTTAAAAAAACCTAAGCCACTCAAAAAAGAAATTCAAGATTAGCTCCATTCACTTTACACAATCGCGAAACTTTCACCCACCTGTCGTTGAAATTCACAGGAGTGAGTTTCACCTTTTCCAGCTTAATTCGCATTTTCAATCGATATTTGAAAATGAGGACAAGCTGGGGAGCAGTGAAGGTCTCACCTCCGTAAACCTCCTTCTGTCGCGTCGTCCAAATCACGCCTCTCATAACTGCTAGTAAACACAGAAAAACATAGCGTTCTTCTTTCTTCATGGTCGGTGCCCAGTTGCAGCACGGGGAAACCGACTCCAGCACAAAAAACCGCTCGCTCAGCATGCGAACCGTGAAGCCTTCAACTAACTCACACAACGGTCGAACAATGGCGCAGTGGAAGAAAGCATGATCAAGGTCTTCCTCCCATTCTCCGCATCGGACACAATTGGGTGTCTCCGTAAAACCCGCTGCGTAAAGTCTTTTGCCGACCCAGAGGGCATTTCGTATTACCAGCCAGGTGAGTGATGCCTCGTAATTATCGAAGCAGCTCGACCCAGGCGCCCAAGGCCATATTAAGCGGCGCTCCTCCTTCGTAAAACCGAACTCCTCAATCTTTTCGTCTCGAACGGATCCCCTCACTAAGGCCCGATATAGCGCCTTGCGAGACAACAGCTGGGTGTCAGAGAGGCTTTCTTGGACCCGTAGAAGAAATCTCAAGGCCTGCCGACACTCGCGATAGAAAGGGCACTCGTTTCGGAACAACTTGTGTGCCTCTCCTCTAGCCGAATGCACACTCTCCAAAGCCTGAAAGGCTTTCTTAGTGTCTTCTATCCAGAAGACACCGTTTCCCTCACTTGGTGTACACATTCGATCCAGGTATATCAGCCTAAGAGTGTGTCTACGTATTTGCACACTAGGCATACCCAGACCGCCTTCAGACGGATGCAGGTAACAGACCTCCCGAGTAACCATGGCTTGCTTTCCGCGCCATAAGAATGCAAAAAGAGCACGCACCAGATCAACTAGTGTGGTCTCCGGGAGTGGAAGTACTGATAGACGGTAAAGGATCAGGGGGTAGATATGAGAATTGCATACCTCCGCCCGACCCTTCAAAGACAGATTTCTCAAGGCCCACAAATGAGATGCGACCTTGACCGCTTCCAATACCTCCGACCAATTTTTCTCCAGCTGGAGACCGGGGCCAAACCAGACGCCGAGTAGCTTGCATGGCCCATCAGTCCAACCAAAGGGTCCCTGAAGGGGCATACCCCTCCAGGCACCGATACGTAAGCCAATAGACTTAACGTAGTTAATTATGGCCCCTGTGACCTTGGCATACCGACTTGTTTCTATGTCAACGACTCTAATCTCGGCACTGCTCGTTACAAGCACAGTCACGTCGTCAGCATAGGCGGTATACTTTACCGGGGTAGAGCCACCTGGCAAAGTAATCCCGCGAAGGACCGGATTCACCCGAAGCTGGCGCAAATATGGCTCAAGCGCCAGCACATATAACATTGGGGATAACGGACAACCTTGACGGATCGATCTTGTTAACATGAAGGGTTTCGACCTCACCCCATTCACTTCTACCATAGCACCAGGGTTGGCATACAAGAGGCAAATCCAAGAGCGAAACTGGGGACCAAACCCAGCCGAGCGAAGAACAGCCTCTAGGTAACGATGGTCTACTCTGTCGAATGCTTTGGACTGATCTAAGTTGATCAGCGCGGCTTCTGTGTCGACTTTTTCTACGATCAAGCGTATCGTGTGCAAATTGTCTTGAATCGTCCGGCCCTTAACAGAACAAGTCTGTTCGGGACTTATTAGACGGTGTAAGACAATCTGCAGACGATTTACTAAGATCTTGGCCAAAATCTTTAACTCTGTGTTTAACATCGTTAAGGGCCGGAAATTACCTATCCCATCCCCTCCATTTTTATCTTTGCGTGACAATTTAATGATCCCCCTGGTAAAGTACTGAGGTATGCACCCGTTCCTAAACCAGGAGTTAAAAAGTACGGTCAGCAAAGGGATAAAAATGGGCGACAGCCTCAAATACACCTCGTAGGGCAGACCATCTATCCCAGGGGTCCTGTCTAGCCCGACCTGTTTCAAGGCCTCAATGACTTCTTCCTCTTTTATGCTACCTTCACACCTAGCTGCTTCGGTCGCCTCCAGGCGAGAAAAGTCGGCTAAATAGGTGTCAAACTGTTCAATAGTCAGACCGGGCTCCTTGGTAAAAAGTTCCTGAAAATGAGTCCGAAAGCCCTCCAAGATTCCGTCGTTTGAAGTTACGGTTCGTCCGTCCGGCAATGTGACACTGGCGATGTGTCGATCTGCAGAACGTTGAAACTCCTCCGCACGCAATGACGCGGCCATGTTTGTTGCCTCATTTGGCGCTCTTTTTAATCTAGCCCTAACTAATACTCCCTGGTCCTCCCTGTTATCCAAGGAGTCCAGTTCAGCCTTAACTACAGTATAGCTAGCACTATCGCCCTCCTCCACCGCCCTTTCTAATCTATCTTCTAGCGCCGCTTTCGCTGCTCTAGAACTACGTTTGAGCCGGCGACTAAAATCAGCAGCGAAGGACCTAATGACTTTTTTAAGGTTGCCCCACCACTTATTCCCGATGATAGCCCCCGTCAATTCCCTCTGTATTGTTAGTAGAAGCTGTTCCCGGAAGTCCTTCACATCGAACAACGACGTGTTGAACTTCCAGTAACTAGCCATCCTAGGTTTAACACTATCTAAGTTTACTCGAACCCGGACAAGCCTGTGGTCCGAATAAACTATACTATGAAAACTTGGACAGTCTAAAAGCCCTAAGTCGACTCTCCTAACTAAGAACCGATCGATGTAACTCGAAAGTTGCACCGAATCGGAGCCGCGTCTACCTGTCCAAGTCCATGCTAAATCCCCGGGTTTTTCGTTCCGAAATTTATCGACAAGATCAAACTTGTCGACAAAGTCTCGAAACGCTTTAGCATCCCGGTTCTGATTAGTATCCCTTCTGGTATTAACCCCGCGATCTAACTCGGGATCCAGGACCGCGTTCCAGTCTCCCGCTAAAACTAACCGTCGAGACGAATTCATGAAAGGCTCGATTCGCCGAAAAAAGGAAACTAGCTCAGCATGGTTATTGGGCGCATAAACCCCAATAAAACGAAATGCCACATCCTTTATGGTAACATCTAGAACGAGCAATCTTCCCTCTGGATCTGCATAAATAGGGTCACACGACGCATCAAGAGTGCGCTTAACTAGCCAGGTAACCCCCCTTGCATGGGTATCATAATGTGCTGAATAGAGCTGAAAGTCTCTAAGGAGCACACCCTGATAATCACTAGGAATGAAGTGAGTTTCCTGTATACAACAAATATCCACACCAAGGCGTTGAAGGTCGCGTGCAACTCGAAGTTTACGAGAGGCGTCCCTCAACCCTCGGACATTTAAACTAGCTAATCTTAAGGAAGCCATCTTGAGTTACTTAGGGTTGAGAAACCTAATCAAACATAGACGGTGTCAAGACACCGACAGCTGTCCCCAATGATCCCGTGGTCATCTCAGTGGTGATAGACCCGTCAGGGGACAGACCGCCGATGTCTAGGGGGAAGGTTAGTTTAACTGCCCTATAAAGTGAAGGATGGAGTTTGATGGGGACCCGTCCAACACATCGTTTTCTAATTTCGATTAAATCGTTGTCGTTGAAATAGGCTGCTGGAGGATAAAGGTTGAAAGCAGAGTTTGCTTCCTCCAGCATAGTCCATAGTCCTTTGGCCTCCTCGCGTTTCCTGACAACTGTTAGTATATGGTTTGTTTTAAAATTTTCAGGGTTAGTAATGTCTTTTTTTTGGTATGATTTGAAAGCGAGGAGGTTTCTGTATTCTTTCCTGTTATGGGACTTCATTATGTTCTCTACTTCCGCCGTGATCTTGCACACATCCTTCCCATTAAAGAAGGGTTGTTTTTTTTTCCTTGATTCAGTCTCTACAGAGGGGCTTCTATGTCTTTTCTTATCTGAGGGGGGAGGAGGGGGCATGTCTGTTTTCATTGGAGAAGGGGGAGGGGTGTTCTTGGGCGTGTTGTTTGGCGAGCAGAATGGTGACGGTTTGGGGGTCTTTTTGGAGGGGGAACCTAGAGATGTCATTTTGGTGTCTCTATGGGGCAGAGAAGCTTTAGTAAGGGGGGGGGCTTTGCGAGGGATTTGCTTTTCTTTTGAGGTCGGTTTTTCAGGGAAAAGGGATTCAGGGAACTCTTTCTCCTCAGATTTTCTCCTTTTCTCATCAAGAGTCTCTTTTAGTTTAAGTAGGGTTTTGAATTTATTGCCCCCTGGGTCTTTACTTGTTCTAATTTCAATTTTCTCTTCTTTAGAGAGGGACTTAGCATAAGTCTTGGGTGGGGATTTTTTTGAAAGAGGGATGAGTGTCCAGTTGTCCTTTTTGGGGGATTGTTTCTCTGAATTAAAAGTCTTTTCAAACTCCTCAGGTGTGATTTCTTTTTTCTCTTCTGCTGGTGTCTGGGAATTGTCCTTAGGTTCTACATAACCTATTTTCCGGTCATTTGTAGGGATAATTTTTACAGCTGGCTTCCTTTTGGGGCATGTGTAAGTAAGATGGCCGACTTCCCCACATATCCAACATGCTGGTCTTCTGCCTGCGACCACGATTGGCAGCTTCTCTACACCAGCCTCCAGGTAGTATGGTATACGTAAAAATGCTTCTGCGTTAAGCAGAATGTCAAAAGTCCATACTCCATTATAATGGTCTTCCTCTATTCCGGTTATGTCCCCAAACTTAAGTAAGAAAGCGGCTACGTATTCCCCGGGGACAGCACCAGGAACTTCAAAAATGGACACTGTAGTTCTTCGCCTTCCTAAATATTCCATCCTCAGAACGTACTCATTGGTAATGATTTCTTTTTTTGTCATCGCTATGCATTCGTCTTCCGTCTTAAAAAGAGCTGCCCATGTGTTGTATCCTTTACATTTTGTAATTCGCTCAGCTCTTAAACCTGCTGATGCAATTAATTTGGTGACAACATCTTTCGTTGATCTTATTAATTTTTTTGTTTTGCGGTCTATTACAAATAGAGAAATAGTCCTCTTAGCAAACTCCTGTAACCGCGGTTGTTCCAACTTAATACCAGTTTCTGTTGTAAATTCAACACATTTCTTTGCGTCTTCGACAAATTTTACCACGTCAATTTTTACTTTTGGTGGTTTTGTCCATCCACCTGATGCCTCATCTTCCTTCACCTCAACCGTCGGCACACAGCTGGCAGATGCCATGGCCGGCGTATAACAAGAGGAAAGAAAGATAACAGTCCAAAAAAAAAAAAATAAAAAAAAAAAGAGTCCGGTAATTGAAAAAGTGGTGCCGGGGGAAGAAGAAGATAAGCAATAACAAATTTAACAAGGTGATAACAAAATATTAACAATATAACGCGCAGAGTAACAATATACGAACCAACAAATTTTGAACGATGAAGTCGTAGTCAGACAAAGACTAAAGTTACTTCTCATGAAAGAGGAGAACTATTTATGGCACAATGGGAGATTCCATTGTGCACACATGGGCCAGTCTATTCTTTGGATTGTGATTGGCTGAATCACCTGATTGGATATGCTTGTACATAAATACAAGCCCTCAGTCCAGCTCAATCTGGTGTCTGTCTTGTGCATAAGCTGGACCCTTGGTAAGTGTTGCTGCTATTATTATTATTATTGTTGTTGTTGTGTGTTATTGACTACTACAGTTCTTTTGATTATTCTACATCTCCCCTCTTCCCCCCCCCCCCCACGAGTAGGCTGGGTTGTATGAGACGTGTATCTCTCTTTTAGGCCTAGTTTGTTGTTTGGTAGTAACCTAGAAAGAGCTCGGGGAATCCTTGATCGAAAGCGTGGGGATATATGTGTGGTTAGTTGTTGGGGTTTGGTTGCTGTGTATGTGCTATTACAGGGAGACAGTGGGAGATGCAAGAATGTAGTATCGTTTGAGGGAATTGTTGGTCCTAGTGCTGCACTTGGTATTGGGGTTGGTGCAGGCTTGAGTTCGCATTTTCTGAGGAAACGGCGGTTCCTAAGTGTGATCCTTCTGGATCCGTTAACCCTGATTCAGTATTGCAGATCTGGTAGGGAACTGATGATTTTGCCCGTTGTGTTCCATCTGCGATTGACTGGATTTTGGATGGCTACGGTGTCACCAGCTTGTAACGGTGGAAGGTTGTGGGTATATTTATTGTATCTTTCTACTATTTTTGCATTGCGGTGGTGGAGCATTTCCTCGCGGTGTTGTGCCGCTGATACCCATTCAGGATGAGGCTTGTAGAGAATTGGCTGTGAAGGGATGGAGTCACGTAGTCGACGGTGAAGTAATAATTGAGCCGGTGATAGGCCAATGCTTTGGATTGGGGTATTCCGATACTGCAAGATGGCCCGGGCAACACTGTCATTGTCCAAGGAACCGTGGGGGCCTGTGTTTCCTTTCACAATCCTCTTTGCAGTTTTTACTGCGAGCTCTGCCCTGCCATTGGATTGGGGGTACGCAACAGAAGATAATCTGTGCCTAACACACCATGTTTTCAGAAATTCTTGGAACGTGCTGGAAGTGAAAGGTGGGCCGCCATCGGTGCTGAGTTCTTCTGGGGCACCATATGTTTGGAACAGTTGTCGGCATATGGACATCAATTTGGTTGTAGTAGTGTGACCTGATTCTAGGCGGTATAAAATTAGCCTATCTGCGCTGGCAAGGTATGTGTGATCTCCAATATAAAAAATATCCATGACGATAGGCTCCCTTGGTTGACTAGGTGCGATGGTTGAGCATACCATGCAATTCGCCCTAATACTGCGGATTGATGCATCCATCCCTGGCCAGTACACCGATTCGTTGGCACGTGCTTTCATGCCGACTACTCCTTGGTGTGCAGAATGCAGGCAGTGTAGGACCTTTTTTCGTTGTGTTTTGGGGATGACGATCCTTCGATCCAACAATACTAGACCATTGTCAGTGCTAAGGCGGTGCCTCACCTCCCAATACTCACGGACTTCGGGCGCAGTGAGATTACGTGTTTTTGGGAAGCCTTGCTGTATTGTGTCTATTAATTTGTTATATTGTTGATCGCCACGACCTGCTGAATGAATTAGGTTTGGTGATATCATGGCTATATTACTGCTGTCTGCAAATGTTGCTATTAAGGCTGTTGACTCTGTTATGTTGCTTATGTTGTTCGACTCCAGTATATCCATTTGAGAGGGTTTTGTTGGAAATACATTGAGGAGGGCTTGCACCATCGCCACTGGGTGGCGGGAGACTGCATCAGGGCCACTGTGCCACTTCCCGGGGCAATGCTGTATGGTAAATCTATATCTCAGGGTCTTTTCCTTTAGTCTAAAGAGTCGGGGGTTTTGGATCTTGCTCAGATCACGATCGCCAAATATCCCCTTCAGAGGTTCATGGTCTGTGACCACTATGATGTTTGGAGAACCCATGACGAACATACAGCATTTCTCCAATGCCCATGCTATTGCTGCTGCCTCACCCTCTATTGGTGCGTATCTGCGCTCAGCATCTGTGCAAAATCTGCTGCCGGCATATATCAGATGCCAACCTTCAGAACAGCAGATTGGCGCTTTTTCCATGGTACATTGGCAATGTTTTTGTAGGAGTAGGAAGCCCATTCCTTCTTTGCTCCAATCTGGAGCAAGGCAAGTTGCTCTGTCTTTGTCAAATGTTGCTACCCCCTTCTGGACTAGGTGAATTATAACTCGCTTGGAATCTTTGAATGCGTCTTCAAGGTTTTAATTCCAAGCAAATTTGTAGTTTTGTTTGACGAGGTCCCGAAAAGGCACCATAACTGGACCCAGTGAATATGCCCAGGCTACTTGGTTGACAAGCCCAAACCATGATCTGGCGTCAGTAATTGTCCTTGGGACTGGAAAATTCTGTATCGCTTGTATCATGGACTCAGAAGGGGTCACTCCTGAAGACGTTATCTGGAGGCCTCCAAATTGTACGACATCCTGACAGAATTGGAATTTGTCGGTGTTGAGCACAATTCCATTCTTAGCACATTGGAGCAGGAAATCGAAGGTATGATAAAAGGCTCCCTCAATGCTAGATTCATATAGCAGGGTATCGTCTACTATCTTCACCTTGCGTGGGATATCTTTTATAATCTCATCATATCTGCGGGTGTAAGCATCCCCAGATGCGACATATCCTTGAGGCATCCTAAGATACATGTATCTTCCCCACTCAGTTATGAAGGTGGTTAATGGTTGAGATTCTTTGTCTAAGAGAATCGAGTGGTGTCCATCAACAGCGTCTAGGACTGTTTTCTTTGTTCTAGGTGGCACTTGCAGTGCCAACTGGAATGGCGACCCAGTATGGTGGGTTTCTCGCTTGCATTGAGAGTTAAGGTGTTGGTAATCTATTGTTCTCCTTGGATTACCATTCTTTTTGGCAGTTATTACCATAGTACTGCACCAATCAGTAGGCATACCCACGAGTACTGGAGCTATGATACCTTTTTCTACATCCTTCCAAAGGGCTTGTCTTACTGGTTCCTTGAAGTGGAAGGGTACAGGAATTGGGTTATGCCTGGCTTTAGGGATTGCTCCCTCTTTGAGGTGAATGTGGGCAGCTGGGCCGGACATGGCTGGAAATATCCCATCTTTGTTGAATGTCGTTTTGGCAAACTTTTCTAGGAGCCAGCTCTTAAGTTTGCCTGTTATCTTCTGTTGCGGGAAAAGGGAGGTTTTTGGGGCGATTTGGCAATTGATCTACACACTTTTTAGACTCGGTGTCTACCTCTTCATGTTCGTCTGCTAAAGGGTTTGGAAAATGTTTGTGCAATATTCCCACATCGATGCAGGCTGCTCTGCTGAGATAAAGCCGTTGTATGCCCTTGCATATGTAGAGGGCTTGTTTAGTTGTTTTCCCTCTGACCACAAACTCAACTGGTAGCCAACCCTGACACATGAGTGTGAAACCTCCAACTGTTCGTATGATCTTTCTTGATTGGACAAGACTAATCTCTGTGAGGCCCATTTTGATTAAATGCTTTGGTCCCCCAAGACAAATGGCGACACCACTGTCGGGAAAAACCTTTAGGGTTGTACTATGACTCCTAGGGATATTGACAGCTTGTCTGGGATCTGGTTTTAGTGAGAATGGGATTACTGATGCATTTATTTCAGTTAACAGATCACCTTCTGTAGTCATAATGGTGCCCCTCATTTGATCGAATGTGATATGGGCCATGAGTGTATTCATGGGAGCTTCTTGGTCTTCAAAACTTTTTATCACTGCCAGGCGATATTTCTTTGTCCGGCACACTGCTGAGAAATGGTTAAGTTTCCCACAAGTGTTGCACATTTGATTCCATGCCGGACATGTTAAATGGCGGGCACTTGTCCTTGGAGTACCGTGTTGGTGACTACCGCAACCTATGCAGGTTTGACGGGGTTCTTTATCAGCAATGTTATCGTTGTGAGTAGCAGTAGAGCTAGTGCGAATATTGCCTCTACTAGTCCGTACAGCACTGTTTTTTTTTTTTTTTGCAATATATTGACATCCGGACTGTAGCTATGTCTGAGGTATCAGTCATTGCAGTTTGTTCCCGTAGTGCAGACTCAAATGCCTCAGCATGACAAATATTTTGGTTGAGAGTTTTTAGCAACCCGGCTTTTGCCAGTAGATCGGTCTGAAGCGTATCATTCGATATCCCTTTGATAAATTATTCTACACCCCCACTCTCTCTCTCCTTTTATTTTCTCCCCCCCTCTCTCTCTCCTTTTATCTTCTCCCCCCTCTCTCTCCTTTTATCTTCTCCCCCCTCTCTCTCCTTTTATCTTCTCCCCCCTCTCTCTCTCCTTTTATCTTCTCCCCCCTCTCTCTCTCCTTTTATATCTCCCACTCTCTCTCTCCTTTTATATCTCCCACTCTCTCTCTCCTTTTATATCTCCCACTCTCTCTCTCCTTTTATATCTCCCACTCTCTCTCTCTCTCTCCTTTTATATCTCCCACTCTCTCTCTCCTTTTATATCTCCCACTCTCTCTCTCCTTTTTTATCTCCCACTCTCTCTCTCTCCTTTTTTATCTCCCACTCTCTCTCTCTCCTTTTTTATCTCCCACTCTCTCTCTCTCCTTTTATATCTCCCACTCTCTCTCTCTCCTTTTATATCTCCTCCTCTCCCTCTCTCCTTTTATATCTCCTCCTCTCCCTCTCTCCTTTTATATCTTCTCCTCTCCCTCTCTCCTTTTATATTTCCCTCTCTCTTTTTCTTTCTCCTTCATCTTTCTCTTTCCCCCCTCTCTCTTTTCTTTTCTCTCTCTTCTTTCTCCTCAAGCTTGCCTTTTTTCTGTTGTTCTTGGCCTTCGGGCTGGGATCAAAGTGTAGTATCTGTTCTGCAGATGCTGCACTTAAGGTAATTTGTACCAGTCAATGGAGGGGAAACCCTCTATACTGGGACAATTATTATTTTTGGTAATTAGAGTGCCCCCTTTTTGCCTACTTTTAGGGGAGCTGGTTTTTATCCCACATTAAAAACGGCCTTGTGCCTAATTTGCTTTGGTGGGGAAGCAAATAAATATATTAAATAAAAAATACAATAATGTAAAATAAAGCGGAATTTAAAGTCCTTTTTTCTTCTTTTTTTTTTTTCTTTTTCGTAAAAATCTACCAAAATACATTTTAGGTTTCTTCACCTTTGACAACTAGTTTCTCCTTCCAAGTATTCACCAATTAATCAACATTGTTTCGTTCCCTTTCTTTCCATCTCTCTCTTTCTATCTCTTTTTTTCTCTCTTGCTCTTTTTCTCATTTAATCGTTCTCTCTCTTCCCTCTCTATCTCACCCTCTTTTTCTAGTTTCTCTTTTCCTTTCTCACTCTTTTTTTATTATTAAAATAAATAATACAAATTTGTAAAATAAAGCAGAATTAAAAAAAAAATATTTTTATTTTTCGTAAAAACCTATCAAAATGCAATTTGATTTTTTCTCCTTTGATAACTAGTTTCTCCCTCCCAGTATTCACCAATTAATCAGCATTCTCTCTCCCTATCACTCTCTCCTTCTTTGTTTCATTCCCTACCTCTTTCAATCTCTGTCTCTGCCTCTCTCTCTCTCTCTCTTTATTTACGTCTCTTCCTTTCTCTCTCTCTCTCTCTCTCTCTATCTTTTTTCTCTCCTCTTTCCATCTCTCCTTTTCTCTCTCTCCTTCTACTTCTACTTCGAAAGTCTACTTGCTAAGTTAAAAACTTGGAGGAATGCTATGGAAAGTAAAGATCTGAGAATGAATGTTACCAAAACCAAATTGATGATCAGTGGTGGTAAGAAACCAATCAGAAAACGGATTCGATTTGACGAAAAGACGACGGGCAATTTACTTCCACCGCCTATCTTGTTATATCAACCATCATTTAAGGTTTCACTATCTTTTTGCTCTAAAAATATAAATATTTTTCTTTTCTAGAATAGAAGTGCACTCAGGAAATGCTGTTGTTTTTTTGTTTGTTTGTTTTTGTATTTTTGTTTGTTTGTTGCTTTTTGTTTTGTTTGTTTTTGTTTTTTTTACAAACACATGAATTACAGTATTTGCCTATAAACTTTCATTTCAGCCAGAAATGACTTTCAATCTGTATAAAAGCTAAGTACGTCCAAGGATGGAGTACTGCTGCCACATCTGGGCAGGAGCTGCTAAAAACAGTCTATTCTGCCTTGACAGAGTACAAAATAGACTTCGTGGCTTAGTGGGGGATGCCCTTTTCTCTTCCCTGCAACCCCTCTCCCACAGAAGAGACGTTGCGAGCCTGTCTCTGTTTTATCGTTATTTCCATGGCAGGTGCTCGTCTGAGCTCCATTCTCTGCCCCCCCCCGCCAATCTTTCACGAAAAACACCCGACTAGCTGAAATCACTGTCAATAATTTTCTCCACTCTTTATCCGTGCCTAAATCAAAACGTAGATTCCATGAACAAAGCTTCTTTCTCAGAACTGCACGCCTGTGGAACTCTCTGCCGCTTGCCTGCCCCCCCCCCCCCGAATTCAACTTGGATGTCTTCAAGTCCAACACAAATAAATTCCTGATGAACCGCCCCCTTAAGTAATGACACCTTATCAAATCTCCAATACTAACTATTACTACGATACTATCCCACTGATTAGTGTACACACAATAACCTTTATCCCCGAGTGGCTCCTGGGCCTTGATAAGCGGTGACCCCCATGTAAAAAAAAAAAACTCTGCTAATTTCATACCTTCAAAATCACTTTATAATTTCAAAAGTGCTCAACATAAATATAGAGTTCGACTTTATTTTTCATTATCTGCATTTATTCAGCGTTACTCTTAAGTATTTTTGCTTTTATTTTTGTTTCAATCACAATTTGAACGACACCTTGAAATCTATTTCCAAACCGGAAGTAACTAGTGTTATCTGTTCCTTATTGACCTGCTCGGCTGAGTTATGCCATGTTGATCTCGTTTATCTATAGTGGTGAATGCTCTGACGAACTGCAATCAGTTGTGCCCCCACGACGTGAGCACCCTCGACAAACCCGACAGGCTGCTAAATCCCACCCCCACACTGTAGAGATCCCTAGATGTAAAAGATCTTTTTACTCCAATAGTTTCTTCCCCGGAACCGCTAGACTCTGGAATTCCATTCCAGGTCCCTGCTTCCCCAACAGTACTGGCGTGCAGAAGTTCAAGTGTAACGTGAACCGACACCTTGCTGCCCAAATCCCTACATAGTACCCCAGTAGTTGTTGCCCCTGATAGTAGCCCCCTACACCAAAGTGGCAATTTGCCTTGTTTGGGGTGAAAATGTAATAAAAAAAAAACAAAAAAAAAAACAAACATATTTGTTATTTTTAATTATATTATTATTTAATATTATTTTTTTCTAACGAATATTATGCGTTTACTTAAGAAATAGTGATTTTCTTTAGTTCGAGATGAGTTGTTTGTGAGTAACATCGAAATCGATATCACTGTAAATAATAAACGACCACACATTAGGAAAATACCTCTTTTTTGTTGCTCAGGTCTTCTTGTTTGTACAAAAAATAAAATAAATCAAAGTAGATTTCTTTCTTCAGTTTAACTGAAGAAGAGACTTTTTTAATTGTATTTTTACCCCAAACAAGGCATAGTGCCACTTTGATGTGGGGGAGGGGGCTACTATCTGGGACATAATTGTAGGAACACTATTTAGGGAGTTTTGCGAAAAAGGTAGGCTCTCTCTACCGTGCTAGAAAACTACTGACACCTGAAAGTATCCTATACCTCTATAAGGCCACTATTCGCCCATGTATGGAGTATTGTTGTCACATTTGGGCTGGTGCATCTGCTGCTAGTCTCTCGCTCCTAGACTAGATTCAAAAAAGAGTCGCCAATCTGATAGGCCCTGAACTGGCATCTAAGCTTCAGTTGCATCCCTCTGCCTGTTCTACAAGTATTTTAATGGTGAATGCTCTGACGAACTGCAGACACTTGTGCTCCCACGACGTAGACACCCTCGACAAACCCGACAGGCAGCTAAATCCCACCCCCACACAGTAGAGATCCCTAGATGTAAAAGATCTTTCTACTCCAGTAGTTTCTTCCCCAGAACCGCTAGAGTCTGGAATTCCATTTCAGGTCCCTGCTTCCCTAACTGTACTGACATGCAGAAGTTCAAGTGTAACATGAACCGACATCTTGCTGCCCAAATCCCAACATAATGCCCCAGTAGTTGCTGCCCCTGATAGTAGCCCCCTACACCAAAGTGGCAATGTGCCTTGTTTGGGGTGAAAATGTAATAAAAAAAAAAAAATAAGATGTCTATTCAAATTACACTTGAACTTCTGCATGTCTGTGTCTGAGAAACAAGAACCTGGAAGTAAATTCCAAAGTCAAGTTCTGGGGAAGAAACTATTAGAGTAGAAGGCTTTCTGGTATCTAAGGATCTCTACTGTATTG
>NC_136492.1:30064763-30237263 GCF_053919585.1 Euprymna scolopes
TATTTACCTACATAGTCACCACCATTCTCAATGCAGTTTTGATACGAATTCGATGACGCATCTCTGCTTCGTATCCACGGTTATGTCAGAGGTTGCTTTCTTAGAATTTCACACAGTCAATATCTGTAACAGAGAGATGAAAATTTCAGATCATGAATGCATAAATTCAGTCATCATAGCAATACAATTTATAATCCCCTCTGATTCATTCAAGCCGAATAAAAAAAAATTTGGGTCTTTATTTTTATTATTTAAGTTGTATAAGTTTGGGAATCTGCTAAAACGTGTGTGTGGGTGTGTGTGTGGGTGTGTGTGTGGGTGTGTCAATTACGAAGATGTTATGTGGCTTCTTGCCACTCTACTATTCTCACAATTTGACTGAGAAAGAAGGGCGATTAGATCCACCCTTTATATCACCTTTCTTTCTCTACCCCCCTCCCTGGATTCCCCAACTCTTTCTTTCACTTACTGATTAGACGACTTCTTTCTGTCTGTCTCTCTTTTTTCTTTTTGAAAATCAAAAGAAAATAAATAATTTTGGTGTTTATTATTATTATTTATTTTTACTTTCTTTTCACCTTAGCACCATTTATTAAATTGACGACTGTAGGTTTTTGGGTATGCTGAAAACGAATATCACATTTAAATTTAGCGCAGACAAGTAGTTTTCTGGATATGAAGACTTTGATTATCCAATGTAATCGATTATGTTTTTACTGGAGGACATTTTTTTCCCAACTGAAAAGTACTACTGCGCATGCATGTTACAAACATCCCCACCTCTCATCTTAAGAATGGCGAACGCCATTGGCATTTATTAATACATTGGAAAAAAATGTCTTAATATCTATAAAACTAATTGTCTGCACCAAATTTTATTGAGATATTTGTTTTCAACATACCCGAAAAGGTGCAACTTTACTATAGCGTGCCTTTAAAAAAATGCATTTCAGAGAAAAACATTATGTACTTACATGTCATGCCAGAATTAGTATAAATTCCAAAAATTACGAAACATGGTCAGGTTTCAAAAAAATATAAGTAAAAACAGAATTTTTTTGAAATTGCAGTTTTTCACTGTAAAATAATCCTTTTGAAAATCGAAAACAGGAGGAGATAACTGCTTTCTATCATTGAAGTTGCTTTGCGCAAACTCCAATGACACTATCTTTGGTGTCGGCCATCTTGCTTTTTCTCAATCTGTACGCTTTTTTCCCCAAAAAAATTAGCTCCAGCACATCTCTGTTCCTATATTTGGGTAATTTTGTTGAGTTGATTTTACATTTTATTTTATCTTTGTTATAAAATATCTTAGTTTTGTAAACTTAAGTTGCATATAAAATTTTAGATTAGATGAAATCCTGACAGATATTGAATTTCTTTTTCATTCATTTTTTTTAATTTTATTTTACGGTGATTTTTAATTATTTATTTTTTTATTTTCAAGAAAGCCATGAGCTTACTTTTTAGTTTCATAGCGATGCAAAATTTTTTGCCAATTTAAAATTTCATCTTAAAAATAAAAAACTGTTTTTGAAAATATTCATAAGAATGACGATCTTTGCTCTCTATAAATTGATTTCATCTGCCACCGACTTTATGTAAAATTCTTAAGGTTTTGATGTCAAATATGAATCTAATTCGTGTTCAATCTTTTCTCGTGAAGTTAATCTAAGGCCATATCACTGTTTTGTAATCATCGAAATAAATGATAATCTGAGGGCGCTAGGTCAGGAGAATATGCAGGATGGGACAGAATTTCCTGACCAAATTATCTTAGAAGATCTTTGATCAGCAGTGATGGATTACGACTTTCTATTGACTAAAGGGAAGTTGTTTTTAGATCAACATAGGTGATGAATATTGCATAAAAATATGAATGATTTAAAAATCTAAAAAAAAAAAATGTAATAAATTAAGCATGGTGGTATGCTTAAAAATATGACAATATTCATAAAATAAATTACAATGATTTAAATTGCCTAATTTCTACTAACTGACAAAAATATTTGCACTGACCAGATATTATTCAAGTTATTTCGTTTATTTGTGAAGTTAATAGTAACATTATTTGTCCAATAACCTGCTAATAGGGTTGTTTGAATAGCCTGCTAAGTTAATAGGGTTGTTTGAATAGCCTGCTAAGTTAATAGGGTTGTTTGAATAGCCTGCTAAGTTAATAGGGTTGTTTGAATAGCCTGCTAAGTTAATAGGGTTGTTTGAATAGCTTGCTCAGTTAATAGGGTTGTTTGAATAGCCTGCTCAGTTAATAGGGTTGTTTGAATAGCCTGCTCAGTTAATAGGGTTGTTTGAATAGCCTGCTCAGTTAATAGGGTTGTTTGAATAGCCTGCTCAGTTAATAGGGTTGTTTGAATAGCCTGCTCAGTTAATAGGGTGGTTTGAATAGCCTGCTCAGTTAATAGGGTTGTTTGAATAGCCTGCTCAGTTAATAGGGTTGTTTGAATAGCCTGCTCAGTTAATAGGGTTGTTTGAATAGCCTGCTCAGTTAATAGGGTTGTTTGAATAGCCTGCTCAGTTAATAGGGTTGTTTGAATAACGTGCTGATCCATTCATTGCAGAAAGTTGAGAAAGTAAAATGAAATACGAGATTTAAAGCAATGAAAGAAAAAATCTAAAACACGGTTGGAGTTTATTGCTGGAACTGAAGAAAAAAACATTCTTATGTAAATACAAATGGGTAATAGCTATTGTCGATAGATTTTTTTAGCAGTTAAGTACAATTCACACACAAATAAATATATGAACACAGACGCACACATCAATATACATATTTATTTTACACACAGCTGCTTTGATAATTTCATACCATTGCATGCAGTTGTTGCTGCTGCTGTTTCTATTTCAAAACAACACACACACACACACACACACACACACACACACACACACACACACACACACACACAGATGTAAATCCAAACCAAAGATATTATTTAAAAAACTGTATTACATTTCTGAATTTTTGAGATGAGGATTGATTATTCATATTTTCATTCTTTGGACTACTGTTCTCATCTTGATTGTCATTTTCACGTTTTGGTCGATGTAATTTCCGACCTTCTTAAGGTGTAGCTTATCGAACTTGTGAATTTGGACAGAACTTCGAACAGAACCTTTTATTTACGTCACAGGGCTAACATGCTCTCGTTCCATCAGCAATCACCGATAAAAAAATCGATTTGGAAATCTTAAGTAGAACTGGAGTGAATGAGGTATTATGATGATTGAGGATTCTAGCTAGGTGCAGTGACAAGGATGATCATAGACCCCCCTTTCCCATACTTTTTAATGGCCTTGTACCTAATTTTTTTTCAGATTTTATTATATTATAAATCTTTTTTTGAAATAATTTTTTTTTTCAAAGTGTGGTATCTATTCTGTTTGTCAACAGGAGATCTTTCTTGACTGAGGCAATTTTTATTCTTGTCCCAATCCAGAGTGTTTCTTTTGGGTAGTTGAATTTCCCCCACATTAAAAACTGACCTTATGTCTAATTTTGTTCTTGTTGGAGAGGAAAATAAAGGATGACTTCTTAATAATGTCAATAAACCTGTCTAGTTGAGATAAATTTACTTGCAATAAAAAGCCATTCCTTGTAAAGCGATATCTGCCTTGGTATTTAGTTACCGGATATATTTTTAATTGGAAAATTTGTTTCTAGGTTTTAACAATGCAATAAAACTATTGTATTTGATGATGTACTTCGCATGAATCATCGTGTGTAATATGTAGCGTGTATATAGAACAGTCATAGAAAGCTATTATAATACAATAAATGGAAATATTTTTTTTTTTTTTTTTTTTTTTTTATTCAATTTTCACCCCAAACAAGGCACAGTGCCACTTTGAAGCAGGGGGCTACTATTAGGGAATTAATTAGCGGGGTCATTATGAAGGGAGAAGAGTAGAAAGATGTTTGTTAACATTACACTTGAACTTCTGCATATCATTGCAGTTGGGAAAGCAGAATCCCGGAAGGGAGTTCCAAAGACCCGCAGTTCTGGGGAAGAAACTATTGGAGTAAAAGGCTTTCTTGCACCTAGGGATCTCCACTGTAAAGGGATGAGACTTAGTAGCTTGTCGGGTTTGTCGGGGGTAGTTACGTCGGGGAGGTACAAGTGTTTGCAGTTCGTCAGAGCATTCACCATTAAAGTATTTGTAGAACAGGCAGAGGGATGCAACATCTCGTCGATGGGACAGAGGTTGAAGCCCAGATGACAGTTCAGGACCTATCAGGTTTGCGACTCTTTTTTGAACCCTGTCCAGGAGCGAGAGACAAGCAGCAGATGCACCAGCCCAGATGTGACAACAGTACTCCATACATGGGCGAATGGTTGCCTTATAGAGGTATAGGATACTGGCAGGCGTAAGTAGTTTTCTAGCACGGTAGAGGGAGCCAACCTTCCTTGCAGCAGCCTTGGCAATGCTCTCAATGTATCTATTCCAGTTCATATTCCCTGTAAACGTTAGGCCGAGGAGTTTAAAAGAAGTACTTTCAGGCAATGTGTTCTTGGCCATTGCTATTGGTGGTAGAGAAGGTTTCTTGTAGTTATTGAAGGAAACAAGCTTAGTCTTAGCAGCATTGAATGAGACCAACCATTTTTGTCCCCATTCCACTACGGATTGGAGGTCATCCTCTAGTGTTTCTGCCATTTTCTTGGATATGTGTTCATTTGTTTTCCCCTCATATCTGTTATAGAGAGTGGTGTCATCGGCAAATATACCCATCTCCGAAACAATATTATCAGGGAGGTCGTTTATGAATATCAGGAACAATAGAGGTCCAAGGATAGACCCCTGAGGCACTCCCGCATTTATGTCATATTGTTTGGATGTACGTCCGTCGAGGACAACTTTGATTTTTCTATTACTTAAGAAGGATTTAATTACGTTATGAATTCTTCCAGTGATTCCATATGATCTAATTTTCCTTAGAAGACCATCGTGCCATACCCTGTCAAAAGCCTTAGATATATCAAGGGCCACCGCTCTACCCTCCCCTGTTTTATCCAATGAACGGTATATACGTTCAGAAACTACAGTTAAGATATCTGCTGTTGAACGGGCTTGCCTGAATCCATATTGTTTGTCAGTCAAGAGTTTAGCAGCTGTTAGGTGCTGGACTAGGGCTTTATTAACTAAGGACTCAAATATTTTGGCGAAAAGCGGGAGGAGGCTAATGGGGCGATAATTTAGTGGGTCAGTTCTTTCACCAGAATTCTTGAAGACTGGTACCACAGAGGCGGTTTTCCAGCAGTCGGGAAAACAGAATATATCAGAGTTATTTCCCTTTCACGATGTGAAAGATCAGGAGACTGGGATTTGAAAATCCGATGCCCTAGAAGAGAATTCTGACTAACCAAAAAATGCCTTGGAACCCCTGTTGGTATTCCCTGATAAGGGCACTTCAGGCGATCAACAATGAACTAACCCCTTTTCAAAGGGCAAGAAGATAAAACCGGGGAGTGTTGACCTCCTGGAACTGCAGATAGCTGTGCCTCTAGCGCAAACGGATCTGGGTAATGACAAAGACGACCTAGCAGTACTATTAAGTTCACTAGTAGTTGATCTCTAGCGATAGAATTGTAAGTGGGAAATCATATCCTGTTACCTGGCCCATGATCGACAAAACTGGACTCTGATGGTTTGAGATGGAGTTTGTGCGCAAGAGATAATCGGCTAAATCCAACTAGGATGATAGCCACTACAAGTAAATAAACTATGACATATCTAAGTATTAGTGTAATTCTAGAATATATTTGGTAATGGGGAGAGGGAGCGGAATCTATCTCCAAAACTCAAAGTTTGTAACATATTTCCATTCTATGGATGTTTGATAAATACAACCCCCACAATATTATTGTACCATCTTTGGACAAAACTGCACTCAGGCTGAGATCAAAGTGTGATATCTGTCCTGTACTCGGTTAGTGAAGGAAAGGTTGATATGCCCTATGAAAAAGGATATATATTCGTTTGAAGTAGCTGAGTGTGCCTTGCTATGTTTTGAGGAATAATCTAGTGAGTCATCTTATTGAATGAGTGTTTGTCGTTGAAGCTCGTATTCCTTGCGTGAGGCATGCTTACCTATTGATGTGTGTCTCAAGGTGACTCTACCAGTCGGTATTTAATCTTGTAAGGAGAACAGACTGAAATGTATTCATATTCATTACATCACCTCCCCTTGAGATAAATTTTTCTGTGAAATTTAATTTTTAAACCTTCTCATTTTAGAGTCTATTAACTTCTTTTCTAAGTCTTTTCTTTAGAGATCCTTCTAGACCGAGAGCAATTTTTAATCTTGTCCTAATCCAAAGTGTTCCTTTTGGGGGAGCTAAACTTTCAGCATACTGACCTTGTGCCTAACTTTGCTTTCACTAGGGAGAAAAATCAATGGAGATTTCAGCACCTTATAAATTACTTATACATTTGTTAATGTCAATAAACCTGTCTAGTTGAGATGAATTGACTTGCAATAAAAAGCCATTCCTTGTAAAACGATATCTGCCTTGGTATTTAGTTACCGGATATATTTTTAATTGGAAAATGTGTTACTAGGTTTTAACAATGCAATAAAACTATTGTATTTGATGATGTACTTCGCATGAATCATCATGTGTAATATGTAGTGTGTATATAGAACAGTCATAGAAAGCTATTATAATACAATAAATGGAAATATATCAGAGTTATCTCCCTCTCACGATATGAAAGACTGGGATTTGAAAATCCGAAGAGAATTCTGACTGATCAAAAAATCATCCCTGTTGATATTTCCTGATAAGGGTGCTTCAGGCGATCAACAATGAACTAACCCCTTTTCAATGGGCAAGAAGATTAAGCCTAGGAGTGTCAACCTCCTAGAGCTGCACATGCCCATATCTCAGACTAACAGAACAAGACCACACTGGCATGCCCAAGATTCTACAGGCCTGATTTTAGTGTGAAATAACCATCCTGGAGAGTGCCTAGGATAAAACAAAGTTATTTTTGCTTTATTTTTTTCTACCCAACATTTCATAAAAAGGTAATTCCTCAAAATTACTATGAAACAATATCATATGCATTAGAATTTTTACTAAACACCCCCTTCTGCCATTGATGAGGCATCTGTCCGTCAAGTTGAGGCTGCCATTTTGGAAGATCGGTGCATTAGTATTCGCCAAATAGTCCAAGATGTCAAGATTAGTACAGAGTTTGTGGAAACTATCATTCATGACCTTTTGTATATGCATAAGGTGTCTGCCAGATGGATTGCCAGGTTGTTCACACCATTCCAGAAGCGAGAACGCGTCAAGTGCTCGAGGATAAATTTTGAGATGTGCCAAGAAGATGAGTCAGAGTTTTTCAAAAAACTTATTACACAGGATGAAACCTGGATCCATCACTGTGATCCAGGGACCAAAGCCCAGTCAATGCAGTGGAAGCACTTGGACTCACCACCTCCAAAGAAGGCAAGGGTGCAGCTCTCCGCTGGCAATGTCATGCTCAGTCTTCTGGCACCAGGACGGAGTAGTGATGACAGATTTCCTGGCAAAGGGTACCACAATTACAGGAGCCTATTAGACATCACTTTTGAGGAAATTAAGGGAAGCTATCAAAATCAAGAGGCGGGGCAAGATCAGCAAAGTTACCCTCCTCCTGCAGGACAATGCTCCGGTCCACAATTCGCATGTCGTCAGATCAGAAGCACGGGCGTGTGGTTATGAAATTCTCCCCATCCTCCCTACTCTCCTGACTTTGCACCCTCTGACTTTCACCTCTTCCCAGCCATGAAGTTGTTTTTGAAAGGAAAGCGTTTCCCAGATGATGCAGCCTTGATTTCTGAAGTCACGTCGTGGTTGGAGAACCAACCTGGGGTATTCTACAAAAATGGTTTCCAGAGCTGCATCAAACGATGGGAGAAATGCGTAACTCTGGGTGGTTCCTATGTAGAGAAAGACTAATAACTGTGCCAAGTTTCGTTGCTCTACTGCTATGGGAAGTGTGTAAGGGGCATTACTTATTGCACGCCCCTCGTATATATCTGTAAAAGTATTACTAGAATACCTCTTCCAGTACAGGTAAAATGAATTCTCCAAACAGAAGTTTTTCAACACTTGTGCGTCACCCACCAAAGATTAAAATCAAAATATAATGCTAATAAACCTTATGTCTACAATCCTTATTCTAGTTGTGATTGAAATCTATTACATGTTATGATTCTAGAAAATGTCTAAAATTAAAGCATATAAGTCTTAAGAAGAAATTGAAAATCAGGAAATCTTGCTTAATTGGTGCTTAATGGTTAGATTCTGTACAAATCTGAAATATTTTAACTTTCAAATACCAGGTTGTGCTCATATTATGTTCTCGAAAAACAAAATAACTGAAATATAGGGAGTATTAATTGCTGTCTAATATCAATTGTTTCAAAATTCATAATTTATCTTCCTCCCATGACGGGATAATGTGACCCAAGTGTTGAAAAGTGGGATTTGAAAAGTCAGCACCTAAGAGATAAAACACTCTGCAAAAATTGCCTGGCCAGCCTTTACGACATTCCTTGGTGGGGTTGCCTCAGGCGATTATCAATAAACTAACAGTTTTCTCAGAGAGAAGGTAAAGCTTGGAAGGGTGAATCTGCTAAACTTCACATGAATAGACATTCCTAAGTAACAAACCATTTCAACAATGGCTTAGACTATGTTGGCTTTGGTGTCGAGATAAAACCCCCAAATTTTGTAATGGACTATTCCGATTACTTTCTTTTCCTTTCTTTATCTTCGACTGTTAATAAACAAAAGATTGAATGGGAGTGGTGCACATAACAGTGAGAGATAAAACATTAGTAATGTTATGTTGTATGTTACATGTTAACATGGACCCACACGTTGTATGCAGAGACAGTCGCAAAGGGAGAAAAAAAAGGAAAGAAATTCACTTCAACTTTTTCAGTTGAAATAAAAGACATTTATTCATGGCATTTCCAACAACGCATTGCATCTTTATTTATTTGCGGACTGTTATCCTCATCTACAAAGTTGTTGTTCACCACGTTTCGGCCAACTAATCCTCTGGCCTTCTTCGTGTGGTTAACCATGATAGGATAGGAATGCTAAGTTTCATAACTGTATCTTCAGTAATTACTGCCTTCCATAGTTGTTGTCTCACCACGTTTTTGGCCAACTAAACCTCTGGCCTGCTTTGGGTAGGATTGAAACCGCTATCTTCAGACAGTGTTCACCTGGAATCATAGAGATTCAATGTCTCTGTCCACTGTGCCAGTTCATTTCGTCTGCCATGTAATTAACAAAACCTTGCCGTCTCTACACAGGTTTAAAAGTCTTTCACTACCATGGGCTACACATTTGTTTTACACTTTTGAGCTTTTCTTTTAGTTCTCGCCATGTGGTGTATTTTTCTGATTTTTTCCCCCTTTTCCTCTGCTGTGACGTCACATCATGCACCAGCTTCGTCATTTGCATATGTGTCATACAGCTGCTGCTAACATGTATCAGCGACAGTGCAAAATAGATCGTTTGATGAATTACTTATAAATTAGTTTTGTTCAAATATAACTCAATCCCAAAACTGAGCAATATTTAAGCCTGTATGATTAAAATATTTAGGTAAACGAACGTTGATTTACTCGGCTATAGTATAAGATTTATCATTGGATTTGATGATAAACGATTTATTATTAGATTTCTTAATTTACAACTCATTATCTTCAAAAAGAACTGACATATGCTTTTGCAATAACAGACTAATTGACACACGTTTGCAAGTAATTAACTGTTTTTTCTATTCGTTTTGTTCTCCTCTCTTAATTAGTAACGCAAACAAATTGTGATGTAATATTCAAACACCTTTTCCTTTGTGGAATCAATGTCTGCATTCTTTATTAATTTTACTGTCTCTTTTTTTTTTCTTCTCTTAATCGTGGAAGTCAAAAGTGTAAAATATCTTATAAATGTGTGTTTATTATTTGTTCTTCTGTTTTTACGGCATATTTTGGTTTGTTTTCGTCTTGAAAAAGAGATGTTTACTCTCGAAATTATCGAAAACATTATACAATCCCGACTATATTAAACAGTAGTTCCATATTAGTAATGGTTTATATGTGAAAGATCATTTGAAAAAAAAGGTTTCTAATTTAAATGCAGCCTTTGTATGTTTTTGTTCAAATGTCACTACAACATCTTTTCCCTTATAATAATCTTGTTGACACACAGGTTCCCGTCAAATCACCAAAGTTAAGCAACGTTAAGCCTGGTCAGTACCAGATGGGTGACCATTTGGGAAATCTAGGCACTGTATGTGTTCTCCGCTTATCTCGGCATTTGTTTACAGTCGTCCTATACATTCACTTGCCACAGGTATTTAACAATGTCGACTCAGGAGAGGTAGGGTTGGAGATTGCACACCTCTTGCCACAAAATTTTTACATGCAGGTACCCCTACATGGGTATACATTGTATGTCAGACTGAAGGAGTCTGTTTTAATATATATATATATATATATATATATATATATATATATATATAGTAAACCCCTGAAATACGGTGCCCCTAGGATACGTTTTTTTCAGGTTACAATGTTTTTCTGAACCCTGATTACGATATTTGCCCCACCTTACGGTGTTATAATATTATTTGATTATATACATGTTTATTATATACTGTACTGTATTTTGTTACTAGTTTTTATACCGCATCCCGGGGTTCTACTATATATATATATATATATATATATATATATATATATATATATATATGGAAACCATCTGCGAACATCCTGGCAGCAGGACAAATCATTACAGGAATGAAATGCAGAAAATTCTGTGTAGCTTAATTTTCATATATATTTTCATAACTTACTACATAGCTCTACTCACGTATTGAGCACTGTCGAAGTAAATACTGAAAATCTATACATAAAATATATTTCCTTATAAAATTGTATGTGAATACATCAAATAATAGATTATATATAAACACACGCACGGATTGTTAATCATATAATTTTAATTCCTAATTGTTAGTCTAATATTAATTTTCTTACTCCATGTTTATGTATGTATGTGTTCAGCTGTGTGACATATTGATCACATATGATTTTCTGAAGAAAGGAGATCATTTTTCATTACGTCTTGTTATGCTGAATCATTCAGGGGTAATATTGGCGTCTTGTTGATAGAAGCAAAATGGCGGTCTGAATAGAGTTTTATGCAAAAAGCCGAAACTGAGAGAAGGTTCCACTGCATACCAGCAGTTAGGTGATCTGAAAGAATAAATATCAGATGAAGTGTGGTCAATGAAATCCTCTGACAGTCAGGCTAGTATCTTCCAGATAGTAGGGCAGGGCGCTCAGTCTTATTGTCACACGTATGATCAACACACGGCTACCTACTTGATCCAGGGTTTCACCACTTTGCTCAGAATATGGATATAACCGTTAGTGTTCAGCCTGAGACCCTTGATGGGTTTATTGTTGATCATGTTCTGACCGTCAGCGACAAACTCTGATGTTCTGGTGTTACTAAATCAGGCTGTCTGAAAATATTGGCTTCCTGGCCTAAAATGCACCAAACATTGATTTTATTGTTTTCTTTTAGCCTTCTCTTTGCAAAACTCACGCCAAAAAGCAAAGCCAAAAACAAAAACAATTTTGCTCTACAAAACAACCAAACCAAACACTATGAATAAATATTTGAAGGTATAAAAAACTTGAAGCATAAAAGCTATGACCAAAATGGCCAGAGTTGATATGTGATAAAACAAAACAACCAAATTGGTTATTCGTATTATTTGGATTCTTCAGAATACTGTTCTCATCCTGACTGTCATTTTCACAATGTTTCAGTCGATGTAATCTCCGACCTTCTTCAGGTGTATCTTGTCGAACTTAGGAATTTGGACAGAATTTCGAACAGAACCCTTCATTTACTTTTCGGAGGTAGCACACTCTCGTTCCATCAGCTATAACTGGATAGAGGTCCTAAGTAATTCGCAATTGTATTTTTCAGTTGTCCATACTGAGAATTGAACCTTGAACCTTCAGGTGAATATCACTTTCACAATTAATTTTTCAAGTACTTTAACCACTACGCCACGGGTCCTTGCAAATAACATTTAAAAATTCAGAAACGTAGCCAAATTGGCATTTTGATGACATCAAATCGTTGATCATATGTTTTTCTCCTTGTCACTTCATTGTTGAATCCTGAATCTTTCGATTTCTTTCATTTTTTGCCATCTTCTGACACTGAGGAAATCTGAAATCCAACTTGCAAGAATTCCGTCTCTTCTACATATGTTGATGTTCAAAATTATCCATAATCAATTATTCTACAAAAAAAAGAAGAGAATGGAAATATAATCATGGTTTTCATGACAAGTTGAAAATTGCAAACAAACATCGTTCACAACCTATACAAGATCTTCTGTTACTAACCTTTTTCGTTTGTTTGTTTTTTTTTTTATGTCAATCGTTCCAGACAAGGCATGAAGCCATTTGATGTAAGGAGCTAAAAAGAAAACTGCTTGAAGGTCAAAATCTAAGCAATGATAAATGTTAGATTTTGACCCAGAAAACAATTTTCCTCCTCCTTTTGTTCATGTAATTTGAGGACAAAAAGACGAAAAAAGGAAAGTCAGAGTTAATTTTCATACATGAATGCTTATAGAGTACTAGCAGGCCACCCAGCGTTACCCGATCGTAAAATATTCTTAAATATGATATTATTATGTTGAACCTAATATATAATAGTGAGATGAAAACTAAATATATATATATAATTTTATTGGAATCCATTATTGAGATGAGTAATATTAATTTATTTATTGCGGACTGTTATCCTCATCTTTTTTTAGCTGTTAGGATAATAGTCCACAATAAATAAATGAATTAATAATACTCATCTCAAAAATGAATTCAAATTAAATAATATATATCCAGTACGGACCCAATCATGGAAGATAAGATAATAAATAAACATGGATTTATAAGACCAAAACATGCAACCTTGATTTCCCGTCGGAGCCCATGGCGCAGTGGATAGAGATGTTGAATCTCTACGGTTCCAGGTGAGAATCGTCTGAAGATAGCAGTTTCAATCCTAACCAAAGCCGGCCAGAGGCTTACTTGGCCAAAACGTGGTGAGATGACAACAACTATGGATGGCAGTAATTACTGAGAATGCAGTTAGGAGATTTGGAGTTCCTATCCCGTCGTGGTTACCACCTGATGATGGCCAGAGGAATAGTTGGCCGAAACGTTGTGAAATAATAATTAAGAAAGATGAGGATAATAGTCTGCAATAAATAAAAATAAAAAATAAAAAAAATGTATATGACTTGGGTAGCATCAGCTAGAATCGAAACCAAAACTTTCCACCCTCATTTCTTAGCTTCTGAGTCTCGCCCATACGCATATTCACCTATCATCCCTTTTTTAAAAGATAGAATCTCCCGATCGTTGAAGATAAGATTCAAGTATGCTAGGACACCCAGACGGTCCACAGAGTTTTAAATGTATATTTGCAAGTTCTAATCGATAAGTTTACTGACCTATAAAATGTTATATTTTTAAAATAAACGAAATGTATTACCACACTGACTAATCAATCATGAGAAACGTGAATATGTAAACCCAACAATAAACGAAAAAAAAAAATTCTCTTATTTCTATTTTGTATCCCTTCTTCTTGATAAACGGATTAGCTTATCCGTTCATAATCCCCCCATTCCCATCATCTTTCTGTTATATATAGTTTAATCCCTCGGACTGGGTTGTTTCAGTTGTTAATTGAAGTTGTTAATCCTCTTTTGATAATCCAGAATCAAGATTTAATCCTTTTTAAATCGTTTAAATTCCTGACATGAATTATTCCGAGATGTGCAGTTTTATGATTCGACTCTCAGAAAGATTGAGGAATGGGGTGATCAAATGAGGACTCCCATGACTTTTTACGTCCAATGCATAAACTCCATTTTTTTTTTTTTTTTTTTTTTTTTTTACATTATAACATTCAATGTTTGGAAGTGGAGCTCAATAATGCATTGATTAGATGAGGGGGGGGTCTAAACAAAATTACGTTAATTAAAGTAAATTAAAGTAAATTAATAATTTAATTGATGCCTTTTGCCCACTCGTGTTCCAAGTTCTGTATTCATTATTAATGCTTCTGTTCTTTTTTTTATATATATTATTTTTTTTTTATATATATTATTTTTTATATATATATTATTTCTTTTTTATATATATATTATTTCTTTTTTATATATATATTATTTCTTTTTTATATATATATTATTTCTTTTTTATATATATATTATTTCTTTTTTTCATATATTATTTCTTTTTTTCATATATATTATTTTTATATATATATTTCTTTTTTTCATATATATTTCTTTTTTCATATATATTATTCCTTTTATATATATATTATTTCTTTCTTTATATATATAATTTTTTGTCATATTATTTCTTTTTTCATATATATTATTTCTTTTTTCATATATATTATTTCTTTTTTTTTATATATATTATTTCAGTAATTTTCAAGTTATAAATAAAAGAAAAACAAAGTTAAACGTTTTATTTCTTTTTTTATATTAACTATAAATATTGATCACACGATAATGTAATACTATCTTTGATAAAATTGAATACTTATCCATTATTTAGTTTCAGTATATGGTGATCTTTCTCCAAAACCTGAGAAGTTTCTGAACAAGCAGATACTTCCTACAGCTTATATAAATATGATCTTGAAATGGGCAGAAACAATTGTCTGTCAATAAATCTTTTTTGAAGTAAATATGGAATGCTTCTTTGAATAATTAAGATTTGGATGATATGGAAATGGAAATAATATTTCAATGTGATGGAATTGGAAAAACCAAAATTATTTATATATTCATTGTTTCGTTTTTATTTCCTCCTTTGGAGAAAGTCGGTTCCAGCCACCTAAAGTAAGTGATGCTGGTTTACTTACTACTTAAATTATAATATTTGAAAATATTTGCTGTGTTTATAATGTGAAAAGAATAGTTTCGTTCTTTTTTTTTTCTTTTTCGAATGAACCATATTTGTTAAAATTTAAAATGTGTAGTATGTTTATGACATGGAATTAGTGACTCTTTTTTTTTATCTTTTTTTTTTTTTTGTCAAACAACACAATCGTTATAATTTTAAAAAATCTGGTACAATTTTGATGTGAAAAGAAAGTTTTTTTTTGTTTTTTTTTTTTGTTTTTTTCCAGTGAGCTACAATCCTTGAAGAGAATTCAAAATGAAATGGAATGAGTTGTATTTTATTTAATTTTATTTTTATGGTGTGGAATACTGGCAAAACTGAACTAGTTTTCTATCCGGGTAGAGTGAGACTACTTTCTTTGCTGCAAACTTGGCAGTATTTTATATTAATTCCAATTCACGTTGGCTGTGAATGTTAGACATTTTTCTTTGTTTATAGTCTGCCAGTAGTCACATCTTAACTCTGAGACATGTGAGAAGATACTCTGTTTGTTGAAGCAGTGTTTATAAAATACATTTTAATCAGGATAAAATAATTGACAATAAACAAAGAAAGACATTTGACACACTGATGGCCTCTAAGTCTATTTTTGTTTAGCCCTTTCTTTTTTGTTGTGACTTTTGTGGAGGACTTATCAAAACGTGAAAGTAAAAAAAAAAAAAAAAATCAACCGGTCTAACAGAACGGAACATAGGGGTTTTCATTATGGACGTGTCTTATTTGTTGAGAACTTGAGACAATAATGTTTGATTAAAGACTTGATTTATTGTTTTAACTTTGTTTATATTATGTCAAGGATGGCCTAAATGATCTGACAATTTGTACAATCAAGCCATTATAATGAGATTTTCTTAAGAATGAAAAAAATTATTTACCCTGTTTCATATTATGAAAAAGTTCCCTCTGTTATCCAATTAACATTTGACAAATCTCATGTATTAAAAAAGTGATTCTTAACGTGAGTCATACATTTTTTCACAGAAGGACAATTTAACTTTTAAGGGAGGTAATTAAATGTCACTGAAAAAGGTTGGATTTCAATTTCTTAAGACTCCTTAAGCTTATGTCTTAAACATTAGACTTTTTTTTTTTTATCAAAATCATGTAATGGATTTTGATTAAAAATATAAAGGATTCTAGATATATTTTGATTTCAATCGTTGTAAAGAAGCAATAAAATGATGCAAAACTGTTCCCAAAATTTATTTTTTATTTTTTTTTAACAGTGTCGTTACCTTTTAACGGACACAACACGTTGTAGACTCTATCACAAGGAACAGAAGAAAGGAAAAAACTCAACTCACTTTTTTTTCTTTTTTTTTAACAAAAGCCTTTATCTCTGATATTTCCAACAATGCATTTTTTTCTAAATATTTAAACAGTTTATTTCTTCTCCAGACATGTATTATTTTTCGTCCCTGCTCTGTTACATGGGTAGTCTTTGTTAATTTTAAAATAAACACCTAGAAAATATATATCAATATTTGAATAGATAAAACACTTGAAATAGAAAAAAAAGACTTTCACGATTTTACCAAAATAGCTGAATTCAACATTAAATAACCTGAAAAAAGGTTGATAAAGAAAAAAAAATCAACTTCTGTAATCATTTATACAGTGAGATCTCCGCCCCCAC
The DNA here is from genome assembly GCF_053919585.1 of Euprymna scolopes. Taxonomy (NCBI): domain Eukaryota; kingdom Metazoa; phylum Mollusca; class Cephalopoda; order Sepiida; family Sepiolidae; genus Euprymna; species Euprymna scolopes. The sequence goes on from NC_136492.1 coordinate 30,081,449, forward strand.
CCCCAAAATAAGAAAATACCATCTGTTAAATTTTTGATAAAATGCAAATCCTTTCTACAATTCAACCATATCAAACCCAAGTAAACTTCAGTCTATGCCTGACTTGTCCACCAAGTTTCAGTCATCAGGGTCCAACAATCTTTGTTTTATCTATGTTATATTTCTCTTAGTCTGTCTGTTGTGTTTGTTCCACTTTTTCTCGGAAACTGAAATTTTGTATGAACCTTTGTTATAATCAGGTGCAGCAAACTATTATTGTATCTGTTCAATGCAGAGTTATAGATTAATAGGCATTATTATCTATAATATAAATCTCACCTGTTTGTTTACATGTATGTATGTATGTATGTCTCGCAAAAACTTTCAACAGAGGTGACCGATTTTCACAAGATCAGTATCATTTTGAAGCTTGACCCTTCGGACAACAAATATCGAAAAATTAGCTAATAGCTAAAACATTAATTCCGCCACCCTCAACGGGGCACTTTTCTACAGAGAGGGGTAGCAAAAAAATCGTTCCTTCATGACAATTTAACCAAACACACATGTGCAAAGTGTAAATATTAAAAAAAAATACAACCCAATTTCGCTCACGCGGTCATAGACCAGTCGTTATAGTAGCAGCGTCGTTATCTTAAGATTGCACGTTCCAGCTGAGATATCAGATTTTTTTTTTTCGCTTTTTAAAGTTTGGATATTGAAACAGGGTTATTTATGCCATTTTTTTTCGTTCGTTTTTTTTTTATTATTTTTCCATCACATTCACTGTTTTTTTTTTGTTGTTGTTTTAGTTTTTCCGATTTTAAACGGGGTTTGTTCGTTTTTTATTCTTTATTTTGCATCACGTTCACTGTTTTTTTTTTCTTTCGATTTAAAAAAAAATTATAATATTTAAACAGGGTAATTACGTTCGCTTATTCTTTATTTTCATTTGTTTGGATTTATCCCCCCTCACACACACACACACCTCACCACACCAAACCAACATGAAGTACCCCCCCCCGCAAGTTCAATATAAAAATTAGCACAAATTTAACCATCAGGCTGTAATTCTTTTTACATTTTTAATGGACTAAGAAGTTTTGTCATTATTTAATGGTGAGCAAATTGTTAATCAGATTGACATGCTTCTCGTTTTGGCATTGTCCTGATTTTGGCTGTAATCATTCTTGGGATTGTTTTAATAGACTTTATCATTAAGATAATCTCACAGCTAAAAATTAGGAGGGTCAGGCCTGATGTGTGTGAATCCCATTCAAGATCACACCTCCTACTGATGAAATAATCTTTAAAGTATCCCCTATATATCATTCAGCAGGTTGCTTTTCGTTTCTCTATTTTATAATCTGTTACTCACAGAATGGATCACCTGAAGGTGGAGCAATATCTCTGACTGAACTAAAAGTGCGACAAATATGGATTATAACACGAGTCCTGGATAGTCTCGTTCATATATATCTCTATATTTACTATTATATGAAAGATACTTTGTCTTTGTATGTGTGTCTATATGGTCATTCCCTACAAACTCCATAACTACTGAGCTGATTTTTATGAAATTTCACAGGAAGGTACTTTATGTGCTTGGCAGTGTTCTTAGATAGGTTTTGTATCAGAATGCCTTTAATAAGTATCAATAATCAAAGTAATCCGATGAAATAGGAACAGGCGATTTTGAATAAAGTTAAAACCTTACACAAGCTAGCATCACAAGCTAGCAGCTATATTGCCACAAAGCCGAAAGACCCGACATATAAAAGCAACAGTAGATTCTTTTATATGACAGCGGTACATTCGAAATGAATGTTTTTGTTTATAGCACAATTGAGGCATTATTTGACTTTTGCATTTTAAACTTTAATTCAAGCCATTCTATATAAAAACTCGTCTCATAAAATCAATAGTAGATTCTCTACAGTGCAACGTAAACTACAATGTATTGTGGACTGTCACTGTGAGAGACACATGAAGCTTTCTTCCCCCCCCCCCCGGTTCATCACGATGGGTCCTCAACTAGAGCAGGCAATCAATTCGATTGAAAAATGGGTGATTTCACCGATTTCGGTGACAATAAAAATATGGGAGTGCGAAATATTCATTAATCATCATTCAATCCCGGGCAACGTCGGATCTCCCTGGCAGTAGACGATAAGTAAGATTAGTTTATTTTAAATGTTTGAACTTGACAGTGAAAATGACACTGGCTTAAGGTTACATGAACAGTGTAGACAGGTTTAAGCCTATAAAGATATTAGCTAACATTAATACCAATGAACACGCTTTTCATTCATATGTTTTAGTTTTATTGCTTTATGGTGATGCTGATGATCGTTGCAGACTTTGATTGTAGGCTCAACATGTTAGGTTCAAATGTCAAAATAATCATTGTTGATGACGTTTTCTGTTCAATTGTTTTTAGCCCATTCTCATAAGCATTGATTTTCCACATGATCATGACAGCGTAACCAATTCGTTCTTAGGATATCATTTTCCAAATTTTGATATTTTGTTCAGTACGAATGCACTGGTTCTGATACTCTATTTATTTTATTTTATTTTATTTTTTTTGATCGACAAACATAATCACCAAGTGCCAAGAGTTCCCACCACAGCCGTCAATTGAAAACTGTACGTGTGTGATAAAGCTTAGAACTTGCATCATCCGTTTTGAACCTCTATCTTGTTCGGAACGGCGACCACGTGAAAACCATTCAAAACAAACTCTTTATCATATACCCGTCATACTCTGAATGGCTTGTTTATCTGGTTTTTGATTCATTGAAGTTTCAATATTTTGCAACTTTGATTTTGATAAATATTCGCAGAATTATTAACCATCTCTCCTACAACAATTCGCAGCACCATGTTCATCTCTGTGTTGAACCCGTGTGAACATGGCTACAAAGTTGGAAAAAAGCAGAGTTCTAATGATCATGGGAAACATTTTCCCACGCTCAGTATTGCTGAAGCATTAAACAAAATGTTTGCATCAGTTGAATATTACATCCTTTAAAACCGTGATATTTCTCGAAATTCGACAAAATTACACACATGTATATCATGACATAACTAATGACTCATTAACTCTTTCCTTCCTACACACATAATTAATACTGAGCACACACACACACAAAACAATGAATCCTTTTCTAGACCCTTCAAAACTAGTTCTGTAATCTATATTTTCACACATATTTCAATCGTTTTGATTGTAGTATTTCAGCTTATACTTCTGAAACTTTTTCTTTGAGTTTATATTTTTAATTTTTGTACATTTTTCTTTTGTTTCACTCATTTTTTTTTTTTTTTTTACCTTTTTCCGTTCATCTTTTTTCCTTTTCTTCCTTTGAACCTTTTCTCCTTTCCTTTTTCCTTTCTTTTTTGTTTATTTACTTGTTTTCTAAGCTATGTATTTCAGGCGATTATTTCTGCATCCATAAGGAATAAATTGTTTTTTTTTTTTCTTTGTTATGCCCTGGTCCCATGATGTATAAGGCGGAGTTGAATTGTCAGATTAATAATTGTTTGAACGTTAATAACAATTTTGAAAATTATAGACAATATCTTACCACAGCATATTTGTCTTATGATGAGGACAGAATCTAAAATTATTTTAGGGGTCAAGCATATGACATTTTTGTATTATATAAAGTAAAGTTGGTATCTTTTTAGACTTTGTCATCGATGTTTTTTCTTTCATATAAAATCAATATTTGATTCTGGTGTGTCTTTTTTTGGTGAATCATTGCAGCATATTAATAATAATAACTTGTAATTCCTTCCAGAAATTACTTTGATCAGATCGAAATGATTTTCATATGGATGCCATCTTAAAAAGGGACGCAACTCTATATTTGTCAATATATAGTTACTTTGAAAAAATAAAAAAAATTCTGAGTAAAAACACGACCGGGATAACATCAATTTTTAAAACAATCCTCTGATATAAACGTAACTCATGAAGAAACTTCTGTCGAATTCTGAAGTTTTGTCAACTTTAAAATCCCTACAGAAATTTGAATGGAACCTTGTATTGAATCCATGAGTAGGGGTGGGGTAGACTGCTCTGATCCCATCGGCCATGACTAAGTAGAAGTTCTTTTATCAGAACAGTTTTCTGGAGTTTGAATGCAGGTGATACTAAAATGATAAGAATTACTAAAGATGGCTGATGAAATGCGGGCATTAAAGGGTTATGTTAAAAAATTCCAAAGTTAACAACATCCACTCGAAGAAGGTCAGAAGGTGCATTAGCCAAAATGCTGTGAGAATAACATCTAAGATGAGTAGTCCGAATTCAAATGAACTAAATCCTCATCTAAAAAAGTTCCAAAATGCATATCTACTTACATTACGCTTTAATCACTTTTAGAAACTACGATTTTAATTTTTTTTAAATCTACCCTAATTAAAGACTAAAACTTATGAAGATAAAAATGTATCAAAAGCATGCTTTAGCAATTTATTTTTTAATTTTTTATTGATATTTGCCATTTTTCTCTTCCATACCTCAATTGACAGATCTGCATGCATGTTTGAAAGTTGGTCTGGTTTTATCACAATTACCGATTTTTTACACCGATTACCTACGTTATATTTTTATGGTAAATTTCATTACATAGGGAATTGAATTCAGTTGAGTATTTTACTTACATTTCTTTTCCGGACTGATTCTCAATATTGTGCACATGTTAAGTTTTTTTTCTTGGTGGTAGGGGGAGGTAAATTTGAACATTAGGTCCACCGCTACAATTTTCTTTAGAATGACTACTTTTATAGGTTTTCTACTATGCTGATTAAGAAAGTCTCATTCAAATTTTGCGGAGACAAGTACTTATAAAGATATAAAGACCTATATTTTGCACTGTAATTCACTGGCTGCCAGGTTTGTACACACGTGCGATAAACAAATATACTACTGACACTGCCACCCTACAATTTCTTTTAAGCATTTGCAGGTGGGTATACTGACACCAATTATCATGGTTACATTTGGGGGAATTTTTGGGGGGTTGTCTACTCAGAAAGCCGTTCTTTACATGAGGATGTTGAGGGTGTCTATTCTGAATGCCATTCTTAAGAGGAGAGGTTGTTAGTGTCTATTCCAAAAGCCGTTCTTAACATAGGGAGTTTGGGATGTTTATTCCAAACACTGTTCTTAACATGACAATACTCAAAAAAGTGAAGTAAAAAGTCGTAATTGTTTTGTTTGACACATTAAAAAACGACGACATAATTGAGGGAAGATTTTGACAACAAATGGAAACAGCTAGGACTGCTAACACTGATTTCGATCACTCTAAACAATGAGAATCCCTAACCTCTAAAACTTCTGTTTTTACTTTCCATTATTATTCTAATGGACCATTTTCCGCACTTTTATTAATTCATATTGATTTAAGCATTCCCTTAATTGCTTTTTTTAAATTCAAACAGCACCTGCATGTTATGGCCCCAAAACATCACTAATCGCCAGTGAAAGCCAGATTATTTAATTTTTGCCACGGTCGCCAGTGTCCGCAGTTGTTCAGAAATGGCAGTGGCCACCAACAACAACCGTAGTTTATTTTTTTGCAGGGGGGGGGAGAGCAGGCTTCCCCCGGGCAACGGTAGTTAATGGGTCCTGCTAGTATATAAGCTGAACCATTACTCATTTCAACGAAGAGTCTGATAGCTCAAGTGGTGGCACTAGTTGATAATCTGCATAATAGTAGGATGGACCAATCAGAATTCTCGTTAAGCTAAACACATAGCAGGAAATGAGCTGGCTATGCATGATCAGTGTTTAGAAGGGTTGAGGATGATCACCTGGATAAATTATATATATATATATATATATATATAATCATAGTAAGAACAAAACTGTAAAATAGAAGTTTACAATTAGTTTTTATTTTATTATTCAGCATTATATATATATATATATATATATATATATATATATATATATATATATATATATATATATATATATATATAAGCGCAAGTAGTTAATAAACCATGTTAAAAAACACTTTGAAAAAGAGTTACGAGGGGCGTGCAATAAGTAATGCCCCTTACCCACTTCCCATAGCAGCAGAGCAACGAAACTTGGCACAGTTATTAGTCTTTCTCTACATAGGAACCACCCAGAGTTATGCATTTCTCCCATTGTTTGATGCAGCTCTGGAAACCATTTTTGTAGAACACCCCAGGTTGGTTCTCCAACCACGACGTGACTTCAGAAATCAAGGCTGCATCATCTGGGAAACGCTTTCCTTTCAAAAAAAACTTCATGGCTGGGAAGAGGTGAAAGTTAGAGGGTGCAAGGTCAGGAGAGTAGGGAGTATGGGGCAGGATTTCATAACCACACACCCGTGCTTCTGATCTGGCAACATGCGAGTTGTGGACTTGAGCATTGTCCTTCAGGAGGAGGGTACCTTTGCTGATCTTGCCCTGCCTCTTGATTTTGATAGCTTCCCTTAATTTCCTCAAAAGTGAAACATAATAGGAAATCTGTCATCACGACTCCGTCCTGATCCCAAAAGACTGTGAGCATGACCTTGCCAGTGGAGGGTTGCACCCTTACCTTCTTTGGAGGTGGTGAGTCCAAGTGCTTCCACTGCATTGACTGGGCTTTGGTCTCTGGATCATAGTGATGGACTCAGGTTTCATCCTGTGTAATCAGTCTTTTGAAAAACTTTGACTCATCTTCTTGGCATATCTCCAAATTCATCCTCGAGCACTCGATGCATTCTCGCTTCTGGAATGGCGTGAGCAACCTGGGAATCCATCTGGCAAACACCTTATGCATATACAAATGGTCATGAATGATAGTTTCCACAGACCCTGTACTAATCTTGACATCTTGGGCTATTTGGCGAATAGTAATGCACCGATCTTCCAAAATGGCAGCCTTAACTTGACGGACAGATACCTCATCAATGGCAGAAGGAGGGCGACCAGGTCTGGGAGCTGTTTCCACAGACTTCCGACCATGTTTGAATTCACGATGCCAGCGTTTTACAAGGTCATATCAGGGGCATTATCACTATAAGTTTCTTTCATTTCATCAAAAGTCTCCTGTGGTGTGCGCCCTTTCAAATACAAAAACTGGATCACTGCTCGACATTCAATAGCCTCCATTTCACACCTGACTCGGTTCAAACACCTGTAAAACAGAAACCACAATTAGTTCAGAGCTGCAATTTACCACATAACCCGTAGAGATATAAATCATTGCACATGCAAAATTTCAGCTATATTAGACAACTGGAAGTGGGTCAGGGGCATTACTTATTGCACGCCCCTCATAAAAACATATTTAATTTGAAAAGGAAACACTAAATAAGTGGATAGTCCTTAATCCGTGGAGTTTCGAAGAAATACATTCCTTCTCATCAGAGGGTAGGATTTAGCAAAATGCGGGATCGGATTTTGCATGCAAAAGTATTTAATGAAACTACAAGTAAGTCATAGATCTTACTTAATAACAAAAAGTGAAGCAGAAGGAACAGTATGAAGAAAAAAGTGATTGGATAGTCTGGTGAGGGTAAAGTATCCAATGACGGTAAAATCCAAAAATGCAGATGCAAGAAAGTTGGTTAAATTTCCATTCGCATATATATATATATATATATTACCGAACCCATTATATAAACAAAATAAATTGCTCCAGGAAAATGCCTAATTCGGATCATTACATTGTGATGTGGGTTACTCAAAATACAGTTTGGATCATTTTATCACACTGCTCGCAAAGACATTCACTTCGGATTTTACCATGCAATTTGAATGTTAACTTTTATATCCTTTTCTTTAACTTCCCCCACTCTATGACTTTTAATTACTCAATCAATTTTTAATTGTGATTTTCCATGTCTAATTGACTTTAGCAAATAAGGTGTAAACCATTATAACTATTTGCTAATATTTTCTCCTCTGAAGGAATGGTAGACATCGAAATCCTATAGGATAAGGAGTTAAAATATTTCTAATGTATTCTTTGTCTTACATACAATAATAAAAATCTTTGATTTGAAACTCAAACATTTCACGTCATAAATTTTTAAATTCACTGAACGACTAAAATTTTTATTTATTTGCTCTATCTTGTATATCGAGCAATTCTTATTTAGGTGGGATAATACTTATAGAATATTACTGCCAGTAATATCTTGTAAATTTTATAATCACAGGTTTCCATACCAGCTGATTGTTGGATGATTTTATTCTGAAGTATATATATATATATATATATATATATATATATATATATATATCTCCACGGGCACGGGCATGGTTAAATCTAGTAACATTTCAAGACTAGGAACCAAGTGACTGCAATTCCTTACCACCGGGCTAAAAAAGCTCGCTCGTAGCAGAGGAGAGATATATTGCATATGCATGTTGTCATTTTTTTATTTGTTTTATTACCTTTTATATTGACAATTGAACATGTTTAAATATCTTTTCACGAGGAATGAATATATATATATATATATATATATATATATATATAATCTTCTATATTATAAAGACTTTTCATATCTATCTGCGTAAGTATACTTTGATAATTATGTTTCAGTTTGAAGAAATATGGTATAATAAAATTATGGAGTGTTCGTTCGCGCCTGACCTCCATGGAATGGAAATACGTTACAAAGTTTAACAAGGTTTTTTAATATAGATCGACAGAATATTGTGATAAGTGTTTCAGTGTGAACAGGTATGGTATAATAAATTATGGGGTTTATCTATTTTATTTTTACTTTCATCATATTTTGCTTTGGTTTTGATACCTCCAAATTCGAAGCTATCTCTTTACAAACCTTCCTTTTCATAACCTATCATACTTTCATAAATCAGAGTCCATTTTCTGTAGGCTGTTTTTGAACCCAGTCAACGACGGGTACTTTTGCTAGTGTATATATATATATATATATATATATATATATATATATATATATTCTTTCCAAGATTCCTACCGCAAATAAATGTATTGAAAACGCTTACAAAGACCTCAAATTTCCTTGTGCATACAGAGTATTTTAGCTTTCATTCACTTGGGCCAAAGTGAAAACAAAGATTTACAAACTATATGGTAACTTTTGGCACGTGAATGCTAACTCTCTCTCTCTCTCTCTCTCTCTCTCTCTCTCTCTCTCTCTCTGCTTCATCAACTACCTATGTCTGTGCCAACTCCGTTTTGTTTTTGTTTTTTTTATTATTACTCTCTTCCCATGCATTTTTTTTTTGAACATGGATTGTCTCCAAACTAATTTTTAAAAAAATCAAAAGGTCAATTTCCAATTCAAATGCTAACATCACATTTCCGCTACATCAATACATAGTTATCTCCACCTTTTTTTATGTGTTTTGATCTTTCTACATATTAATTATAAATATCTCATCTATGTGACTCTAACAACTCGTATTGTATAATGAATCCACTGAAGTAAGTTCACGCCCGGTCAACTCAATTATAATTAAAAAGTTCTTTTTGGTAGGTTTATACAAGTAGCCGTCGATGAGCCAAAGTTTGAAGCTCAAATCATCAATACTGGCGTGCCTCAGGTATCCATTTTGAGCCTCACTCTCTTCTTTATCTTCTTCAATGATCTTGCAAATCATATTTTAAGTTCATTTGTCGACATGTATGCAGACGGCACTATCTATAGCAACACTTCAAAAGCCAGCAATGACAAAGATCTCTTTGAGTCTCCTTCCTCCAACTTTTAAGCACATGATGCAATAGAGTAAAAGGTGGCTGGTTAATTTTAATGCACCCAAAACCAAACTTCTATCTATTCACCACCAACACTCTCGTCTCCCACTTATCCCCAATTGATATGAATGGCTATTATCTTGAGGAAGCACCTTACATCAAATCTATTTCCAAGGTAGCTGGAAAAATCATTGCATCATTCTATCACTTCAGAAGGTATTGCACTCAACACAATCCTTTCTGTACAAGAGCCTATAAGGCCTAAAATGCAATACTGTTGCCATATCTGAGAAGTTGCTCTGGGCACTTTTTCCTGCCTTCACAGGTTTCAAAATCAGCTTTTAAACCTAGTAGATGATGTTCTACCTGCAGCCTCTTTCGCACAGAAGAGACATTGTGAGACTATCTCTACTCTATCGATATTTCCATAGCAAGTGCTCAACTGAGCTTCAATCTATGCCCCCCTCCTCTGCAAGACTTTCACGGCAACCAATCGTCTAGCTACAACCATTGTCAACAATTTCCCCCACTCTTTGCCTAAATCTAAACACAAATTCGATAAACAAAGTGTCTTTCGTAGAACTGCCCACCTGCGGAACTCTATACTGCAGGCCTGCTTTCCAGGCCTTGATAAGTGGTGACTCGCTTGTAAAATCCAAAACAATCGTTTTAAACAACCAGTTCTAGGAATTGATTCTGTAATGAATCTTGATGTGGACTGGAATCAACTGAGCCTTGTTTACAATCACTCCTACTTTAATACCATTCTGAAATGCATGAACCCCAACTCCCTCTTCTCCATCTGTGTAAACATAGCATCGTGCATGCAATGAAATGTTTATCATAAATATTGTTTTAATATTAAATAACCAAAAGGAATTGATATGCCACAAAACCCAACAAAGGAAACCAAATCTGATATTTCTCTTTTTTTTTTTCTTTGTTCCTACAATTATTCTCTTGTATCCATTTTTTAAATGGGATTACATCTTATCAAGGCCTAAAGGCCACTTGAGGATAAAGGTTAATGAATGTCGGGTGGTCACTGAAACAACATCGTGATGATTATTAATGGTGGAAATCAGTACAATTGGATTATTTAAGAAGACGGCACAATAAAAATTTGTTTACATTGAAATTGGAAACGATCATGTTATAGTCAGCTAGGAGTAGCCCTGCGGTGTTGTGTACCACAGAAAGGCAGTTCTAGGAAAGAAACTCTCGTATTTGTCCAGGCATCGTAACTCCCTACACACACGCGCGCTCGCACATCTCTAACCTACGTAAACTGTTCAGCCGTAAAAAAAAACAAAAACAAAAAACGTGTTGACACATGAAAAAGTCGGCGTATCATAACAAATGTTATCGCAATAAATAAAAATGAAGAAAATAATGATTTCCCATTCATTACCGGATGGTTTCAACATGAAATTGTCAAGTCACCCTCTCCTCAACAAACTAAAAATAAAAAACGACCTATTACCCTATTGATTAAACATTAGTGTTCCAGTTTAGCTGCTCGTTCCACACAATATATTAAATTACAGTGTCTACATGATTTACTGTTTATGTGAAAAGTCTACATGCGTATTATACATATAAAATTAATTCAGTTGAACTTTTAACTTTTGATCGAAATACAGAAAAGACATTAGTTTATCCGTTTATGTGAGAAGTCGGGTTTGTATTACTGTACACATAGATTCGAAAAAGTTGTCAAAAAAAAAAACAAATATATAACAAATAAATGTTATCAAAGGCAAGATAAGTTACTTTTCTACCAAACTGGATATATTTTTCGTGTTTTTATTCAATGTAACATGTTTATTCAGCTCGAAAACCATACAGTGTTTACCGACGTATTGGAACATTCAAGATGGCGTCTTATTCTCTCTTTAACACGGTAAGTGTGGGAAAAGATGTTATAAATAAAAAAACCGGATAAAATACTGTTAAAAACTCGCTCAATATATGTTACCGTGACATAGGTTGACATATATTCGGCGGGTTTTTAATAGTATTTTGTATAGTTTTTTATTTATAACACCTTTTTTCATACTTACGGTGTTAAAGAGGGTGTGAGACGCCATCTTGAATTTTCGAATACATCGGTAAACACTGTATGGTTTTCGAGCTGAATAAATATGTTACATTGAATAAAAGCACAAAAAATATATCCAGTTTGGCAGAAAAGTAACTTATCTTGCCTTTGATAACATTTATTTGTTATATATTTGTTTTTTTGACAACTTTTTCGAATCTATGTGTGCAGTAATACAAACCCGTGAAGTCTGTATGTACATTACCCATACAGAATAAGTCATTTGGATTGTAAGCTTTAGATTTAAATTAGCAAGGAGACTCGACGTTTCCTGGATTTAAATGATGATCAATAAATGTTTCACAATGCTATATTTTTGTTACCATCAAAATCAGTGAAATCGCTCATTTTTTATTCAAATCGATTAACTGCCTGCTCTTATTGAGAACCCATTGCGGTGCATCGAGAGGCAGCTTCACATGCCTCTTAGTCCACAATACATTGTATTCTACATTTCACTGTAGAGAACATACTGTTGATTTTATAAAATTATTTTTTATATATAATGGCTTGAATTAAAGTTTAAAATGCAAAAGTCAAGTATCATGGTTTAATTGTGCTCTAAACAGAAACATTCATTTTGAAAGCACCCGTGTGATATCTAAGAACCTACTGTTGATTTTATATGTCGGACTTTTCTGCTTTTGTGGTGATAAAACTTCTCAAATGCACTTGTGATGTTAGGCTGTGTAAAGTGTTAACTTTGGTCAAAATCGCCTGTTCCTTCTTTCATCTGATTTTTTCGATTATCGATATTTATTGAAGACATTCCGATATAAAACTTATCTAAGATCACTGCTAGACACATAAAGTACATTTGTGTGAAATTGCATAAAAAACGGACCAGCCGTTGTGGGGTCCATAAGGAACAAATTAACACACACACGAAGTTCCATTAAGGGAACAGCGAGGATACTAAAAAGAGCTCTCGGTTGGTTTCAATGAAAAGCAGAGCAATGTTGGCAGCTGGTTTGGCTGCCCCATACCCAGCATTACAATCTTCAAAGAAAGAAAATGAAAAAAAAAATAAAATAATAGATATGATACAAAAACAAATCTGTATATATAATTATGCATACTATCAATAATGTCACCCCCACCACCACACCAGTTTTTGCTAGTTTATATGATAAACGAACAGATACTACACTGCCTCTCTCCAAAGGAGAACATAATGCCTGGGAGGATGTAATCATGACAACAAAACAGATAACATGCTGCCCCCTCCCAAAAAGAAGGTAATCCTTGAGAGAATGATATGATAACCACAGAGCAGATATTATACTTCGTCCCCACACAAAAAAGAAGAGGTAATGCCTGGGAGGATGGTTTCATGACAACAGAACAGATACTACACTACCATCACACACTGAATTGAGCATTGAAAGATATTAATAATGTAATGCCAATTTCAGACGGATACTTAATGGTCATTTCTTTTTTAATTTACTTATTTACTTATGAGTCAGCACTTATCAAAGCTGAAAAAATAAGGATTAATGGCCTAGATTAACAGGTAAATGATTAAGAATATTATGAGAAGCTTGAAAATTATGAATAGAATGAATATCATCTGACTTATGAGAATAGTTTATGACAGATTTTGATATTGATATAACTTTTGAACCAGACAACACCGATTTTTTATTCGTTTTTTTTTTCCTGACTGTTTTTGTAAGCAGCTGAAAAATGGTGAAGTGATTATCCAATCAGAAAGCAAGAAAATCAGACAAGTTGAATCATAAATCAACAATTGCTAAGAAGGAGAAAAAAAAGGTGAAAAACAGTCAACAAATAACTGTTACCAAAGGCAATAAAAGTAAGTAAGGTTAGAGTTAGTTTAGGATTAGGTCAATAAAAAAAATGTTTGTTGTCTAATTAAGTCTGGATCAGTACTGGTGTGAAACTAGCGACGTTGCTCCTTCCACCACCCCCCGCATGTGTTGGGATGTGTGACAGAAAAAGAATCAAAAAGAGAGAATGGATTTATCGGCAGAACAATGAAGAGAAAGTTGTTCACTGGAGTAGACAAAAAAAAAATGCTGAGGTAGGGTTGTGAATCAGCATGGCATTGAACAAAAGGATCGGATATATTTTTAGAGTTAGTTTTGAGTGTTGGTGGGTTTTGTGGCGATGAATTTTACGACACTTAAGGATAATTTGCAACAGTCATTTCATCCGAGTGATTATGAACAGAAGACAATCAATCTGCCACTAATCGTCGTTCTTGATTACTCACCTCTAATCGTCTACACTTAATTTTCATATTATCAAATGGGAACTTAATTGCATTGTCCACCTTTGGCAGAGATGCTAGCAGCAGCGGCAGCAGCTCTAAACTCAAAATATGCCTGCGATGATCACTTGCTTTGAGAGGGAAGAAAGAAAACAAAATTAGTCCATTTTGAATTATTTTTTTTTTAATTTTAAGGAAAGAGAAAATATCACTAATGGAAATCTCCCGTTTTCACAAATTAAAATTCCAATTTATCTTTTCCACAAAACTATCAATGCAAATGCATTTCTGTATTCTCCAAATCTAGTTTTAATCTCAGTTTTTGAGACTCATAATATACATATGGAAAATCTATGGCAAAACATTAGGATTATGCTTGCAACGTTTTGCGATGATTCAGTTGAGGACGTTGCGAGTTTGATACACTGGAAGTCAGATTGAGTTGGATCAGGGTGGAGAGCTTTGGGAGATCGAGATAAGCTAACATCAACTGAAAAACTTTGTCTCAACTAAAAAAAAAAAAAAAAAAGATATGGACGTTAGCATTAACAGGATAGCTTCCCACAAGGGTGTCATACCCGCACCCAGAGTGCAACTAATATTTTCATAAAGTGTTTTCATACACTGTTTTCTTTGAAGTTATATTTTGTATTTTTTATATACTTCTGAATCTGTGTACGCTCCTTCAGCCAAGAAGAGAAGACGATGGAGAAAAAGATTACAGGAACAAGGTTTGGGCCCATGATGTTTATTGAGCGAGGAGAACCACGTGGTCTTACATTGAAAAAGAAGAATATAATTTTCCCATGAAAAAAATTATAAAGTAGTTTCATTCATTTTTTTGCATCAAAATAAATAGTGAATGTTTTTCTTGCTTTCATTTTTTTATTTTTTTATTTTTTGTTGAAGACTGTCTCGTTTTGATTTTACCGTCGGTTCGTTTTCATTCAACTATTTCTAATTGTTTTTGTAATTCTGCATCAGTAAAAGTCAGTTTTGTCTGGTTAAAAAACTGTGCCAATACCCATGTATTTGTTGCCATTACAAGTTAGTCCTCACTTATTAAATACCAAAGGAAGGTCACTCGAGGATAAGGGTTAATGAATGTAAGGTGGTAATTTAGTAATCGTTAATGGTGTTGATTGGGTAGAATTTGGTTATTTAAGAAGACTGCTCAACAAGAATTTGTTTATATTGGACAGGAAGGCCACCATATTGTAATTGGATAGGGAGCAAGCCAATGGGACAGTGTTCCACATGCAGGCAGTTCTAGGAAATAAGCTTTGTTCATGAAATCTGTGCTTAAATTTACACACAAATAGAAAGTGGGGAAAAATATTGATAGTGATTGTAGCTAGTCGAGTGTTTTTTTTTTTTGTGAATGTTTGCTAAGAGAGAACCATAGACGAGCACTTGCCATGAAAATAATCGTAGAGCAAAGACAGGGTCACAACGTTTCTTCTGTGGGGAAGAATTTGCAGGGAAGAGAAAAGGGCATCACCTATTAGGTTTTGAAGCCGGCTTTGAATTCTATCAAGCTAAGATAGGGTACACTCAGCAGCTCCTGCCCAGATGCGGCAACATTATTTCATTTTAGGACATAGTTGGCTCTTATAGAGATAGAGAATTGCATCGGCAATCGCTGTACACATGGCCTAGATATCCAACGCGGTAATACAAGGTTTCGATATTTAAAACCGGTCAATAATCCCCCATTCCCTCCATTGAAATATAACTTGTTTACTCTGTGATACGTAATTATTCCCTCATCTACTACAGTAGATGAGTATAGTCCTTCTATTGTTGCCCTCCCTTATCTAAACCACCAAAGAAATTCTCATTATTCTTCCTTCAGCTAATATTGCAACAACTGTATAGAACGTATTCTTAACAACAATGCGGATTCTCTCGCAACACATTCTCTTTTTTTTTCTTTTTTTTTTTTCCTCCCTAACATTGCTTTTCTCATCAGGATATCTTTACTATTTAAACATTCTTCTTACTCTGACTGCCACTGCTTGAGGAATAGTTGGAGAAGGGCTACAGAAGTGGCACAGGGCATGGAAGGTGTTTAGCTGTAAATCCTTCTCCTTTTTATTAGATTATGTAATGAACAAGAAAAAAAAATCTCCAAAATAAGTTTGTGTCTTTTTTGCGGTTTGTCTTATGTGAGGCGTCAGGGGTGGGGGAATATATTTTAGCATTTTCATTACATCTAACTAATTTTCTCTCCTCCCCTCCCCAACTAAGCGATTAATGATGAAATTCGATTTCTAAATTAAAAGCTGTTTTATTTTTTTTTTGTTTATTTTATACGTCCAGCGAGTGATGTCACCAAATTCGTCCTCTCTGAATCTCGGTTGGCCGCTGGGACTGGGCTGTTTCTTAAACTAGGGTTCTGGTTGATGAGAGGATCCAGTCAGATAGTTTGCTACTCTCCCCACGTTGCTTTTGATAGTGTGCAATCCGTTCAGCCCTGGTTTCCCAAGTCGGTGTTAGTGGAAAGTACGTAAGTACGTCATTTCAAATCAAAAGAAGAAAACAACAATAAGTCAATAACTGGGCTTATATATATATATATATATATATATATATATATATATATATATATATATATATATATATATATATAAAAGAACAAAACGGGATAATTATTTACTGAAAGTTACAAAACTTTGATCATTCATAAGTTTATGACTCAAGATGCAAATGCTTAGGGACTGGTGACTTCTATTAGTAAAGTCAGGGCGGTCAGCTCTAAATCTGGGGGCTTGTCTCTTCAGTATGGATTCAGTGGCTTCGAGCCGAGTGAGACTTAAGTCAAGGTTCTTTTTTGCTGAATGGTGTTGGTCCCCTGGCGGTCAGGCAGAATGTGTCCCCAAGGTTATTTTTGCCTTTCATTATGTTGAGAATCAGGTGGGGTTAAGCCCACCTCCCAACAACAGAATTTTATTTTACAATTCTCAGTAAACCAATCTCGGGCAGTTTTTTGTAATTCTCAAGCTCTGAAAAAATGTTCCTTTTCTTCTCCTTCCTCAAATCTGTATCTCTTACTGCTACTCTCAACAGGAGGCTCACATTGCCTTCCCCCTCCATTAGGTCTCTATCTTTCACCATCACCTACGTGAGAGGGTTCCTCCTCCTCTTGAACTTCATTTGCATAATGAAAGGTTTTCCCACATACCATTTTGTATATATATAAAGTAGGTACTTGTCCATTTAACGAACCAGACGTAACTCAGCATTTGCTCGGCTTTGTCCGACGCATGGCGTCAAGGGCTGGATAAAACCGAGCGTTGCCGATAAAATAAAAACAACGCTACAACAAAATAACTGTAAAATGAAATTGTAAAATGTAGAAACATAAAAAAATAAATAAGCAAAAACCTACCGTTCATTTGTTTGTTTTTTTTATTATTAGTATTATTGTTTGAAATTGTTTTCTGTTTACAATAAAACATTTTTTGTAAACAAATAATAGTAATTATTTTTTTTTAATGAAAAGTTTTTTTTTCAACTATGTAGGTAAAATGACCAACAAAAATGATATTTGTAGGATCAATTTTTTTTTTTTTGACAAATAATAGTGAGTAATTGTTTTTATGAAACTTTTTTCTTTTTTTTTTCAACTATTTACGTACAAAAAAAGAAAAAATCGCAAAAAAAAGGAAAGGAACAAAACTTTTTTTTTTTTACGGGATCTACGGGATCTGGTGGTTCACCGTTAAATAGTGATACCCCTTTCCTCCCACTTTGCTCCAACAGTCTGATACGACCGTGCATGGTCCCTGGCAGAATGTATTTTCTTATTAGTGGAAGGAGGGTTTCGGCATTCCTATTTGCTACGTTAACCAAAAAAAACCAAAAAAAACTCCTTGTCGGCGTATCCACCGAGGACCCAGACTGGTGTTAGACGTCTGCCGACATTGTGTTTTCGGCAGTTGAAGAAGACAGACTCGTCGATTTTGACCATATGGTCTGCTGGGGCTCCTATCTACCGAGGATTCCTGAGAAAGTATTCCCGGCATATTATATCTCACAGAAAATTCTTCCAGTCCACAATTGTGTGGCGGGACCACAACCCACATTCGTGCTGGAGATTCCTAGTCGCCGCCATCTCGAACGCCCATATCGGAATTCTCGTCTGTTGCATGGCGCGCACGCATGCGCGTCGAGTTGAAACTAAGCGCGCAGTGTTTTGATTGGCTGATGATCATGTCTCGGACAAAGCCGAGCAAATGCTGAGTTATGTCTGGTTAAATGCACAAGTGCCAATATATACTGTATATATGTAAAAAAAATATATACTTTATATATGTAAAAATAAGTAAATCGGTTATCTTTCGGATAACCAAGTTATCTTTCTCTCCAAGACCCAGGCAACAATTAATGTCCACTTGAATTAGCATCCGCAATCTTGTTTTTTCCTATTCCACTAGCGGGGGTACCCGGCGTTGGGGGGGGGGGTAATCAAAACATAAGAATAAGTGAAGTAAATATTTTTAAATATTAAAATGTTAAAACTTAAAAAAAATCGGAAAAAACACCCAAAAAAAACTAACGTAAGGCAAACGAACGATGTTAAATGTAAAAATCGGAAAAACAAAAAAAAGAAAACAGAAAAACGAACGTTAAAACTTCTTTAAAAAATCTGAAAAATAAAAACCCAAAAAAAAAACATAGAACGTGAAAAATGGCTTAAATAACCCTGTTTCAATATTAAAATTTAAAAAATCGAAAAATAAGACACCTTACACCACGATTCGAACCCAAAACCTTTTGATAATGACCCCGCCCTCTAAGCAACTGAGCTAAGACGACCTCGACGAAATTGGATCGTTTTTTTTTTTTTTAATATTTAAACTAAATCATGTTCTGAGGCATGCATAGAAGCGAACTTGTCATGAGAGGACGGTTTTTGCTGACCCCCTCCCTATAGAAAACTGATGATTTTAGGGTGAAGGAATTAATGTTTTTGGCCAATGTTTCGATTTGTCGGGCGAAGGTTGGAACTTTAAAATGATACCAATCTCATGAAAATCCGTGACCCGTCTCGAAAGTTTTTGCGAGACATACAAACACACATACATACATACATACATACATACAAACACACATTTTCGCTTTTATATATATAGACTAGCGGAGGGTACCCGGCGATGCCCGGGTGTTTTGAGGTGTGTGTGGTTTTGGGTAAAATCCAAACTCCGGGGTGGGGGGATAAAATAAAAATAAAAATTTGGTAGGTGAGTTTGAGGATCGAACCCGAACCCTTGAGGCAAAGTTGGAAATGAAAGTGTGAAAAAAAGACGTATGACGTTAACCACTGGGTGACAGAGACATACAAGGCAAACAAGTATGAATTTATTTATTTAACTATTGACAGGTGGCAGCAATAAAAGTTAACTCTGCTGCTTCTATTTGACCTAATTATTGAGGTTAAATAGAAGTCAAGAAGTTAAATCCAACTTTGACTGTTTTTTCCCCCCCAACAGATGTTGGGGCGAGGGAAAGCAGCTCCCCATTGTCCAGATTGATTAGCAATTGTCTGATATGAGAGGAGTTTGTCCCCACATTGATCAAAGCTGATTGCTTCTGGACGTTTTCCGGCGCAATGCCGAGAACGTACGGATTGAATTTAGTTTCACTTTATTTATACTGAAAAGCAGGACAAACAGGCGACAGAGCGAAATAGCGCGAATCTCATAAAAGTCGACGTAAATAAATGTAGAGGCGACCCGCGTTCCCAAATCATAGATATTATTATCTAGAGGCTATATAAACAGTTGTAAGCGATGTAACAACCTCGGGAGTGTGTGCGAAAGAAGCTTTTGCGAGACATACACGAAATGGTCACACATATTTTGCCTTTTATATATATATAGAAGATAACATCTGACCTGTATCTCTGGTGATCTCCAAACATATTTGACCACCTCGAGGAATTAGGTTAATTTTTTTTCTTAAAAAGGGTGGCAGTGAGATGAGATTTATGAAATTGCCAAAAGGTGGCACTTCTGACATTTTTGGAGACATTTTCTAATCCAAGACACCAGCTTTTTCAGTTAGCGTGTTTTTAATGGCTGTTGGGTGTCATTCCAATTATCAGAGAAGAAAACAGATTTCTTCTTCATCAATTGATTATATTCACGAATAAATAATTAAAGCAATACCATAACAACTTTTCTTAATAATGCTCTTTCTTTCCATCATCAACATCATCATCTTATTATTGTTACATCCAACGTCACTGTCACAGTAGAGCTACCAGGCATTGCCTGTGGCAGAAGTGTAACAATTTTCATCTCTCTTTCTCTGTCCCCCTACCTACCCAATCTTTATTCTTTCTCTGAGTCCATACCTTTCTCTCTGAACATACACACACAAATAATTCAAGTCAACGTAAGGGAAATAATTCTGTAAAAAAAAAAAAAAGATCAGTTACTTTACTTTACATGATAACATTAAAAAATGTGTTCATGTCTTGATAAGATGAAATAATATAAATTGCCATTTGACCCCTCAAAGAATTAATCTGATTTTTATAAATATTTTTTATATTATTTTTCTGGAGCTATGCCAATTTAAAAAATACCAACTTTATACAGGTTTGTTGATTATTTTCAAGTTTTAGCAAGACATACATAAAGACGTTTGCCTTTTACATTATAGCATTATAGATAAGTAGAGATGTTTTAACTTTGGAAGTGTATTTACATTTTGGCTGTTAACTGAAAGAAATTTTTCCCCTACTAAAACTTGAAATTGTGATTTTGCTTGGTAGAACATTTACGACCATTTTGATCTTTGACTTAATTGAACAAACTTACGAATGAACCATTAACACATTATTCCTGTGTGCATTTTTACTGATCCGATGGCCTTTAAAACAATATTTATTGTATAGTGATTAATTGAACAAAATGTTATCTATAAGGGGTGGAGGTCCATACTTTTTTCAACGATATTAGTTTACAGCCAATTCACATTCATATACTGGTTTACATGAGATCACTGAAATTACATTGACCCTAGTTGGTACCACAATTGGTGACTTTAACCTATATTTTAATACTCCCTCTATATATATATATATATATTTACATGATGAATGCGCACGGGAAGCACTCAAAAATTGTGTGTCAATGTCTTAGTTAGATCTACTTACAGTGAAAATGAATTTGTCTAAGGGATATAAAAATATTGACATCGGAGTCATTCAGTAAGTAACTGCTAAGGTAATGTGTCGTGTTGCGTTGTTTCGAAGGAGTTGTTCAGGATCGTGTCTAGTCATTTTGATGGGATTGTTTAAGATCATGTCGGGTTGTGTGGACAAAGTTGTTTGTGACCATGCTGAAGCGTGTAAATGGAATTGTTTAGGAGTGTTGAGTCCTGTATACAACATCATTCAATTTCCATTTATTATCCAGTTGACCTGATAGATTTTTTTTTTTGTTTCTCTTCCCTCATGAAGCAACAATTTAAACCCATTTTTGTAACAAAGGCTACTCTTGTTATCTAGCTGTTACTAATTATCATATTATTACTGCTGGGGAAGGTTCAGAAAACCTGTGCTAATACCTACATTAGGCACCTTTCCTTCAGGACTGTGAGCAACGTCTTTCCAGCTTGTGTTCGCTTTGTCATCTTGCATAGCAGGGAAACATGGGCCCCAAACGCTTCTAGCTTGCAACGTCTTCAGCAGAATAGCCATGTCATGATCAGGTAGAGATGCAGTCAAAAATTAGAGAATCTCGTCAGCCATGTTTTATCAGAAGTTTGATAATGGATGAATTTTGGATGCTTTACACATGTAGTGTTTCAGGTGCCACCTCTTACATCAATTCAATAACATGCATGGATATACCAGGCAGAAGGATGCATAGAAGACCAAAGAAAACCTGGTTTGAGTGCGTTCGAAATGACTGCTATTAACCCTTGGGGTATGACCACATGGAGAGTAGGCCATGAGACATTGCCTGATGTTGTCCAACCAAGAATCCGGGACACTCAGAACACCTTTATAATATAAATCTCACCTGTCTGTTTAAATATATGTTTGTATGTCTGTCGCCTCTGTCTGTTTAAATGTATGTTTGTATGTCCGTCGCCTCTGTCGAAAGTTTTTTTCGACAGAGGCGACGGATTTTCACAAGAACGGTATCGTTTTGAAGCTCAACCCTTTGGACGACAAATATAAAAAATTGGCTAAAAACATTAATTCCTGCGCCCTTAACTGGGCACTTTTCTTCAAAAAGAGGTCGTTTTTTTTTTCACCGATATTTTGGAAAAGCATCCCCTTTTTTCGATAGACTAGCCTTAATTTAACCCTTTGCTACATCTGGTTTGGCGATGGACGCTACGGCAAAAATGTCACGTTTTTTTTTTTTTGTTTGTTTTTTTTCACATTCTTTTCGTCCTTCGCGGTACGAGTTCGAGCCTGCCTGCCTAGTTCACTTTTTTTTTTTTTTTTGCTCAATACACACTTCCAAACATCTGGGCAATGCTAGTAAATGCTAAAACCAGATGAATAGTAGTAGTAGTAGTATTACTGCTTAACATGGTTGATTTTGTAATCTTGATTTTGGATGTCGTACGTGCTCTGCATCTCAGGCGGATTAGCCATATTCACCATGCCATTTCCTGCACCAATTCAATAACATGCTTGAATACATCAGGCAAGAGAATGCATGAAAGACCAAGGAAAACCTTGCTTGAGTGTGTAAGAAGTGATTTGACTGCTTGCGACATGACTGATATCAACCCTCTGGATTTGACCTCATGGATAGCAGATGTGAGACATTGCTTGGTGTTGTCCAACCCAAAGTCTTGGATACTCACAAAACATTAAATAGTAAAACTTGATGATGATTAGTAGTAGTAGTAGTAGTAGTAGTAGGTCTTACCATGGCTAATCCTGTTTCACTGAACCAATGGAATTTCATTCTATTTTTGGTAAACTGTCATTAGATGATGAGCCCAAATGTGACATGACTTGTCCCAAAACGATTGGCACCTCTCAACTTCATGCTTTCTTTATTCTCATCAACCTGGCCCACAACCACCTCGCACACATTCATATTACCACCAGATATAACAATCCAAAGTGCCACAAAAAGAAATCTATATTTCCCCTAAGCAATAAAATACGATCCTTGCTTCTCTGTCTAAAATTACAAAACCAAACATTGTCAACTTTGTATTTGCAGCTTTAGTTTGGTAATCCAGCCTCTAGGTGTGCTACTGCAATTTAAGCTGTCAGTATTTAAATCGAACCAATAATTCTCCACCCTCCCTTTGAAATGCATCTTACGTGCTCTATGCGATATACGTAATTATCCCCATATCTTCTAAACACTAAAGTGTGTTGGGCCCTTCTATTGTTTCCCCCTTCCATTTCTCTTGGCCGACAAAGAAACTCTGATTTTTCTTTCTTCAGCTAATATTTCAATGACTGCATAGAGCATCTTCTTACTCGCAATGGGATGTCATCATCATCAGCATCATCATCATTTATTCTTGTAACGCATTCTTCATTTAACGAGTGTCTTTTTCTAGCCCTGATTTTGCTTTTCTCGACAGGGATCGCTTTACTGTCGTAGCATTCTTACCTTGTTTTCTTTGTCTTGACTACCACTGCCTGAGAAATAGTTGCATGGGGAAGGGATGCACCATTAGCATGGAGTGGTTTGTTTAGCTCTCATTTTGTTTTTTGGTTAATGTTGAAACACAAAACCTATTGTAAACATATGTAACAGTATATTAGATGATTGTGTTTTAAACATAAAGGGGTTTATTAGAATAACAAACAAAATAAAAAAGGGATGACAAATACACAAATACAACAAATAAATGTTATCAACTGCCCCCTTAAGTAATGACACCTTATCAAATCCCCAATACTATTACTACGATGCTATACCACTGATTAGTGTACACACAATAACCCTTATCCTCGAGTGGCTCCTGGGCCTTGATAAGCGGTGAGCCCCATGTAAAAAAAAAAAAAAAAAAAAAATCAAACGCAAGCTAAGTTACTCTTCTACCCGGATAAGTTTGTTTTACAGTGTTTTTTTTGTTTTTTTTTTCACTTAAAGCTAAATATAGTGTAATGGTTGTCGAGTTAGAATGAAAAACAAAATGATGGTTTTGTTAGTCATTTGAACTTCGATAATTGCACAAAAATCGAAAATTGACCGAAAATTTCGGTCAATTTTCGATTTTTGTGCAATTATTTGTTATTTCCGACCATTTTTGGCTAATTTTGACCCATTTTGAACTCTGAGATACCCTAAAAAACCCTATACTTGTGGGATAGCCAATGGGAATGTTAGATTTAATGATACAAATGCATTTATAGTAAAAAAATGCACCCTGTGGCTTTCAATAAGTGATTAAGTGTGTTCGGGGGCGAAATTTGGGCCATTTTCACGCGTCGACGCGGTCAAATCACGTTTGGGGCCAGCGACCCTCCAATTTTGACCCGTTTTGAACAAAATCACTTGTTCCCATCTATTTACATATAAATGAAGGTAATAAGCCACTTTTGGCATTTATTTGAAAAATTTTGTTTCTATAGCCTACCCCTACCGAAATACTAGTAAAACCTTACATCTTTCGCATGATTGGTGGCATTTATTGGATGTGTTCCTACCAGGATTTGGTTTAATTTTCGATTCTTTTAGAGGATGTGCATCATCTTTTGAGGTTTTGTCTACCTTTCATCTGTAAATGAACCTTTTTTAATTGTGTGATATATTTTTTAAATTATTTCATATGTATGAGATGAGTGATGCATGTACATTACAGAAAGTAGAAAGCGAACCTTGTATTCACTTATGACAGTCTTGTCATTCTCACTTCCCTTATTTTGTCTTTTAGGCCTCACATTCGATGAACAATGTTTCTAATTAAAGGAAGAAGAATTGTTGTTTTCTGGGCCGGAGTCGATCCATATAACATTCATCGTTTTATAGATTTTTTGAACTTGAATCATTTTTCAAGCTTCTTATATCAAGTGGCTTCATGCCTTGTCTAGAGCGATTTCCAAAATAAAAGAAAACATTTCCTAATTTTCTGTAGTTTTCTTTCAGTTCTCTCTCTCTCTCTCTCCTTCCTTCGCTCCCTCACTTTCTCTCTCTATCTCTCTATCTCTCTATATCTCTATCCTTCCTCTGCTATCTCTCTCTTTGTCTCTCCATCCCTCCATCGCTCTGTCTCACTGTCTGTCTATCCCTATCTCTCCCCCTCTCTCTGTCTATCCCTCTCTCTTGCTCTCTCTCTTTTGCTCTCTCTCTCTCTTTGCCTTTCTCTCTCTTGCTCTCTCTCTCTCTTTATCCCTCCCTCACTTTTTCTCTCTATCCCTCCATCGCTATTTCTCTATTACTCCATCTCGCTCACTCTATCTCTCTCTATCACTCCATCTCTGTATCCCTCCCTCACTCTGTCTCTCTAACCTTCCCTTGCTCTTTCTCTCTATCCCTCCCTTGCTCTTTCTCTCTCCCTCTCTACCTCCTCTCTGTCTCTCTCTCTGTCTCTCTATCCCTCCCTCGCTATCTCTCTCTCTCTCTCTCTCTCTCTCTCTCTCTCTCTCTTTCTCTCTTTTGGCAGATGAGGGGGGGGCGTCTACTCCTGAGTAGTCTTTTTGTATCTGTTTGTGACTTAAATACTAAGTAGTAGAACTTTTCAGCTGCTGGTTCCAAAATGTTTCTAGATCTGCTTGTTTCTTCTTTGCAACAGCAGCAGCCGCAGCCAAACAACCGGGTATCGTAACGGTTCAAGTTACGAACTGCATCGTTATTAAGCATTGACTACAAAAATATCTCAAAAGTATGTTTTTACAGTTCACAAAAAAAGCACAAATCACTTCTATTAGTTTTTAATTAATTTTAATCGAAACGGACTTATGTTTATGTTACCGTTTGCTGTTGGTTTTTAGACTTTCTGGAAATTGGTCCATTAGTTTTACTCCCCAGCGTTATGTTACCTCTTCTCGAAGGAGATGTCTAAATGTCTTGCAGTCAATTAATATAACGTTGTCCGGGACCTAACACGTAGCTTCAGTCGCAAAGGAATCAAACAATAGAACTAAACTTAAACTCACTTTTTCTTTGTAATATTTATTTCCTTACTGTTACGGCCATGACATCACACACATGATCATCTTAAGCATTACGTGATCTTGAACGTGTTCCATGTTTCTAACGTAATCGTTCTCTTTCTCTTATATTTTTTCTTTGCCAATGACGTCATATCGCATGCTTTTGCATACGTGCGTCTGCGCTATGTTACATTAAAAAGATGTTCATAAGCGTACCTTGTTATCGTCTAATATATAAAAGACAAAACGTGTGTGTGTATGTGTGTGTTTGTATGCCTCGCAAAAACTTTCAACAGAGGCGACGGATTCTCACAAGATTGGTATCGTTTTTAAGCTCGACCCTTCGGACGACAAATATTGAAAAATTGGCCAAAAACATTAATTCCTTCACCCTAAACTGGGCACTTTTCTACACGGACTGTTTTTTGTTTTTTTTGTTTTTTTCGACATTTTTGCAAATCATCGTATCAGTTGGATTGACTTCGCTTAATTTCAACGTGCCAAACTTCCGATCGGACGATGGAGACATCAGTCTAGACGTCACATTTTTTTTCTTTCTCCTTCGCATTACGGGTACTCCCCATCCCTCCATAACTATTAATTTATTTTTTAATCCCCCCCTCCCCCGGGTTTCTTACTCGACCCAAACAATGCCAGGAAATCCTGCTACTATACCACTTTTTTTTAATACCTTTTAATCCCCGCCCCTCAGGGGTCCTTACTACACCTCCACACACGTGGGCAACGCCAGGTATCCCCGCTAATCAAATATAAATCATAATCATGACTGCAGTCTGATCTCGTCCCACGTCATCCACTCCTCCGTGACTGGAGTACCTACAATTACTACTTCACAACAGTACAAAGAAGTGAAGAAATCATCAATTTGAAGAAAGGGTCTTTTTATAGGCACCGCCAAAAATGGCCGAAAAATGAAGTTGTTGTTGTTTTTTAAAACGAAATTACATTTATTAAAATCCATTATTTCTGAGTAACTTTTTTTTTCCAGAAAGATAAAACCCTGAATTTTATCATATAGAAAGCAGAATAATGTAAAACTTTTTCTACTATTTTTAATTAAATTTTAAATGTTAAATTTTCCCCCAAAGTTAACAATTGGCGTTTTTTGTTTTGCACAAAAAACGTATATAAATAGTTAAAAAAAAAAAAAAAAAAAAAAAGGTTTTGGAAAGAATTAATTTGTTTATTTCTTGTCTAACTAAGATTTAGGGTGATTTTCTATGAGAATATGCAAAATATTATAAGTACCTGGATTTCAAATAATTCCACTTATTCATATAGGCAACCAGTTACTTCGAGTCGATTTGATTACTGTTTACATTTGTGCTTGATAAAAAGCAAACTACGGAAGACCAAAAAGCCAAAAAAATACTTATTTTTCAGTGATGAAAATTTCAATGTATTATTAACGCTGAGGCTGGCCAGTACCAGATGGGTGACCATTTGTATGAGTTTGGTTTTTAATGTGTATGTGTGTGGGGGCCATGCTCTCCAAAATGGGGAGCGTGGCAATTTAAAGCAGAATAAAAAAGATTATTTCAGCGCGTTTGGTCCACCGTAGTCGAAAGGCGGCAAACGTTTCCAAACTTGATCGAAAAAATAATGATATTTTTAACACAAAGGGCACAATATTTATCGAATTTTATTTTTTTGTATCGATTCTTCAAAGCATGCCCTGTTTAATAATGGTCATGCATTATTCGGCTCGCTAAAAAGAAATTGTTAATTTATTTATCAAAGATTTTAAAATGGCTTTTTTCGTATAAATATTTAAAAAAAATTTTTTTTGTTTTGCTTAACTTAAATTAATTATTTTACTTAACATATTCACCGAATTTCACACTTCAAAACTCAAAAGCGGGATAATTAGACACAATCGAAGTTTTGATATTCAGACATTAAAATAAGGTATGCAAACAAGTTTTTTTTTTTTTATCTATAATCCCGTCCCTTCCAACAACATGTTTTGTTCAGTTTCAGATGATTATTTTAAGCATATTTGGAACCCCCTCAAAACAAAGGGGGGGGGCGTTTGTAAGCAAAAAAAATATATATATATAAATATTGTTTATGAAAAATAAGTGCACTGTTATAAAGTTCATTCTTTTCTTAATCATCGCTGAAAATTTCGTATTGACTGGATAATTACCTGATTTTTGGTAGATTTTTAAAAAGACGGTCCGTCAAAAAGTACTTACCCCCCCCCCCCCAGTTTTGGCGATACCTAGTCTTTTATTAAGATGTTGGTGCTGTCAGCAGCGGAACGGGCATTCTCGATGCTTCCATTCAGTTTCGAAAGACAAAGGATACCCTCTGTAGGGGCAGCTGCACATATAATTGTGTGGTAAGGGTTGCACAATCTCCAACCACACCTGAATCAGCACTGCTTGAGTCCAGTGGCAAGGAGAAGTCCAGGACGACTGGAAACAATGCCGAGATAAGCAGAGAGCACATACAGCACCTGGAAGTTCCAAATGGTTACCCATTTAGTACTGACCAAGTTTTACCTTGCTTAACTTCGGTTATCCAGTGGGTACCTGTGTGTCAGCGTGGTTATGCGAGCAGGCATTCTAAGCTATGCATATTTGGCCCAATAGTTTATCTCCAATTTTATGTTATCTTTATGGGTCTAGTTCTGTTAAAAACTTCCAAGAACCTCCCCATCATTCTCTTTATCCCTCTTTCCATCGTTCTTCCTATACTCCTCCTCCCATTTCCCCCTCTCTCTCTCTCCCTCGTATTCCCTATCTAATCGCTCCTCTTTTCTCTTACCCTCTCTCTCTCTCTCTCTCTCTCTCTCTCCCTGTCTCCTTCCCTCTCCCTATCCCATTCTTTCTTCCTATCATCCTGCCACACATTTTCTCACTCCATTCTTTTTCTATCTCTACTTCTCTTCACATTGAATGAAATTGAGATGTCTGCAACTTGCCAGAGAAAAAGGAAACCGTGTAGAACTACTGAAGAAAATATTGTGTGTGTGTGTGTGTGTGTGTGTGCGTCTTGTTTCAAATTCTAAATTCCTACTTGTTACACACGATGTAATGATAGAGATACAATAGGAATTTTTTGAACCATTTGTAAATGAAAGCTGATGAAATCTGGCACGGAATTCCTTCCATCTTTAAGTGGCTGATGGTTAGATTGCCATATTCATAGGTTCTGTAAATATTTCTGCCGTCCTGAAAATTCTGACGTTAAACTTTCCACCTTTGTTAACAAGCTGTAGTTCTACCTATTTTCACAAGGTGGCGCTATTTACACCTTGTACTTTAAGTAAATAGGTTTACAGTGAAGCAAATGAACAACATTCTAATATTTAAAAATGGCAACACTTTTAAAAAACATTCTATTTGTATCTGAGGAAATAGGAGTTCAAAACAATTTTGTTTATGCTATTATGCTGCGAAACTGATTTATATTTTTGTTACCATTTGTTGTTAGTTTCTTAGTCTCTGTCTCTCTACTCATCTCACTTCTTTCTCTTTGTCACTCTACCCTCTCTCTTCTTTTTCTGTCTCCAAACACCCCTCTCTCTTTTTCTCTCTATCTCTTTACCCCTCTCTCTTTTTCTCTCTATCTCTTTACCCCTCTCTCTTTTTCTCTCTGTCTCTCTACCCCTCTCTCTTTTTCTCTCTGTCTCTCTACCCCTCTCTCTTTTTCTCTCTGTCTCTCTACCCCTCTCTCTTTTTCTCTCTGTCTCTCTACCCTTCTCTCTTTTTCTCTCTGTCTCTCAACCCCTCTCTCTTTTTCTCTCTGTCTCTCTACCCCTCTCTCTTTTTCTCTCTGTCTCTCTACCCTCTCTCTTTTTCTCTCTGTCTCTCTACCCTCTCTCTTTTTCTCTCTGTCTCTCTACCCTCTCTCTTTTTCTCTTTGTCTCTCTACCCCTCTCTCTTTTTCTCTCTGTCTCTCTACCCTACCCCTCTCTCTTTTTCTCTCTGTCTCTCTACCCCTCTCTCTTTTTCTCTCTGTCTCTCTACCCCTCTCTCTTTTTCTCTCTGTCTCTCTACCCTCTCTCTTTTTCTCTCTGTCTCTCTACCCCTCTCTCTTTTTCTCTCTGTCTCTCTACCCCTCTCTCTTTTTCTCTCTGTCTCTCTACCCCTCTCTCTTTTTCTCTCTGTCTCTCTACCCCTCTCTCTTTTTCTCTTTCTCTCTACCCCTCTCTCTTTTTCTCTTTCTCTCTACCCCTCTTTCTTTTTCTCTTTCTCTCTACCCCTCTCTCTTTTTCTCTTTCTCTCTACCCCTCTCTCTTTTTCTTTCTCTCTACCCCTCTCTCTTTTTCTCTTTCTCTCTACCCCTCTCTCTTTTTCTCTTTCTCTCTACCCCTCTCTCTTTTTCTCTCTGTCTCTCTACCCCTCTCTCTTTTTCTCTCTGTCTTTCTACCCCTCTCTTTCTCTCTGTCTCTCTCTACCCCTCTCTTTCTCTCTGTCTCTCTCTACCCCTCTTTTTCTCTCTCTGTCTCTCTACCCCTCTTTTTCTCTCTCTGTCTCTCTACCCCTCTGTCTTTTTTCTCTCTGTCTCTCTACCCCTCCCTCTTCTTTCTCTCTCTCTACCCCTCACTGGCTCTCTCTCTCTCTACCCCTCACTGGCTCTCTCTCTCTCTACTCCTCACTGGCTCTCTCTCTCTCTCTACTACTCACTGGCTCTCTCTCTCTCTCTACTCCTCACTGGCTCTCTCTCTCTCTCTCTACTCCTCACTGGCTCTCTCTCTCTCTCTACTCCTCACTGGCTCTCTCTCTCTCTCTCTCTACCCCTCACTGGCTCTCTCTCTCTCTCTCTACCCCTCACTGGCTCTCTCTCTCTCTCTACCCCTCACTGGCTCTCTATCTCTCTCTACCCCTCACTGGCTCTCTATCTCTCTCTACCCCTCACTGGCTCTCTATCTCTCTCTACCCCTCACTGGCTCTCTATCTCTCTCTACCCCTCACTGGCTCTCTCTCTCTCTCTACCCCTCGCTGGCTCTCTCTCTCTCTACCCCTCGCTGGCTCTCTCTCTCTCTCTCTCTACCCCTCGCTGGCTCTCTCTCTACCCCTCGCTGGCTCTCTCTCTACCCCTCGCTGGCTCTCTCTCTACCCCTCGCTGGCTCTCTCTCTCTCTCCCTCTCTACCCCTCCCCCGCTCTCTCTCTCCCTCTCTACCCCTCCCACGCTCTCTCTGTCTGTCTCTACCCCTCCCTCACTCTCTCTGTCTCTACCCCTCCCTCACTCTCTCTGTCTGTCTCTACCCCTCCCTCACTCTCTCTGTCTGTCTCTACCCCTCCCTCGCTCTCTCTGTCTGTCTCTACCCCTCCCTCACTCCTTTTCTTTTTTTTTATCCCTCTCTCTTCCACTCTCTCTCTTTCCCTACCTCTCCCTCCCTCGCTCTCTCTCTCTCTCTGTCTCTTTACACCTCCCATACTCTCTGCCTATCTCAACCCTTCCTTGGCTCTTTTTCTCTCTCTGTCTTTGTATCCCTCCTCCCTGTTCCACTCTCTCTCTCTCTCTCTCTTTTGCTCTCCCTTACTCTCCCTCTGTCTTTATCCCTCCCTTATTCTCTCTCTCTCTGTCTCTCTATCCCTCCCTCGCTTTCTCTCTCTCTCTACCCCTCTCTCTCTCTCTCTCTCTCTCTACCCTTTCCTCACTCTTTCTACCCCTCGCTCTCTCTATCTCTGTCTCTTTACCCCTCCCATACTCTCTGTCTGCCTCAACCCTTCCCTGGCTCTTTTTCTCTCTCTCTCTTTATCCATCCCTCCATCACTCTCTCTCTATGTCTCTATTTCTGACACGCTTTCTCTCTCTCTCTATCCCTCACGCGCTCTCTGTCTCTCTATCCCACCCTTGCTCTCTCTCTCTATCTCTCCCTCGTGCGCTCTCTCTCTTTCTCTTCCTCCCTCCCTCTCTCTCTCTATCCCTCCCTCCCCCCTCTCTTTCTGTCTCTATCCATCCCTCCCTCTCTCTCTCTCACTCTCTCTCTCTATCACTCTATCGCTGTCTTTCTCTCTGTCTCTCTATCCCTCCCTTTTTCTTTCTCTCTGTCTCTCCCTCAACATTTTCAAACATGTAAGGAGAATCATTTTGCTACACAATCAAAACTGTCTCGTGCTTATCAAATTAATTCTGCAATTAATTAAATGCAACTTAATATAGAGTATTTATTCGATCTTGATTGCTTAGTAAGCTGCAAAGTCAATGGAGGAAGTGCATATAGAAACATAGAGAGGAGATATTTATTTTTATAAGCCCATATTTAATTATTTTAACACCTCCAATGACCATTAGACCATTAAAAAAAACGTCCTTTCGAATCTTCCACACAAGATTCGACATTTTTTTTTTTTTTTTTGCATTTTCACCCCAAACAAGGCACAGGCCAACTTTGATGTAGGGGGCCACTATCTGGGACCTAATTTCAGGGACACTATGTAGGAAGTTGAGCAGCAAGATGTCTGTTTACATTACACTTGAACTTCTGCATGTCAGTACAATCGGGGAACCAGGAACCTGGAAGGGAATTCCAAAGTCTGGCAGTTCTGGGGAAGAAACTATCAGAGTAGAAGGCTTTCTTACATCTAAGGATCTCTACTGTGTAGGGGTGGGACTTTGCTGCATGTCGGGTTTGTAGGGGTATTTACGTCGAAAGGGTACAAGGGCGAATAGTGGCCTTGTAGAGGTACAGGATACTTTCAGTCATAACTAACTTTCTAGCATGGTAAAGAGAACCTACCTACTTCACAGCAGTCGTAGCAATGCCCTCAATGAATTTGTTTCAACTCATGTTTCCTGTGAACGTTATGCGAAAGAGTTTGAACCTAGTATTTTTAGGTAATGCATCATTAGCCATAGGTTGAGAAGGTTTCTTGTAATTATTAAAGGAAACAAGTTTAGTCTTGACAGCAATAAATGTTACCATCCATTTTTGACCCAATCCCACTACAGACTGAAGGTCTTCCTCTAGGGTTTCCGGCATGGCCTTAGATATGTGTTCATTCGTTTTCCCCTCATGCCTGTTATAGAACGTGGTTTCATTTGCAGATATACTCATCACAGAGACAATTTTATCAGGGAGGTTATTTATGAATATTAGGAATAATAAAGGTCTAAGAATTTACCCCTGATGTACACCCGTATTAATATAATATTGTTTTGATGTACGACCATTAAGGACAATCTGGATTCTTCTTTTATTTAAGAAGGATTTAATTATGTAAAGTATTCGTCCAGTGATACCATATGATCTGATTTTCCTGAGAAGACCATCGTGCCAAACCTTGTCAAAAGCCTTAGATATATATATAGGACTACTGCCCTACCTTCTCCTTTGTCTAGTGCATGTTCAGAGATTACAGTTATGATATCTGCAGTAGAACGGGCTTGCCTAAATCCATATTCTTGGTCAGACAAAAGTTTAGCAACTGTAAATTGGTAGACTAGAGTTTGATTAACTATGGACTCAAATATTTTGGCGAAAAGAGGGAGGAGGCTAATGGGGTGATAATTTAATGGGCCAGTGCTTTCGCCAGAATTCTTGTAAACTGGTAACACAAAAGCAGTTTTCCAGCAGTAAAGAAAGCCAGATTAAGGTATTTGTTGAAAAGTTTGGAGAGGACTGGAGCAACCTTAGCATTTTTTTAATAGTATAGCTGGGATGAGATCAGGTTCACATGCGGTTAAGGTGTCTAGATTTTTTATGATATCATGTACTTGAAAAGAGGTGATTTTCAGATTATCTAGTGTTGTGTTTGTTTGCAAAAGAAAATCAAGGTGAGAGTGGTTTGCTGGGTTCAATGTAAAGTTTGAGGCAAACCGACTGGCAAACATGTTAGCCTTCTTGGTTGCCATGCAAACAACCTAATGATTGTTAAATAGTGGGGGAATTGTTGATTGCCCATTATTTACTACACTTTTGTAAATTTTCCAGAAATCACAAGTTCCTAAGATTGTTTACAAATGAAAAATGGTCGATGTAGCAAAATACGAACGATGATGTAACCGTACTGCAGCAAGTAGTAGAGAAATCATAAGCAGCTAATGCTATGTTGCAGGTTAAGTCTAAAGCACATCAAGGCCTGGTCACCTGATTGTCGTTTTGATTCCCTAGTCAAAGAGTGGAGGGTGTTTCAAATATAGAAGTTCGTGCATATGTCTGTCCAATCCTTACAGCAACGTGGGAGATAATCAGGCATGTTAAATGTTAGAGAGGATGGAGGAGTGTAGGTTAGTTTCACTTAGCGCTAAGATATCCGGGGTGTTTCAACATCATCTAAATTAGTTCTAATCCTGTGGATATTCATGAATGCAAGCCTCAAGAGAGCAGGCAATTTGGTTTTGTTTGAGTTTACACCTGGTTTGATTGTAACTTTTTATTGAACTGCCATTTTATTTAAAAGTTTCAGTTTTAGGGTGAGAGGTGCTGGACGAAGTGGTTGTGTAGAATGCAACATAAGTAGACCATCAGCTGACTCATCATCTACAGGATTGTGGTCTTAGGAAAGCCCACCAGAGATGGGTGCAGGGTCCCTTTCCATGCATGACATGGTACTACAACCATCCCAAATTTATACAACTGATGATAGAGCAGCTGCTCTTAGCGCTATTAAAGAGTTAGGGTTCCTGTACTGTCAGTCAGAATGTTGAAGCCAAATAAGCTGTCAGACAAAAATCAACCTAATCCAATTGTATTGGCATACATTGCACTCAAGCACTCCCAAGATGCCCAGTCTTAGGGGATGCGAATGTGGCAAGAGTAGGGAAGAGCGTTCATTGCCCTAGTCAGGAAACAAGGTCAACTATTAGGTGTTTCTGTCGAGTCCCTGTGATCACACTTCTGCACCTGGCTATTAGGAGTATGAAAGATGGACAATAGGACGAGCCTATCTACTCACTCCTTAAGGAGTTTAGGTTTGCAAACCGGTAATTTGTTGGAGTCACCAGCTCTAGGAAGGTTGTCGACCAGAACTGAAGAGGCCTCCATCCCCTTTATATAGTGCCAGGATGTATGAGATCGGTAGCACAGGTTTAGCTTCAGAGTTTTCTTTCTCCTTAGAAAGTCTACAGGCCCATTAGCACTGAGAGGGTTAGCCCCACGCCTGCGTCCTTAACCGGGCATTTCTGTGACCCCACATAGGCAGTTATGATTAATTGAATTAGTACTAAAGGTTATATATCTACTGAAAAGTTACACCCCTCAAAATAATTGAAAAGGATATAACCATGGTTTCTATTCCATTGTTACTGGAAAAGAAGAGGGTAAGTAAAAATCATGTGGTGGGAGCACTTAGATTTGCAATTGGTTGATTTAAGTGAGGAATTAATATATGGTTAAAATATTGTTCACATCATTTATGTATACATTTATGTACTTAAGAATAGGATGAAATGTTAAAGTATGATTCAAAGTGGTATTAGGAATTAGGATAAAATTTGATGCACAAACTCTGGATATTTAGATGGATTGCAACCATCACTCAATCATCTGCCTGACGTCATTTATGCCTAAGTTCTGTCACTTCCTATTCTCATGAAGTGAGCTTATTTGTTGGTAGATCAACCCAATTTTGACCTCTCCTGTCTGATATATACCCTGTTTACATAAGGCCAAATGCACCTAAACAAATATATTTGAACTAATATTTATACTAGCTATGATACACCGATATTTACCACTTCTACTTCTATTTCCATCTGGTGATTGCTCCATCTTCACAAGTGCTTATCATGTCATGATCCTACAGCACCACAAGGAAATCAGCCAATAAAAAGAAACCAGACATGTAAAAGGATTAAAGTGAAAAACGCTTGGACAACATGAACGCCACTCTTAAAGTATTTATGATTATACTACAAAGACAGGCAGAAGCAAGATAACTAGTAATCATAAAACAGCAGGTTTTGATAAGTTTTTCCTCCTCATCAGGGTGCTTAGCTTACACTATTGTGATACTCTTTTGTCATTCTTGCTAATCTGACGGTATAAATCTAAAGGTATTGCTACCCATAGAATAGTAGGATGTGTTATCTGTTTATTACCTCGGGTTTGTTGTCTTTCGATAACAGGATAACATTGTGAAGGATACTGTAGCTTGATCATACGATATTATTTATTTCCTTCTCACTGCAGGAAAATGTGTCATAAGGTCAGAAGGTGGAGGGAATCAAGTCAATACCCCTAAAGCAATAGCACTCTGGCCTATTAAAAATTGCCTGGGCAGCCTCATCAGCATTCCTCAGTCAGGGTGGTTCAGACAGCAAGCAATAAACTTACTCCACCGGAAAGACGAGAGGCAAGGCCTGGAAGGGTGAACTTCTTAGCACTGCACAGGACCAACAGCCATGCCTCAGCCAACAGAGAAAAAGGGCATTTCAACAATTGCATAGACTCTGGTGAAGCCCTTCGTCTAAGAAGTGATAATTTGATCATATAATGTAATTAATATTAAACACTTTCACTATATAATACATGCATGAGAATGATTGATAAGAACATTCACTAGGTTTTATTTTAATCCTGTTTGGTGTTTAGTAACTCTCCCCACCAGATGAGGTTGGTAGTGGAACAGATTTAGTTGATGACCTGTCTATACAGTTATATTGTGACTTTACAAGATCTTCTTCTGTCTCCAGATAACAACAGTTTCAAAAAGTACTTGTGCAATGAGTTCGTAGTGAATCAAGAGTTAATCAATCTCCAACTGCAATTTTCTTGGCTTGGCATTGTTTAATTGCAGTGGTTAGAATTCCAAAACAAGCAAAAGTAATGCTGTGATAAGCAGAGAAGATCAAAGAAAATGTTGGATGGAAGGGTTGAGGGTGGACTTAGCAGAAAAAAAAAGGATACATAAAAACCTGGACAGAGATTGGTATGTTGTAAAACGAATTTAATCGAATATGGTGGTGTTTTTCTTCTGCTACGAAGGCTATCTAATTTACCCTACTATTCCAATTGAACCCAGAACCTATGAAAGTAGTTATCCAGTAAAATATCTCTTTGTGTTTGTAAAAGTTTTGACATTTTTCGTTTTAACAGTTTTGTGTACTTTTCGTGACAGATTAAGTAACAACTGTCGTACAGGTGCTTTTTTTTTTTTCTTGTAAAATACATGAATTTCTATCGTAATGCTGCATGTTAATCGGCAGGTGATTGCATCTCATTAGGCAGGTAATCAGGATGTGTTTAACAATCACTTCGTGTTTACCTGCATCGTTGTGTGGGTGTGCATTTTTGCTTTCTTATCAAGATTTTGCAGCAAGAAACTTTATCTTGCTCTCAACTTGTTAGCAAAATACATGAAGTTGATAAATAAATGTTTGTACAGTAAATGGAATAAGAACATCATTGTGTGTTCTTTCGCTCCCTCTCTGTCTCTACCTCTCCCTCGTTCTCTATCTTTCTACCCCCCTCTCTCTCTCACTCCTTCTCTCTCTTTACTCCCACCTTGCTTTCTGTCTCTTTACCCTTCCTTGCTTACTGTCTCTCTACCTCTTCTTTGCTTACTGTCTCTCTGCCCCTTCCTTGCTTACTGTCTCTCTATCTCTCCCTTGCTCTCTCTGTCTCTCTGTATTTCTATCTCTCCCTCGCTCTGTATTTATATCTTTCCCTCGCTCTCTCTCTCTATTTCTACCTCTCCCTCACTCACTCTCTCTATTTCTACCTCTCCCTCACTCACTCTCTCTCTGTATTTCTACCTCTCCCTCACTCACTCTCTCTCTGTATTTCTACCTCTCCCTCACTCACTCTCTCTCTCTCTGTATTTCTACCTCTCCTTCACTCTCTCTCTCTCTATTTCTACCTCTCCTTCACTCTCTCTCTGTATTTCTACCTCTCCTTCACACACTCTCTCTATATATATATATTTCTACCTCTTCTTCGCTCTCTCTCTCTCTCTCTCTATCTGTATTTCTACCTCTCCTTCATGCTTTCTCTCTCTGTATTTCCTCTCTCTCTCTCCCTCACGCTTTTCTCTCTCTATCTGTTTGTCTTTTTTCCTTTCCCTCGCTCTCTGTCTTTCTTCCTCTCCCTCTCTCTCTCTCCCTCTCTTTGTTTAACTACTTCTCTCTAAAAAAAAATTTTTTTTTAAAACACGCCTTAGATTCTTTTTATCTTTCTTTTAAAATGCATTCATTTTTATCCCAATACAAATATTTCCGAATGAATTGTTTCTTGCCAGAAACTTCAAGATTTCGCTTTTAAGGTCACTGAAAAGATAACCTAAAAAAGAAGCGATAAAAACGTTACTAATCTTTCTGTTGCCAACTTTTATATTTGCTATTTTTGAAAGTTTTATTTTAAACAAGATAAAATAATAGATGATGTACACACTTTTTAAAATGAATTAATTTAATGTCGTTTATTTTTATTTTTAGTTAATTCCATCTTACTTTTAAAAATATCTTTTTCATAAGTACGTACCTTTTCAATCGCATATTTTTACTATTATGTGTGACGAACAAACGCATGTTACACTGCTCTCCAATAATGGAGGAAATTATCCCTGGAAAAAATTCTAGTAGCAGAACTCGTGAGAATTCATTAAAAAATTTAATTATGTTTCTGATACTTTTTAGGAATCTTTCTTTTTTATTATTATTTTACTCTTATCTTTCTATAATGTCAGCTTTTCTACTCTGCTGGTGAGAAGCATTCAGCTTCGGAATACCATGGCCTAAAGAGTTTTTTTTTTCCATTCCTCTCTCACTTTCATCCTTATTGACTTGATAATATAATAAAGTTCTATGTAACTTTACTCCTTATCTTTTAATTTGATTTATGAATTGCCCCTCTTAACTGTGTAGAGCTTTTTCTATCTTGATAGGTATGCTTTATTACTGAAAATATTTTTTTTTTCAGGTCCATTTATTATATATGTGTGTGTTTGAGGGTGTTTCGCTGAATCTTAATTCTTCAGTGTGGATTCTTAAAATATTATCTAAATAAGATAACTAAATAACAAGCATTGTTTTATTTAATCTATACAGCCATAAACATTCAAGTTTTGGCCAGTTTTCTGGTATTTCCTGAAATCCGCATAAGAAGTTTGCTAACTATATACAACAATATTCATCGTTGTTTAAAACTTTTGTCCATTTTTTTTATTTTTTTATTTTTTTTTTTTGCAAACGCACAAACACATCTGTCTTTATGTGAATGAAAATTATAAGCTGTTTTTTGTATAAAACTTTGGATTCTCCAGCAAATATATTTGTTTGGTCTAGACGTGTCTTCTTTCACCGTGTCACCCAGTTGCCAATCCTGTGAACTTTATCCTATCATAACCGGTAGGTTGCCATGGTCACAATGAGACCTCTTCAGTTCTCCAACAATAGTTCAGATAATCATGTTTATTTAAAATAGGATATGAAATGCAATAATGATTCAGCATTTAATACAAACTCACACTCCCCGATAAAAAAAAATATCTATCCCAATGTAAAAATTATTTCGATAAGAACTCGTCCTTCTATCACAACTGCAAATAACTCTTTCCTCGTCTACTTAAAATTAAATGGAAATTCCATGAACAGCATCTTTCCAAGAATTTTCCACCTGTGGAACACGTTACTATGGGAATATATCTCTACAGACTACAACAAAGTCGTTTTCAAACCTTATGAGAGTGAATATATTTGTTTGGTCTATACGTGTCGTCTTATCTGAGTTGTCATAGTTCTCAATCCTTTCTGTTTCTTAAGCGTCATCCGTTTGAATGTTTCAGTTTGTTGTAATCTGATCAAATCAGGGGCGAATAACTCGTGCTTAAAAATGTATTTTGGCTAGGGTGATAACTTTAGAGTACAATAGTTATTTCCCTTAAAATTAAAATATTATTTGCGAGATGAATAACAAGATTCATCTAACTGGGGATCGGGGGAGAAATAAAGTAAATGAAAGAAAAACGAAAATAAAGAAAGCAAAAAAAAAAAAAAAAAAAAAAACGATGATGAATATTTTAATATAAAAATGCATTAATATTTGTATTTACTCTTTTCTTTTGCTTTCGTTTTTCTCTTTCACTTTTTCTTTTTTCTTTTCACTTTTCTTTTTTCTTTTTTCTTTCTTTCAGCGCTCTCTCTCTCTCTCTCTCTCCCCTCTGACTCTCTCTCTCTCTCTTTCTCTTCTGACTCTCTCCCTCTCTTTTCTGACTCTCTCCCTCTCTTTTCTGACTCTCTCCCTCTCTTTTCTGACTCTCTCCCTCTCATTTCTGACTCTTTCTCCCTCTCTTTTCTTATATTTCCTTTTTTCTTTTCTTTTCCTTTGTCCCCCCCTCCATCCTTACTATGCATATAATGTCTCCTTTTTCTGCCACTGACTTCATTATATTAACTCAAGAATTTGCTCAACGCTTCAAAGAGCTAAAAAATAGAATCTGATCTTCCCACGCACAAAAACAATAAACTGTTTTTCTCAACCTCTTTCTCTACTCAGATTCCTTTTCATCTTCATCTTCTTCAAATAAAATGACAAGCAAAACATCTGTTTTCTTCTGTGGCTAACGACAAAAATACCAACTTTACAACAATACGATTTACGACCACTAACTGAAGCACGTGTCTGTGCTGGGTGAGACATGATGACTAAGATCTCAAAAATTGCATCCCTTATCTATAAATTCCGCTCAGCTTCAAAAAAATTTTCTAACTTAACCGGGTCCCATACGCACTGTCT
Organism: Euprymna scolopes; assembly: GCF_053919585.1. NCBI lineage: Eukaryota > Metazoa > Mollusca > Cephalopoda > Sepiida > Sepiolidae > Euprymna > Euprymna scolopes. Next base: position 30,122,246 of record NC_136492.1, read on the forward strand.
GCCAGGGTCTAGCTTCTGTTGCATCACTTCAGAGTTGCATCCTTTTGTTCATGAGCAAGTGTTTCCACCTAAATACCCCAGCTCATTCAAATAGCAAAAAAGCACTCCTTTTAACGACAGAGGTCCTTAGATATCAGCCAGAAGAATTTTGACTCTAATAACTTCTTTCGTCAGACTCTTTATCTTTGGAATTCCCTCCCTGGTCCCCGACCATACTATCATGCAAAAATTTAAAGGTAATGTGAACAAATATTTTGCTGCTGAATTCTCCACCCAAGTTTCACCTTATAAATATGGTTCCTATCACAGTAGCTTTTTATGCTTCAATGGCAATATTCCTTATTTGGGGATGAACAAAAGTAAATAAGAAAAAAAAAAATTGGATACGATTCGATTTTTTTTAAACATCCAGAAGTTTAACATTTGCGATAATCATAACAATGCAACATTTTCGTGATGTCATAACAATGTAACATTTTCGTGATATCATAACAATGTAACATTTGCGATAATCATAACAATGCAACATTTTCGTGATGTCATAACAATGTAACATTTTCGTGATATCATAACAATGTAACATTTTCGTGATATCATAACAATGTAACATTTTCGTGATGTCATAACAATGTAACATTTTCGTGATGTCATAACAATGCAACATTTTCGTGATATCATAACAATGTAACATTTTCGTGATGTCATAACAATGCAACATTTTCGTGATGTCATAACAATGCAACATTTTCGTGATGTCATAACAATGCAACATTTTCGTGATGTCATAACAATGTAACATTTTCGTGATGTCATAACAATGTAACATTTTCGTGATGTCATAACGGTGTAACATTTTCGTGATGTCATAACAATGTAACATTTTCGTGATGTCATAACAATGTAACATTTTCGTGATGTCATAACAATGTAACATTTTCGTGATGTCATAACGGTGTAACATTTTCGTGATGTCATAACAATGTAACATTTTCGTGATGTCATAACAATGTAATATTTTCGTGATGTCATAACGGTGTAACATTTTCGTGATGTCATAACAATGTAACATTTTCGTGATGTCATAACGGTGTAACATTTTCGTGATCTCATAACAATGCAACATTTTCATAATGTCATAAATGCATGATAATGAAAGAACTTATATAGTTTCAGTAGAAGACTAGTTAGTTAATGAACATATATTATAAATAAACAGATCAAAATATTCTTTAATGTACCAGAAACACGTTAGAAAACTTTCTGGTTTTGAACTAAGACTAAGACATATTTTTACTTTTATTCACGTCAAACAAGGTATATTGCCTTGAAGCGTTAAGAATTAATAAAGTTTAAAGAAAAAAAAAATAATCATAATAAATAATTTAAAAATTTTTTTTTTTTTTTTATCTCATTTAAAGATTTATTTGAAAAGTAAAAAAAATATTTATTTACCTATACAGGTAAATAAATATTTTTTTAAAGAAAAAAGACAACGCATATCGTTTTAGATTTCTTTAATTTCAAATTGTTAATCTAATATATAAACGGCTGTCTGTCTGTCACCATATTTTCAAACTCTATCTTCCCCAAAACTAAGTCGCAGAGCAGCGCTAGGGACCTCAAATGATTGGATTTTTTACGGACCGTTCTTTTATGAGTCTTTAGCAGGTTTATAATTGTTTTTAAGGGATTAAAAAATGGGTCAAAATTGAAAAAATCATTAAACATTTTGTGCATTCATTTTAATTTATTTTTAATCACTTTATATGTGTGTCACTTTGGTACACTGGTAATGTCATCAGCTTTGAATGCTACAGTTTTGGTTTCGATTCCAGCTGATGGCACCTAAATACTTTCATTTTTACTTTTGAAATTACAACTCTATAATAATATATATGAAATCTGGACAAATTAAAATACACTATTTAGCGTATTTTACACCCGGGCAAAGCTGCCTCCCTCCTCGCTAGTACATATATAAACTTAAAAAATATCTCTTACTTTATTGTATTCTCTCTTTTACATGGGTTCAAATGGAAAATAATTTCTTGTCTATAGGAAAATAAATAGTCACTTTTAGACGAGTTTTGTAACTTTCTTCTGCAACAGAAGGATTTCCGGATGTATCTATAGACTTAATTCCATGACATCAGCAGGTTAGATAACTTTAGTGCAAGCGCCATCTATAACGTCAGTCACAACATAACTGAAATAAGTGATGACACAGACAAAGACATTGAGGTAATATTCACTGTGGATTACAATGTTCTCTACACATTATTGGTAGTGTCTCATTCAAACGGCTTCCACAAAGAAACTGACCTTAAAAACCTTTGTTTCTTCCACCTTGAAAAACATGACGTCATTTGTCGTATCCTCATATCTCTGTTTTGTCTACCGTTTAAGCTGTTGCTCCTGCCTCAACTTTTCGTCACTCATTTCTGGGAAAGATTCCATTCTACAGATCTGAGTTATCATCGTACACTCAGTGTGACTCTTGTTAAAACTTACACTAGCTGACTTGATCACTATTGACATAGGATACTTGCATTAAGTCGAAGTCAAAAACATAACTGGTATCAAATTGTTTACACATGGAAATGGAGGAACACTCTTTTGTATAGATGGAATTCTTGAAAAGGGAAGGCTTCAGATTGCTTTCGACTTTAATCATCTTAGGTTACCTTTTATGTAGCTTTATTAAGTACTAGCAAGACCAACATTGACCCCCAAAAGATGAAGATCCCAAGAAATTTCTGATCCCACCTTTGAATCCTTTTTTTTTCTTTTAATGGAAATGATATAAGTAGCTAAATAAATTTCCAACCCAGAAAACAACAATTCTTTCCCCTTTGTAGACCGTGGGTGGCAACTCATAATGCCTTAGGATCCTGGTAGTTGAGAAACCGTTCTTTGGCCATTACTTTGGCTGGATCGGAGACTAGAGAGATCTGATCCGGTTAATCGGCTGATCACGTCATGCTCTATCATACAGAAATTCATCTTCAACCTTTTTATTCAATCTGATTTTTCAAAAAAAAACAAAACCTTATGTTTCCTATTTAGTTTCTTTCCAAATAGATACTAAACGTTGCTGAGTTAAGGCCAGTTATGTTAAGAACAAAAAAGAATACCAATGCCAACGAGTAATGCTTCCTGCTAGTAATGTTTTCTAAACGCAATGCATTCTGGGAATAGTTTCAGTGATGTGATGCTTCATTTTCCTGTTCTTTAGTAATGATGTTATACTCTGCGAAATTTCCTTCCCAGAGCAATGTTTTCTAAGAATATAAAATAATTTCATCATGTCAATCTGTCTAAATAAAAATCGATTGCTTCTTGTTCGTGACATAAGAATCCCAGAAAACTACCGTAAATGGGATTTTAATTTTATTTTTTGCAGATTTATTATTGTGTTAAAAAAATTCAAATTTTTTTAGGGGAGGGGGGGGAGGTAAAAATCGAAAGGTTATTTTCGGCAAATATCTTTTAATATTGCTTTTGCTAAAAATAAACTCCCAATTTAATATAATTTTTTATGTCTAAATATCGTGACCAAATTTTTTTGGGATTTTATACTTACCGAGATTGCTTGAATATAAAATCAACAGTAACTAGTAATCGTACCTGGTTATCTGGCATTACAAGTTACCTAATTTGCATGAATACAGAATCAGCAGGAGTCAATAGTTGTGTCTTTGTAATGCCTAAATAGTAAAACCGAATAATTATCTCATTTATAAAACTCTATTTCTGTATGTCCGTCTATCTCTATTTTTGCAAACTCCAAGCACTAGGCGTCTCAAATGATTATATTTTTGCAAACCGGTCTATAGGTATTTAACTGGTCGAAATAGTTGCTAAGGGGTCAAAATTAAAGGAAATTAGAACTTGTCAATCATAAGTTGACTTAAATCAATCAATTGGTGACTTGAATCAATCAATTATTGACTTAAATCAATTAATTGTTGACTTGAATCAATCAATTGTTGACTTGAATCAATCAATTGTTGACTTGAATCAATCAATTGTTGACTTACGTGAATCAATTGTTGACTTACGTCAATCAATTGTTGACTTACGTCAATCAATTGTTGACTTACGTCAATCAATTGTTGACTTACGTCAATCATAAGTTGACTTAAGTCAATCAATTGATGACTTAAGTCAATCAATTGTTGACTTAAGTTAATCAATTGTTGACTTAAATCAATCAGTTGATGACTTAAGTCAATCAATTGTAACGTCTCTGCTGGAGTGCTATAAGTTTTGGTTTCTGTTTCGGTTCTAGCTGATGGCACCCAAGTCATATTTTTTACTTTTGAAATCACTCTTATATATTGGGTACAATATAATATGTAATAATCGATAAAGTATTGATTCTATAATAATATGTACGGAATCTGCATAAATTAAAATATCATATTTAATCATATTTTATGTTGGGTCAATGCTGGACGCCCCCTGCTATAGATTTATATTTGACAACCTTATTCAGTATTAAAATACCTATAGATGGTTAATAAAAAGCAGAGCAATGTTGAAGATTGTAACGCTGGGTATGGGGCAGCCAAACCAGCTGCCCCATACCCAGCGTTAAAATCTTCAAAGAAAGAAAATTAAAAGAAAAAAAATGAATATGCCGTAAAAAAAAAAAATTAACCGAACCAACTTAGAATAATCTAAAAAATGGTTTTCTAAAGCTAAAAGAAAAACTCTCCCACCACTTTTTAAAGTCTGTTTTTAAATGTTATACTGTGTGTACGTATACAATAATGTACGCATACAATAATGTACATATAGGCAACAATTAATAATTATAAAGTCGTATTTTTATTGTCTACGTAATTTCTCGTGTCCTCAAATCGTTTGGTATTAAGAATGTCGAGCCACCAGCCATTCACGTTTAGAAAAATATTTTGGAAAAGTGTTCAAAAAAAGAACAATCGTTTAGCTTTCTTGATGCAATTCCTTTTGGAATGTGAACAGCCAAGTGTAGAACTGAAGCAAACAAATGGTTTTAGTTGTAAGAGGTTTTTTTTGGGGGGGGGGGTGACTTTGCCGTTATCATGTATTCAATGCCAAGGTAACATTATGAAACCACAATTGAATTGGAGCCAAAGAAGATAACTCTTTCACATACTTTATGAAACGATACAAAAGTCGTTATTCATCAGATGTGTTCATTCGGTCTGCACATCAATTTCAAACCTTAGATTTTTGTCAAAATTCTATGTAGATTCTTAAGTTCGATAAGTTTCGTTTTTTGTTTTTGTTTTTTGTTTTACTTGGAAGTCATCGCGGTGCATCAGGAGAAAGCTTCACATGCCTCTATGCAGTGACTTATTCCACAATACATTGTAGGCTATATAGAACCTACTGTTTATAAAATTATTTTTTATATATAATGGCTCCAATTAAAGTTTAAAATGCAAAAGTCAAGTATTATGGTTCAATTGTGCTCTAAACCGAAACATTCATTTCGAACGTGCCTCTGTCATATCAAAGAATCTACCGTTGATTTTATATGTTGAACCTTTCAGTTTGCAATGTAATAAAACTTCTCAAATACACTTGTGATGTTAGGCTGTGTAAGGTGTTAACTTTGGTCAAAATCGCCTATTTCTTCTTTCAGCAGATTATTTTGATTATTGATACTTATCAAAGACATTCCATTACAAAACATATCTAAGAACACTGCCAGGCACATAAAGTACCTCCATGTGAAATTTCATAAAAATCGACCCAGTCGTTTTAGAATCCATAGGGAACGAACTCACACACACAAAGTTCTTTTTATATTATAGTACACATACATATATATTTCAATCTGGCAAAACACATGCTAAAATATCCCTCAGTTTTAGGATTGAATTATGTTTAGAACAATATGAAAGGCTTTCAAATTAGCTAATTAATAAATGAGAGAATTTTATGAAGAAAATCACTTTCGTATCATGGCCAATGTTGAATACGTCTGATATGGAAAAGACATTAAACGATGAAGAAGTTTCAGCTTCTATACACTTTGGTTTTCATTACTCACAGCAATTCTACAAGAAAACCAAACAAAATATCTTCATTATAACCTTTGAAGTCAAATCGTGGTGATTTGGTAATTTTGGTTTTATTTAATGACGGCTTAAGATTTCTGGATTATTTAGAGTTTTTTTGTTGTTTTGTTTTTATTTTTCAAGGAGAGTAAAAAGTGGATGTGGTCTTGAATTTTGGCAGCATCTTGCTCTTGCGTTCCTTATACCACCATTTAGTCCTCATATTTAATGAACGATATTTCTGACAAAGGGGAAAGAATTGCTGTTTTCTGAGTCAGAATCTATCCATCTCACATGTATCATTGGCTTATTTTTTACCTGTAAGTAGTATATTTTATTTTTTTTTTTTGCTCCTTACATCGAGTGGCTTCATGCCTTGTTTGGAGCAATTTTGATTAAAAAAATTTTTTTTGCTCTCTTTTCGGTCATTTTTTTTTTTTTTTATGATTTAGAAATTAACTAACCTGAGTGCCCGGCGTTACCCGGGTGTTTGGAGGTGTGTGTTGAGCCAAAAAAATGAAAAAAGTGGTAGTAAGAAGGCTCAACCCCTAGTTTACAGCGAAACGGTTTCATAGTAATGTGTTCCACAGATGGGAAGTTTTAAGAAAGAAACTCTGTTAATGAAAGTTCTGTTTGCTTTGGGTAAGCAGGAAAAGAGAAGAAAATTTATAGTGGATGTTTGCTATTAATATTTTGTACATGTATGAATTTGTGATATATATGTATATATACACACAAACACATAGATTAGTACTATATAGAGAGAGCAAGAGAGAGAAATATACACACATTCCAAAGTGACATGTACCAATACTATTTTGTACCTATTTACTATGCCTCCCCACAGGGTCGTTTTTTAACGTGGAGACAAGGTACAAAAATAAAAATTGTCTCAGTCGTGAAGGATTTCTCCTCCACCGAAAGAGAACAAGAAAATGAAGTGCAGCATCTGAAGAACAGATACTACACTTTGATCTTGACCAAAAGGCCAATACTATTTTGTAATGTTAACACATGAGAAGATTAAATAAGAACAATTTTGTAAAAAAGATGTTGAATCTTGGACACACACACAAACACCCACATATAAGTGAAATTGTTTGTGTGTATATGTGTGCATCTGTCTGTGTGTGTGTGTGTGTACATTTCCTTACCAAATTACTCTGTCAATTTTCAGTCTACAGACTCGAGAGTTGACATAAGGGTATTGAGATTTGGGAAAATCTTTGTAATCCGTTTTCGGCCAGAAATTTGGCTGTTAAGGAGTCAAAGTTCAACGATTTGACCTTTGAAAACTCTACCAAACTCCTCTGCCAATTTTGGGTCTAAACACTGGAAATTTTAAATGTAGGTTACTTGGACATTAATTAAACTTTTTGATTTGATTTGAACCCAAAACAATAAATGTTCAGGAATCAAAATTGGGGTCAAAGTTAAAAAAAATTTGTTTTACCTCTAACTTCACCAGTTTTTGGTATAAACATTTGAAATTTTACATAAATTGTATTCATATGGGAAGCTTTTTAATCTGTTTTTGGGCGAAAATTTGGCTTCAAAGGTCAAAAGATTTGACCTTTGCGGTTTCTAGCAAATTATTCAGCCAATTTTGGGTCTAAACATTTGAAATTTTAGATGTAGGTTACCTGGACAAGAGTCAAACTTTTTAATATATATATATATATATATATACACACATGCACATAAAGTTATGAACAGTACAAAGGGCCCAAGCCAAGCCGAGTTGAACTGCTAATATATATATATATATATATATATATATATATATATATATATATATATATATATGTGTGTGTGTGTGTAAACGGTGCACAAACTAGATATATTCACACACATATGAGCCTGTTAACTACAAACAGAATGGCTAACACAATATTGCTAAATTCCTTTCTGCTCGTATGGTTTTCTGGAATTGTTCCAAGAAAATTGTTGATTCTTCTTCCGTATTTTTCAAGAACAAATGGCTTGAGGAATTTTTATGCATCTTTCTTTTATTTTTCTATTTTTTTTTTTAATCCAACAGAACAATATTTTCCATTATATGAAAAAGTAATTAATAAGAAGCTTCCATATATTTGTCCACAATATATTTCATATTCAACAGCAAAAATATGATTGAAACAAATTACGAATGCAATTTAGTTGCAAATTAAACACAATTTCTACGTTGATTTTTGATGAGTTATGAAACTCCTGAGACCATTTGATTTACAAATGAGAATACTTAATAAGCTAGAAGAATTTTATACGTTTTTAACGTATTGATCGAGGAGTGTGTGTGTGTGTTATAAATATAGTCTATCGGGAATGTGTATGCAGCGTGATGTATGGAAGTAAAAGCTGATCAGTGAAGGTCGAGGACATGTGTTGCATGGAGATAGTATAGGAGTATAATACGATCGATATGTGAAATGAATCCTAAATCTAATCTCTTCAAAAGAAAGATTAAATTTGAACAGTATAGAGAGATATTTGTACAGGGTAAAAAACTTTGATGGTATGGGCACGTTGGAGATGTGGATGGGAGTTCTTAGGTTAATAGATGTAGAGCAGTTGAGATAGCAGGGTCTTTGCCTGGGTAGGCCAAAGAACACATGGAAAGAAGTGATAAGATGGAATTTGAGTGAAATGGTAAATAAATGTCTAGGGATAGGTTAGTTTTGAAGTCAATTTCTAAAAGTCTAAAAACACATGTAAGCATGTAAGACGGACGTTAAACTGAATATAATGAAATGATTAGAATTTTTTTTCAATGAAATAGACTTTATTTTCTCGATCCAATGTTTCAGTACAACTTATGCCTTCCAAGTTAGATATATTTTTTATATGCATTATGTTTTATTATAAAGCATATTAATATGTATAATAAGGTATATTAGATTAGATATGTATTATGTAGCATAATCGGTATATATTCTTATACGCTTTTTTCATCACTCGACTGTTTATCACGGACTATTAATTGCTAGACATTTAATCACGTGTTTCATCACGTTGACACTTAATCACATCTAGACATTTAATCACTTGTGATTTCCGAAAGCGCTTGAAGGGTATTATTTTTTCACCGCATCATATTTGTCTATTTTTTGGAATACTTTAAGATGATTCTTCATAATCTGTTTATCCATTTTTGTGAACTATTGTCCTCATCTTCATAGTTGGTGTTTATACAACAAACTATTTACAGAAGTTTGGTTACATTTTTTAATGAAAAATAAATTAATTAAATGTTTACTGTTTATTTGTTAAAGTTTTTTTTTTTAAAGTGGTTGATATTTACTTTAAGCGAACAGATAGCTTCTTCTCTATCTCTTGCATGATTGTCGGGGGGGGAGACAGTTTTACCCTAATCTCTCGTAAAAATAACCCCAAAATTGTCAAAGGGGGCTAAAAATTTAGGGGAATAAAAATATAATCATATAAATAACATTACATTTTTTTTCTTGGGAGGTGATTAATTGCCACTGTGTCGAGTGATTAAATGTCCACGGGATGAAAAACCCATGTGATTAAATGTCTAGTGATTACATGTCTGTGATTACTAGTGGGGTAATTAAATGTCAGGTGATGAAATATTCGATATATATTATGTATTATGATAATAGGGTTTGAACAGACTTGAAAAGGCCTTATTTCTATTATTACATTGCAAAATCCTTGAAAATGTTTTAAAAGACTTTGAAAATTGTATTCTTTATGTCCAATAAAAATTTGTGTTGAAATGTTAAAAATAAAATCGAAATAAATACTATTAAATTATTTTTTAAGTATTAATAAAAATACCATTAAAATATATTTTAAATATTGAAAATAAAACTGAAATACGTTGTTTTGAAATGGCATAGTAGTATTGTGGATACAAGAGTTAGGTCTGATTATCACAAAACAAAACTCCCTCAGGATAAAGGGACATAACTCTTTTTTTTTCAGCCCGATGGCCTAGTTATCAATTATCACAATTTTTTTTCTCGCTTTTTTTGGAGAGAGGGGTGGGGATCAAATACCCCTCTATTTTTGCTTTCATTTATGATTTCATTTGTTTTTTTTTTTGGGGGGGGGAGAAACTGAGATGTAAATGCGAGTATTTTTTTTTCTGAACAGTTAACTTTTAGGGAGTAAAAAAAATACTTGAGCTGAGATTGAAACCAAAACCTAAAGACAGGGAGTCAAGTATGATAACCATTAGACCTGCTTATTACGGTTTAAAAAAAAAAAAATTGTTGTCACACCTACTTATTCTTTACATAAGGAATCTGTCACGTGAACGATTTGCGCATGCGCATTCGTGAAACAGTCGACAAATGGATAAAAATCCAATGATCCCCACACACCATTTTTTTCAATTTTAGCAGCTCTTTTTTCTGGATGAAAACCGATTAAAACGTTTCCCACATGTCTGAATACCCTATATACTAAATTTCAAGTCTGTAGATTTAAAATTTATTGAGTATATAGGTTGAGAAGTGCCCCCCTCACACACGCACATTTTCAATTTTACATAAAACATGTACTTTCATTAAACAAAGGAAGTAACTCACAGTTTGGATATTTTATTATTAAAACAGAACTTGCAATTTTCTTCAAAAACTATTTCCATTTATAATTCATTTTCTACTTCATCATTTTTCGTAATTTTTGGATAGTTTACTAATTTCGACATGACAATTAAGTAGATACCATTGGTTTTAATAGAAATTCAATATTTCAATTTTCGTTCTTATTAATCAATTTTATTTTATGCAAAACTGGTAATTCCTATTTATTCTGTTACTTATATAGATAAATTTTCTTTTTTGGATTGCGAGCATGGCTTACTATAAGAAATAAAACATAAACTGATCCCTAACTTTTTTACATACAAGCAGTTTTCTTTCCCTTTTGAAGAGACCAGTCAGTTCAAGTTTAGCTGCCTCCCATTGCAGCAAAGTTATAATGTCAGAGTTAGGGTATGGAATTGAGCTCGCCAAAAGAGAAGGCACTCTGAATGTGTACAAAATTTTTTGTGATCAGACATGTCAGCATTTCCAGGTGAAAGTGACTCAGGCAATCAGGAATAAATCAATCCCTTTCATAAAGGAAGAGGTAATGCCTGGAATGATAAACTCATGAGATCAAATCACAACGACGCTTCACTCTAACTGAAGTCGAAAGGCCCCTGTTTGAAATGGAATTATGTAATGTGCATATATATATAATATTCATTTCCAGTAAATTGTTTCACGGTGGTTGTAATATTTGTTGACATTGTCTTTCACACATAGGATGCCTAGATGACTCTCTAGTAGGGCAGGTTATCTCAATATTCCATAAGAATCTTTCCCTTTGTGATACAAGCACCAAAATTGGCACAAATGATGTTCAGAACATACATTTTAAGAAAAGAACGTTAGCCATCAGAAAATTCAAGATGGCTGCCAGTTTTCAAGATGGCTGCAGAAGCAAACCTGACAAATTTCAATTTTGATGCTTGTATCACCAAGTGAAAGATTGTTTCAGCAATCTGTCTCACTACTCAGACATTTCTGTTTGGCAATATTGAATGATTTCAGTTAAAAAAAAAATAAAATGGATGTTCAACTGGCATAGCTCGAGTTATATTCATGCCAGTCTAGGATATGTCCTTGACCAAGTCTGAGAGTCTTGACCATTTTTGAGTAGGGAATGATTTTACATATGTCAGCCTGAGGTGTAGTTCTGAGTAGTCATAGTAGGTCCACCCTTCCCAGATCATTGTCTCCTATCTTTTCAGTGCAGTAAATTTATTGCTTACTGTCTGAGGCGCCCCTACTGAGGAATGCTAACGGGGCTGCCTAGGCAATTTTTAAAAGGCCAGAGATTCCTTCCTTTAGGGGTGCTGGCTTGACTTTCCCCATCTTCCAACCTTGTGTGACATCTTCCTGTGGTGGTAAGGAAGCAAATACCTACAAGTAGAAAAAAATTTTTTTTTTTTTTTTTTCAAAATCGCTCATCTCTTACCATCTGGAGTAACAGGTAATTATAGCCGTACTAACATAGGTACAATGCTATTATTAGATTGTAACCATTTTCAACAATGAGTCTGTTTTTTGCTGAATTGAAACAATGAGAAACTTGTGACTAAATGTGATACTACGGACGCTCTCCTCCCTGGGAGTGTTAGGATGTGATTCATAAAATGGAAGAAGTCATCAGAAGTAAAACAGGTTAGAAATAATTCACCAAGGCACACAATGGTAATAGGATGAATACCCGGAAGTAGAATGGATAATCAGTTGGGAGTGGTTGAGTAAGACAAAAGATTTGGACATGGGATTTCCAATATAGAATTTAGAAATTTTGAGTTAGCTTAGAACAGTTTGCAGTATACGACAGTTAACTACTTTGCACACCTGGTAGAGTTTTAGCAGATACAGAAATGGACTGATCAATTTACCTACAAGATACCTTGATAATTAAAATTGCTTGGGGGTCCCTTAACACATGCACACACACTCGTGGCACACCTGATTTATACATGATTATATCAGAGTTGTGTTTTCTCTTGTGAGTTTGCGTTGTTTTATTTTTTTTATACTTGTGAACCATGGTTCGCACCCTTGGCAATCGCCAATTTTAAACATGACAGCATGAGCAGAATGAGAAGAAATGAAGACAAATAGAAAAAGGATGGTTGGTGAGAAGATCAACATGATCTTACATGGATACAAAAAAATTCTTGATGAACCATCCCCCTAAGTAATTCAATTTAAAAAGTTTCCACTACTTATGATTGCTACGCTATAATCACATCGACTAATCTGTACCCATTGACCCTTATCTTAAAGTGACCTCCAGGCCTTGATAAATGGTGACTCCTTTGTAAAAAAAAAAAAAATAAATAAAATAAAATGACTTTAACTTTAATAAATTTTCTTGGAAGATTTCCTTTCATATAAAGCACTAGCTGTATAAACCGGCGTTGCCAGGTTGAAACATATTTGCAAGCAAAGAGTTTAGTCACATATATGTAGGAACCGAATATCCTAACTTCTTGCGATTTTCCTGAAACTGAACCACGTGCTGGATTTATGAAACCATAAAACACATCTATTTTTGTATATGAAAATTAAGCAGTAAATAACTCTCATAGCTTAAAGGGAAAATAACACTTTTTGCTTAAATAAACTTACTTCCATTTATAAAAACAATAATAATTGAAAATAAATATAAGCTAAATTAACAATCAATTAAATAAATTAATTTAAATAATATTTCTAAATAGAACAATCAAAACAATTCTATTACAGCAAACAATTAATAACATGGAATTAATTATTAAAATAAATTTTCTTTAATGTAATATGCAAATGAGGTTACTTTTTAAATGTAGATTTCCTTTGAATAAATAGTATATATAGAAATCATTCTCGAACAAAAAGTGTGTAAACGTATGAAAATTAATTTATGAAACAGTGTATTTTTTGTACATACAGGGTGGAACAATAAGTGTCTAAAGAAAGCAATACTACAGCTTTATTTTAAAACTTTTATTCAGGTAACTTGATTGTGTAGTAGAGCTGACATCTATTCAATGTAGCCACCTTCAGCCTCAATCACTGCCTAGATACAGGTCCGGAACTAGTAGCATACTCGACAGATGGGGGCAATCAGGCTGGCTTTGGTGTTGTGGGAGGTCATATTGGTGATGTTCTCGATGTATGACCAAACGAAGCAGTCCAGCGGGTTCAGGTCAGGGGAGGAAGGGGGCAGCGAAAGCAGAGTACAAGCACTCATAGCACTCCTTTTAAAACCAAGCCTGTGTCTCTTTGGACTTGTGGGCCAACCGGCACTGAGTCGTGCTGTCACACCAGGGGGTCTGCCAGTGGCCACCTGACTGCATCAGGGGATCACCACACTCTGTAGCACATCCAGGTATACCTTAGTGTTGACTTTCAAGCCGACTTTGAAGATGTGAGGTGGAATGATGTGCCCCTCACTTGAAACCACACCAAAGACCATAACAGAGGCTGAAAACGTTGTTTTCATCACCTTGGATACATTCTTGTTATTCAGTGCAATGCATTTGGTGGGGGTGCTGGCAATGGTCCTGTTGTCATAACTTGGATCAGTAGAGAGCATGAGTTGTACAGTGGCGCATCTCTGATCTCGCTCATTCAATATTGTGTCACTTTTAGAAATGATAGAAGGCTCCTATCGTTCTTAAGATTTGTACACAACTAGCCAATTAGTAGATGATCTGCAACAAAAGAGAAAACCGGTTTTTATCAAACGGAAATGGAATCATGCCATCTCTTCCAGGGCGACAATTTTATCGTTCCATCTTGTGTTAATGAAATTGGGAACTAACAAGCAGACAGGATTACGATATTGTTATAATAGATTAGATTATGAGAAAACCTTTTTTAAATATTTCTATTCCCATGTACACTCCATTAATATGTAAGACAAATATCCATTCATTTGCATATTAACTTAGTAATAACAAAGTTATTCTAGGCCATCGCTGTTCTGAACTTGAACATAACCCATAGATCAATGCTGTAAATCATTTAATCAGAGAGACGGGGAAATCGCTCTTTATAAAGACAATGACTAAAAAGTCGTTAATCAAGATTCCTGTAATATTTAATGAATTTTCTTGGAAGCTAAATATTATTTAATGCTAATTCCATGGCAAAATTGATATGTAGATTACTAAATCTCAGGATGTTAGCCCAAGCATAAAACAGTTGCATATTAAAATACAAAAGAATTAAAATAACAAAAATGTTAGGTGCTGGAAATGTGAACTAGATTAAAACATATTTGATGACACCATTGCGTGTGTGCACACACACACACACACACACACATATAAATATACTAGCAGGAAGACCCAATGTTGCCCTGTTGCCCGTGATTGAATGAGGATCAACAAATGTTTCACCCTCCCATATTTTAGTGCCATATATTTTATTGTAATCGAAATCAGTGAAATTGACCATTTTTCAATCAAACCAATTAATTGCCTGCTCTAGTTGGGGACCCCACCCTAATGCACCAAAAAGAAGCTTCACATGCCTCTCTGCAGTAACTTAGTCCAATAAAACTTCTCAAATGCACTTGTGATGTTAGGCTGTATAAGGTATTAACTTTAGTCAGAATCACCTATTCCTTCTTTTCATTGTTTTTCTTTTATTATCGATACTTATCAAAGACATTCTGATACAAAACTTATCTAAGAACATTACCAGGAACATAAAGTACATTTGTGTGAAATTTCAAAAAATAAATCTGCCCAGCTACTTAGGAGTGCAAAGGGAACAAACTCTCTCTCACACACACACACACACACACACACACACACACACACACACACACACACACACAAAGTTCTTTTTATATAATAGTAGTGATAAAGATATATATAAAAGTGACCTTGTCTGTATGAGGAACGGTCTCTACCAAACTCTTCTGTCAATTTTTTGTCTGCAGACTTGAAACTTGATATTTAGGTGATTTGGACGAGAATAATATGATAGCTTTTCTCCAAGAAACAAGATGGCCGCCCACAGAATATGAAAGTAACATCTTTGATATTTATAAAATTAGTTTAGGACATTTTCTGATGAGTCCATGGAAGGAAATATTCAATGTTGACATAAAAATATTGATTGTTGCCTATGAATGAAACTGATTCGTAAAATGTACTGAAGTATTTTATTTTGGAAGAATGATTGGTAAGATGAATAAAACCTTGGACTTTTAAATATAGCAAAATTGTTGTCAATTCATATATGCTCCAGTGGTACATTTAACAAACTTAGTTTCTGAGTAAAAAAAAAAAGATAATAATCATAAAAGTATGCTTTTTCTAAAAATCTTCCTGCGGTTTCCTTAATGTTTATCCAATGAAAGTCTAGTGTTATAAAATAGTGCTCAATAACGGACAGAGCTGTATTATTGTATAATTTTCCTACATACAAACATATTTGGCTCCAGAAGTGCATACATGTTTCAACTGTGATTTCCTAATAAATCCAGCTACATCAGGACACTAGTCTGAACTGGTTTTAAATGTAAATGTACAGAGTTCTTCTTTTTTTTTTTTTTTTTTTTTTTTTTTAACTTTTTTTCTTACATTTCAACAAACCTAAAACTGCACTTTAGAATTTATTACTTGATAATAGATTTGCATGAAGATTTTTCTATAGTTAAACCTATGTTATGATTAGATGATATTTGCCAAAATAGCGTAAGACTTCTCTTTCTTCCCGTTCTCCAGTTCCCCTGCTTCCCCCCCCCACCAAAAGTTTGAATAAAGAACTCTATAACTTGTATTATTATGGCCTTACGCCAGTAGATAATTATCTTAAGTAATTATCTGAAGTAAAGGTCATTGATTACCCGACAAGGGTGTTGAGACCATATGTCAAGGTTTGACCATCTTCCTTCGAAGAGTGTTAAATGGTATTAGTTATATGTTCATTAAAATACATACACACACACACATACCTACACACACACACACACACACATATATATATATATATATATATATATATATATATATATACATATATATATATATATATATACATGGAAGGGCAGAATCACTGATTCAGTAGGAAAATTGGTAGTGGAATAGGTCCTGGTGGTTCTTCCATTTCTTTGCGAGGCAAGACTTAAAGGCAATAACTGAAAGAGGATTAACAGTGTGAAAACTTAGCCCATTCCAGACAGGAGTAACTCTGCTAGAGAAGAACTGTCCACAAGAGCAGGATGATGTTGCATCTGCATCTTTAGATTGTGTCCCCTCGTGGATGGATTGAGGGCTGGAGCGAACAAGCTATTGCCACGTATGGTGCAAGGTCTATTATAGATGTTGTCGAAACCCCTTATTATCTTGTAGGCCTGTATTATGTCAATGCGTTTTCTGCGGAATTCAAGAGTAGGAAGATTGAGGTAGGCAAGGCATTTCGAGTAGGGCAAATTGGAAATGCCCTGTATAAGTTTTGTTGCTCTACGCTAGACCCATTCCAGGGCATCCTTTTCTCTTTTCAGTTTCGGGTACCAGACCACAGAGGCGTATTCCAAGTGTGGGCAGATTAGGGACTTGTAGAGAAGCAAGAAAGATGTTGTGCCCAGATCTGTAAAAGTATGTTTGATGGTTCCGAGAACCCGATTTGTCTTATTGACTTGAGTTTCAACATGCTTAGTGAAGGACAGCTTTTGGTCAATGATCACACCTAGATCCTTCTCCTCATTGGTCTCGTTCAGAGTGCAACACCTACCATCACTGTATCTCATGGTGTATGGATGTTTGGGATTGTTATTACCTAGATACATTGTTGTACATTTCTCAGGATGGAACCGCATACACATATTGTTTGCCCAGGATTGGAGATGATCCAAGTCACTCTGCAGACTGGAGTGTTGAGTAACCTGTGGGTTAGCAATGGCTTGAAAGATCTTGGTATCATCGGCAAACATGAGAACAAAACTTTCCAGCTTCATGAACAGTAGTGGGCCAAGAACGGAACCTTGTGGCCACCACTAGTCACATTCGCCCAATCAGAGCAAGCTCCATTAACTACAACTCTTTGTTTGCGGTGTGTGAGGAAACAACGAACCCACTGTAGGGTATATTTCCTCAGATCCCGAAGGTACTCAGTTGTGTAAGAAGTCCCTCATGTGGGACGGTGTCAAAGGCCTTAGTGTAATCCAGTAAGATAACATCAACTGGTATATTATGACTCAATGCCTCTGTCCAAATGTCTAGTGATAGTTGATTTGCCAGTAGTAAATCTGTGTTGTTCACAAAGTAAGTTCTTTTTCTTGAGGTGGTCGGTAATGTCCTCAGATATTAGCTGCACCATGATCTTGCAAACAACTGATGTGAGAGAGACTGGTTTGTAATTTGCCGAGTTCGACTTGTCACCTTTCTTAAAAATAGGGGTTACAGTGGTAGACTTCCATTGACAAGGTACATATCCATTGACAAGACTGACATTGAACAGGATGCATAGGGGAGTAGTGAAAATGTGGGCCAGTTCTTTGAGGATCCGCGGGTGTATACGGTCTGGCTCTGGTGATTTGTTAGTCCTGATAGATTGCAGTTTTTTTAGAACCTTCTCTTAAGTTCTGAATCTATATGCTTGGGCGTGAATGATGGAAGATAAGATGTATCCTCTTTCGTGAAGACATTGCAGTACTGTTTATTCAGTACATTGGCTTTATCCTTATCATCGCAGGCAAGTGATCCATCTTCTTTACGTAGATCTGGGATACTACGCCTGGTTGCTCTCCTGCTATTTACATAGTTCTAGAAAGCTTTATTGTTGGAACATGTCTCTCTGGCTAATTTGGACTCAGTCTTTCCTGGCTTTTCTACTTGTGTGTGAAGCCTCATTCCTGGCTAAGCTATACCTCTGGTAATCATGGCTGCCTTTTGTGTTAAGGTAGCGGATCCAGAAGCGATGTTTTTTTTTTAATTTTATGAAGAGCAGCACTGTTCATCCACAGGGTTTTTTTCTTAATAGTGCATTGATCCTTGTAGGTGTGCATTTTTCTATAGCATCTATAATAGATGATTCCAAAAGGTCAGCAATTTCTTGTGCAGTTTTGTCTCTTAGTATGTCCTACCAGTTCAAGTCCAGCATAGTTCTCATGGCATTATAATCTGCTTTATCATAGATGTAGCAGGTCTTGCTCGGGCGAGTATACTGATGATCAAATGAGAATATAAATGAAATACCCGCATGATCACTTGCTCCCAAAGGATCCAGGGTTTTTAACCACGCAACCATTTCAAACTTATTGCTAAATATAAGGTCATCACATGTGGGGGTTTGGTTTTGCCTGAACCTGGTGGGTTCGGTAACATGTTGCAGGAAGTAGGTATCCCTGATACATTCTACAAATCTAGAAGGTGGGCTACTGGGATTGACATTCTTGGGGATTTCAGGCATGGGAGTCCAGTTGATAGTGGGATGATTAAAATCGCCTGCTAGAAGTTTATAAGAACAATTCATGAAAAATGCCCAAGAAAGAATCCTGTGTAGGTCTTCATCCAATGGGATAGCCATTGCTGAGCTGCCACTTCTATAGAGACTACCAACCAACAACTCTGCATTATTCCTTCCCCTGATGGTGATCCAGGTATGATCCTTATATGAAGTGCAGAAATCTGGATATATCTGCTTGGCATTGAGTAAGGATTTGGTATAGATGCAGGTTCCCCGGATATTGGTTACAAGCAAGTCACTAGTGAAAAGATCGTAGCCAGTAATGTTCATTGTAGGTATATCTGGTATATGCCCCATTTTTGGTTTGATTTCCGTAAGGATTATAATGTCGTAAGCGTTAGTGTGAGTTAGAAGTGTAAGCTCATTGTCTTTGCTCATCAAAGAATTATCCACATTGGTGTAATATATTGAAAGGTTGTCTATAGTGCATGCAGTCAGAGATTGTTGCCTTGAAGACACATTTATGCTATTAGAGTTTGTTGAAGTAATATGGGATCTGGATTCGGAGCTTGCTCTACAATCTTGTTCTGTTTGATGACCCAATGCTTGGTGGGGTTTTCGTATCTTACCTTCATGAGCTGGGCTTGCAAGTTTTTTTAGGCAAGCTGCTGATTCTTGGTTAGATCTGGTTTTATGTAGATTCTGTTGTAATCTTGTTGGCACTCTTGTGTAATTCCTTGGCCTTTGCCAGTATTTGTTTCTTTTTACCAAGCGACTCCAGCTCAACTTTCAATAGTCTCCTTTTTCCACTTCTGGAAGGTCCTAGACAGGTACCTTTGCTTATTTTAACTTTTATTTTAAATTCTTCTTTGATCATCTCTTGGACTGCTTGGATGTCCTCATCTGGAGTGTCTGGTTCCGGGAAGTTAAAAACAATCAGATTGAGTTTCCTTTGTTCAATGTCCTCGAGCTCCTTCAAACCCTCTCTACGGCTCCTTGTGTCATAATGTGGAAGGATGCAGATTCTCGTGAGTTCTGTTACCCTCTCCTCCATATTTTTGATTGTCGCAGACATCTCTGCATTGGCATCTACATGTCTCTGTTCCATATTGGCCAACTCCCAAATGCCGGTGGGATTCTTGGTTATGGTTCGAGCCTGTTCCTCCATTCAAGCAAGCCTACCCTCCAACTCACATTTAAGGCTTTCGATGTTCTGGTCAGCCATTGTTATTTGTTAAACAAACAATCGATGGACAAGGGGACGCACATGGTGACACACATGGGAACATGCTGGTCATTAATACACGCATGTGCTTTATCACCGGTAATCAATTACAATAAAAGTTTTGTACATATGCGTTTATCTGGTTCTTATTCTTTCCATTATTACCCCCCCCCCCCGTGTACGGTGGTTGGTCCATGTCGTTAGATTGTTCAGTGGTTTTAATTTTCTGTTAACTCCACACGAATAAACTCCATGCACAAAAACACAAAGAGGCTTTGCTTTCATTAATAAAAAGTTTCTTTTAAAAGCAGGAGACGTGAATTATTCCTAATAATAAATGATATAATAATATAATAACCTATAAACTACAATAAATTCTTTTCTTACTGAAGTTTGTTGACGGACAGCAATCTTGAAGAAATTCACATTTTGCCTCTACATACCCCGATAATGACGGCCAGTATGCGAGCCTACTAGACCTTTTTCTCACAACTTGCCCTGAACTATGTTCAGTTTCTGTTCTGTCGCCTCTTGGATCTTCCGACCACTCTGTTGTATCAATTAAGATAAAAATGAAATGTAATAAGTCCCCAGACGTACCTCTTCATCGTACAGTATATCGATACACTAAGGCTGACTGGGATAGCTTCCGTACATTTATATCTGATCTACCTCTGCATTCCATGTTTAAAAAGGATGTGTCCTCTATAGTATTAGACCTAACTGAATGGTTAATTGTAGGTATTGACCATTTCATACCCTCTAAAAAGTTTCAGCAAAAACCTAACAGCCAGCCATGGTTCTCTCCAGAATGTGCTGCTGCCATTGCGCACAGAAATCACTTTTTCCACTGCTTCAAACGTAATAGATGTATGGAAACTAAAGCCGTTTTCAGGACTGCCAGCAACCATTGTAAGAAAGTAATAAGGAACGCAAGAGTGTTGTATGCTCAATCTGTTAAGTCCAAAGTAGCTGAGCAGCGGCTTGGTTCCCACCAGTTTTGGCAAATAGCAAACAGAATCCTGAACAGAAGCGTGTGCTCCATCCCAACTATTATCAATGGACCTGAGGTAATCTCGTCAGCATCAGACAAAGCCAAACTCTTTATCAAGAACTTTGCAGCTAATTCTACCCTTTGCGACCAAGACCGCCAACCCCCAATATTTCCTCCTGTATCAGAAAACACGCTATGTGATATACGTATATCTGTACGTGATGTTGCGAAGCTAATCAAAAACCTTGATTCGAGTAAAGCAACTGGCCCTGATGGTATTCCAATTATAGTACTCAAAAAACTTCAACCTGAATTAGCGCCCATACTTACAAAACTGTTTAAACGTTGTCTTAAGGAGAATAGTTTCCCATCTCCCTGGAAAATCTCATCAGTATGCCCTGTATTTAAGAATTCAGGTGATCGCTCATCCCCCTCTCAGTACAGGCCAATAAGTCCTCTGTGCGTCATGAGTAAGTTGCTAGAATCTGTGTTAAATACAGAAGTAATCAAACATCTCAACAAAAATAACCTTTTTAGTGACACTCAATATGGTTTCCGTTCTGCTAGATCTACAGCAGATGTCCTTACAGTTATATCGCATATGATTAGAAAATCTCTCGACGGTGGCAATCTTTCTAGGGCAATTGCTCTTGACATATCTAAAGCCTTTGATAGGGTATGGCATAAAGGTTTACTTCATAAGATCGCTAGCTATGGTATAGCTGGAAAAGTCTTCTCAATTATTAAATCATATCTTTCTGATAGGTTCATAAGAGTAGTAGTTGAGGGGCAAAAATCAGAAGCTCACAGTATTAATGCCGGTGTCCCTCAGGGATCCATCCTGGGCCCAACTCTTTTCCTGATCTACATTAATGATCTTCCAAATCATATCCTTACATCATTTGTAGACATTTATGCTGACGACACTACCATTTATGGTACCACATCTAAGACAGTAAACGACCAAGTTCTCTCCAATTCTCTCTCCTCTGATCTTGAGCACGTAGTACAATGGGGAAAGGAGTGGCTGGTTACTTTTAATGCATCTAAAACCAAGCTTCTCTCTAATCCACATTTGTCATCAATTGAAATGAATGGCTCTCGTCTTCAGGAGGCCTCAAGTTTTGACAAGCTTCTGGGCTTGACCATTACTCCTGATCTTAAATGGAACACGTATATCAAATCTGTTGCCAAGGCCGCTGGAAAAATGGTGTGATCTTTCTATCGATCCAGTAGATATCTCACTGCTGATGCTATTCTCTACCTATATAAGAGCCAGGTACGTCCAAGGATGGAATACTGTTGCCACATCTGGGCAGGAGCTGCTAGAAAGGACTTGTCCTGCCTTGATAGAGTTCAAAATAGACTTCGTAGCCTCGTAGGAGATGTCCTTTTCTCCTCCTTGCAACCTCTATCTCACAGAAGAGATGTTGCGAGTTTGTCTCTGATGTATCGTTATTTTCATGGAAAGTGTTCAACTGAGCTTCAATCTATGGTCCCCCCTCGCCAAACTTTCACAAGAAACACTCGTCTAGCTGTAAACACTATCAATAATTTCCCCCACTCTTTATCTGTGCCTAAACCTAAACGTAGATTCCATGAACAAAGCTTCTTTCTTAGAACTGCACGCCTGTGGAATTGTCTTTCGCTTTCCTGCTTTCCGGCTGACTACTATATGGTTGTGTTCAAGTCTAAAGTAAATAAGTTCTTGATGAGCCGTTCCATATAAGTTATTAAATTTACCAAATTTTCATTACTAATGATTACTATATTGACCAATTTCTACTGTACACTCTTTAACCCTTATCCTTGAGTGGCCTCTGGGCCTTGATAATGTGGTGATGCCTTTGTAAAAAAAAAAAAAAAAAAAAAAAAAACATTTTTGGCGTCCAGACATCAACTACCCAAAACACTGTTTCAAAGTCGAATCAGATGAACACGTGATCAAAGTTCTTACATCACCAAGCACCTGTGCTAACTTGTTTTGTCTGTAGAATCAACCTCTGACCTTTATTTGCTGACTTCGCTGGGTGCCCGAGTATATTTTGCTTGTCGCTATGATGTACTAGAAAATGTACTTAAACGAAATTTACAAAAATGTTGAGTTTCCATGATTCCTGTATGAGGCCATCTCTGGTATTATACCTCGTGCAAGCAGGGAGCAAGAAAGTTCCACTTACAAATTGTAGCTAATACAGAGAGATCAGTTGTGGGAAACATTAGATTCTCTGATCAAAACACAGAGACTATAACAACTTTGAACTCTCTGGTTACTGCCAATATGGAGACTAAAATAGCGCTAAGTTACAAGCTGGCATAACACCACTGGACAATCTAACGACATGGACCAACCACCGTACACGGGGGAGGGGGTAATAATGGAAAGAATAAGAACCAGATAAACGCATATGTACAAAACTTTTATTGTAATTGATTACCGGTGATAAAGCACATGCGTGTATTAATGACCAGCATGTTCCCATGTGTGTCACCATGTGCGTCCCCTTGTCCATCGATTGTTTGTTTAACACTATTAAACATTCTTCTTATTGTTATCGAACTGTTACATTTGCATTTGTAACTAGTTCATTTGTAATCAGTTAAGACTAGTGGCCTGATGACGCTGGATTTTGAAAGAAATCATAGCTAAAACAAGTATTTACATATGTAGCCAATAATGTTTGTACAAATAAAGAAAATTACACGCACACACATATATATATATATTATATATAATAAAAATTACAATTAAATTTACCAAAATGATCCAAGATGGTAAAACTAAAGTATATTATAAATATTAAAGAATTAATATTTATAAAGTAATCTCAACCAGATGTAAAAGCTCGATAAAACCAAATAGGAGATAGAGCTTATAATACCATATATTTCACCAGACTATCCATTCACATGAAATCACCTTTTTCTTCACCATATTCCCTCTGCTTCACTTTTTCTTATCAAGTAAGATCTTTGAATTACTTGCAGTTTCATCAAATACTTTTGTATGCAAAATCCGATCCCGCATTTTGCTAATTCCTACCCTCTGATGAGAAGGAAAGTATTTCTTGGAAACTCCGCGGAATAAGGACTATCCACTTATTTAGTGTTTCCTTTTCAGAGTAAATATGTTAATTCTTTTTCAAAGTGTTTTTTAACATGTTTTATTAACTATTTGCTCTTATATATATATATATCACGTGCAGAAAGATTTTAACATGTTTTATTAACTATTTGCTCTTATATATATATATGTCACGTGCAGAAAGATTAAAGGAGAAAATGGGATGAGGGTATTTCTTAGTTCCAACTTTCATTTAAACTATTCATGCATAAAGCAGTGTTTTCACAGAAAACATAAAAGAAAAGACAAAATGTAACATAAACAAAAAGATGATTACAAACCTGGGGGAACGAAAGCTTTCGGAAATGGGCCAGATTGGCAATATTCTTTGGACTTGTCAGCTAAAAGCAATTTTAAACTAGTAGCCATACTCGGTGTTGTAATAAAGGTGGGGGTGGGGTGAATAAGTACTTTTGCTCCGCATCTCCTATAACTATTTTTATTTTTACAATTTTCATAAATTTCAAATGATGAATAAAATAAAATGTCTTTGCTGTTCATAGATATTCGGTACAAATGCAAATCTCACAATATTATTGTAAAAAAAAAAAATATTCCCATGTGTTTATTTTATTTTATTTATTTACTGTTTTGCTGTTTTTTGTTGTTTTTTTTTTAACTTTTTTATATCGTTTTTCACTTGTAACTTTTGTTTACTCCCAACCCTGTGGACTAAATAAATCCTTTTAGTGATATTATTCACTAAGACATTAACATGAACAACAAAACAAACAACATAATGCATAACACTTTATCTAAAGAATCCAAATAACACAAATGATTGAAACTGGTTCAAATTCGATCAATATTTTCATCTTAATACTATTCTCACAACGTTTTAGCCGATGTAACCTCTGACATCCTTCAGATTTAGTTTGTTAAACTCAGGCATCTTTCTGTCAATCTCAGGGAATCTATACAAAATTTTAAACAGAACCTTTTATTTAATTCATGGAGTTAGTATGCTCTTATTCTGTTAGCCAAGACGGATTAAAAGTCTCAAGTAATTCAAAATTGTATTCTTAGTATCGTCTGCACATTGAGGATTGAACCATCAACCTCCAGAAGAGTGTCGCTTAGAACCGAATTTTATTTTTTACTTTATCTTATTTTACAGACAATTCTAGTATGAATTTTCAAAGCCTTAAATCTATTCTTGTTTTTAGGTGTGCGGTCTTACTATTTATCATTGTAGATCACTAATTATTACTTCAGATTATATATATATTGCTTTTTATAATGGTGATTTTATGTATTATAATTAATGGTTCCTGTATTGTATCAAATTCTATACTTGGTCAATTCGAGTAAGTCATCGTTGCCCAACATATGTGCTGCTTTTTTGAGGTGTCTTATTCACCCCCATTCTTCTGTCTATAATTTTTACTTCATACCGTAAGAGTAGATTGTTTCCCTTTTCTCTCTATATGTTACCAGCCATATTTGACTTTTCAATATCTCCACATATTATGGCTTTCCTGTGTTTTAACCTTATTTTTAGTACAGTAGAACCCTGAGATACGGTGGCCCTATGATATGGGTTTTTCAGGTTACGATGTGGAATACGATGTTTTCCATCCCCTGGTTACGGTATTTGCCTCGCCTTACAGTGTTATTTATAATGCTATATGATTATATACTGTACTGTGTTTTGTTAATAATTTTTAATGCTGTATCCAGGGTTCTACTGTAGATGGCATATCTTGCATTTATTTTTCC
Source organism: Euprymna scolopes (assembly GCF_053919585.1). Taxonomy (NCBI): domain Eukaryota; kingdom Metazoa; phylum Mollusca; class Cephalopoda; order Sepiida; family Sepiolidae; genus Euprymna; species Euprymna scolopes. Next base: position 30,148,308 of record NC_136492.1, read on the forward strand.
ACACTTACATGGAATCGCATGCACACAATTCTTAGTCATGACTTTTTCTGTAGAAAGCTTAATTTGCATAAAATGCTTTTGGAGAAGTCTTTAATACTGCCTTGATGTCATATGGATTAAATATTCTTTAAATTTTTTTTGATAAGTCTTTCATGTATAGTATACAAACTGTAGTGAGTTTTCAGGTGGTGTCCTTTGGTGTTTGGTCTAGATTTCTTAGAGCTGATGTTATGCTTTCTGGATAGTTGTTCAGTGGATGGCTTCTCTTAAACTATCCATCTCTTCTTGATATTAATGTTACTACATAATGATTTTGTTCAATATTGTAAGCAATTTACGATTCCTTTTTTTTATATATGGATGTTGGGAGTTGAAGTTTACATATTTTCAGCGAAAAATGGTTTTCGATTTACAAATGACCTAAACTTTGAGATATTGCAGAAAAATTCAATTTACAAATGACCTAAATTTTGAGATATTGCAGAAAAATTCAATTTACAAATGACCTAAATTTTGAGATATTGCAGAAAAATTCAATTTACAAATGACCTAAACTTTGAGATATTGCAGAAAAATTCAATTTACAAATGACCTAAATTTTGAGATATTGCAGAAAAATTCAATTTACAAATGACCTAAACTTTGAGATATTGCAGAAAAATTCAATTTACAAATGACCTAAACTTTGAGATATTGCAGAAAAATTCAATTTACAAATGACCTAAACTTTGAGATATTGCAGAAAAATTCAATTTACAAATGACCTAAATTTTGAGATATTGCAGAAAAATTCAATTTACAAATGACCTAAACTTTGAGATATTGCAGAAAAATTCAATTTACAAATGACCTAAATTTTGAGATATTGCAGAAAAATTCAATTTACAAATGACCTAAACTTTGAGATATTGCAGAAAAATTCAATTTACAAATGACCTAAATTTTGAGATATTGCAGAAAAATTCAATTTACAAATGACCTAAACTTTGAGATATTGCAGAAAAATTCAATTTACAAATGACCTAAACTTTGAGATATTGCAGAAAAATTCAATTTACAAATGACCTAAACTTTGAGATATTGCAGAAAAATTCAATTTACAAATGACCTAAACTTTGAGATATTGCAGAAAAATTCAATTTACAAATGACCTAAATTTTGAGATATTGCAGAAAAATTCAATTTACAAATGACCTAAATTTTGAGATATTGCAGAAAAATTCAATTTACAAATGACCTAAACTTTGAGATATTGCAGAAAAATTCAATTTACAAATGACCTAAACTTTGAGATATTGCAGAAAAATTCAATTTACAAATGACCTAAACTTTGAGATATTGCAGAAAAATTCAATTTACAAATGACCTAAACTTTGAGATATTGCAGAAAAATTCAATTTACAAATGACCTAAACTTTGAGATATTGCAGAAAAATTCAATTTACAAATGACCTAAACTTTGAGATATTGCAGAAAAATTCAATTTACAAATGACCTAAACTTTGAGATATTGCAGAAAAATTCAATTTACAAATGACCTAAACTTTGAGATATTGCAGAAAAATTCAATTTACAAATGACCTAAATTTTGAGATATTGCAGAAAAATTCAATTTACAAATGACCTAAATTTTGAGATATTGCAGAAAAATTCAATTTACAAATGACCTAAACTTTGAGATATTGCAGAAAAATTCAATTTACAAATGACCTAAACTTTGAGATATTGCAGAAAAATTCAATTTACAAATGACCTAAACTTTGAGATATTGCAGAAAAATTCAATTTACAAATGACCTAAACTTTGAGATATTGCAGAAAAATTCAATTTACAAATGACCTAAACTTTGAGATATTGCAGAAAAATTCAATTTACAAATGACCTAAACTTTGAGATATTGCAGAAAAATTCAATTTACAAATGACCTAAACTTTGAGATATTGCAGAAAAATTCAATTTACAAATGACCTAAACTTTGAGATATTGCAGAAAAATTCAATTTACAAATGACCTAAACTTTGAGATATTGCAGAAAAATTCAATTTACAAATGACCTAAATTTTGAGATATTGCAGAAAAATTCAATTTACAAATGACCTACCTAAACTTTGAGATATTGCAGAAAAATTCAATTTACAAATGACCTAAATTTTGAGATATTGCAGAAAAATTCAATTTACAAATGACCTAAACTTTGAGATATTGCAGAAAAATTCAATTTACAAATGACCTAAATTTTGAGATATTGCAGAAAAATTCAATTTACAAATGACCTAAACTTTGAGATATTGCAGAAAAATCAAGAAGCAGAACGATGCCAAGTTCATCATCGTATTGTATTAATCCAAAGATTCTATTGTTGGCATTGGTATCCCTGATATTTTTGTAGTCGGAATTCCTTCTCAAAAGACATCAAGTACTTACGAGAGGGTTGACACAAGAAGGTTGACATCCTAAATAAAAGTGATATTTGTGGAACAAACTGGATTTGATCTTGGAACATCCAGGGTGTCAGTCCATGTCGTTAACTACTTGACCATCGTCAGCATTGAATGCCAATTGAATCAAGGATAGCATGACTACTGGAAAAATATCCAATTATATTATGTGTCTAGAATTTTCATACACTCTTTGAATTTTATCAGTGATACAAATTAGATAGGATTAGACACAAATTAAGATAGGCTTTTGAAAAATCAGTGCAGAAAAAGAGGTGCATTCTGGTCTATAAATATACTTGAACTGCCCTATCGGCATTCAGGCAATCCCCTTATCTTTATCTAGGACTGAACCGAACCATACCTTAGTCAGACAGACGATTGATTTAATTTTTCTCTTTTCTTTTTTTTTTTTTCTAGTTTTCTGCTGACTTTGCTGAAAAGGCCTTGTTTAAGAGTTTAATGGTACGTCTTTTAAAACTACCTAAAGATGACACAACACAGTCTATGGCGGATTTACTCACGGAAGAGTTCCTCAATGTGGACCACCAACTGCTGGAGATTGTCAAATCCACATTGGATATGTCGGGTATCATTTCTACAACATTGCTTTTTTTTCCCTAACATTCCTAAATCATTCGTTACCAAGACTAAAAGCTAATCAAAGATCAGGGTTAATGAAATGGATTAGTTATCAATTGAATTATGATGAATGTTATGAGAGGGTTGAAAATAAAGAATGAAATTAATAGAATTTGATTACTTATGAGAACTGTGTTTATTAACATTTCATTTGATGATCATCACGTTGCAGCCCTCAGGGGACGCATCTTGTAGTAATGTGCTGCATGGATGAGAATTTCCTAGAAAGAAACTCTATTCATAGAAATTACATTTTATGTTAGGTACATGAAAGGAGGAGGAAAAGTTCTTTGTAGTTGTAGAAAATCGACAACAATGTCATTTTTGGAAATTTGTACTCCGAAACCGGAATAACTCAGAGTTCTAGACTTTTTATAGATGTTTATAATTTAAGTGCAGTGCGCCAACCCAAAGAGTCACGGGGATGACCTTACAGGACCATGGGAACGTTTGCAGATCCACAGGTGCACTCGGGGGTGGAAGAACTTCCCTTGGAGTGATGTAGTTGGGTATGATTGGTCCAGGGAACAACCTGGTCTCACCCCTCCACTACGGCTTACGGACCAGATCCAGCCCGCTAAAGTCTGCCTGTAGAGTTCTTATGAAAAACATAAAAATATTCAGGAAAATTTTTTTAATGGAATAGTGTGAAAATAGTGTGATTTTTTTTTTTGTTTGAACAAAAAAAATTAATAAAAGTACGATGTTTTGAAAAACCGGTTTCACTAAAAAGCAAAGCCGTGTTTATTCAAATTGGCACTTATGGTAGCAATTAAAAGTAAAGAAAGTACAGAAAAGTCTGCATGATGTGCGTACACGTTACTGAATGAAGATGTCATATTCTAAAAATCACGTAATTTAATCAAGTAGTTTTTTATTATTCTAGAAAATCAAATTTTACGATTAAGCAAATCGTAGTTGGAACAGATACATTGAGATAATTGCCAAGGCTGCTGCAAAGAAAGTGGACTCTCTCTACCATGCTAAAGGGTTACTTACACTTGAGCTGGACATCAAGAAATTCGATGAAATAAATAAGGGGAGACAACTCCAATCAAAGTTGAGATGTCAAAATTCAGCCGAATGTTCAGTGAAGTTTAGTAGTAAAATCGCTAAAAATCATAAATTTTGATTTTCTTAGTTTAAAAAAGCTACTTGATCAATTTACTCAATTTTTGGAATATGACTTCCTTGTTCTGTAACAAGTACGTACATCATACAGACTTTTCTGTATTTTCTTTACTTTTAATTGTTGCTATAAGTGCCAATTTGAATAAGCACTGGCAAAGCTAATGAGCCAAACAGTTAAAACACCTCCAGGTCAGTTTTTTTTATTTTGGTCCGTGTATATTCACAAATAACATGAATTGGAACAAATATATTTAGGTAATTGCCAAGGCTGCTGTGAAGAAAGTAGGCTCTCTCTACTATACTAGGAAGTTACTTACGTTTGAGAGTATCCTGTATTTCTACAGTCACTATTCGCCGATGCATAGAATATTGTTGTCACATCTGGTGCATTTGCCACTAGTTTCTCACTCCTAGAAAGGGTTTGAAAAAGAGTCACCAAGTAGGTCCCACACTGTTGGTCAGACTGTAACCTCTGTCCTATTGCCAAAATGTGGCATCCCAATGCTTGTTTTACAAGTACTTTTATGGTAAATGCTCCGACAAGCTTAAAGCACTAGTTTCCCCTCAACGTAAATACTCTCGACAAGCAGCAAAATCTCACCCCTACGGTGTAGAGATCTCTAGATGCAGTAATGTCTTCTACTCAAATAGCTTCTCCTCTCAAACTGCTAGACTTTAGAATTCCCTCCCAGGCCCCTGCTTCCCTGACTGTACTGACATGCAGAAGTTCAAATGTAATGTGAACAGACATCTTGCTGCCCAACTCCCTGCATAGTATCCCTGCAAATCTGGTCTCAAATAGTAGCCCTTTATGATTTAGTGGCAATGTTCCTTGTTTGAGATGAAAAAACAGTAAAAAAACAAAAAAAAATTTTTTAAAAAGAGCCCTCTGTTCAAAAACTTCAGAGACTTGCATTCTGGTATCAAATTTATGGATCAATCTGACTTGAAGCGTTTTCACAATGAGTGATAATAAACACATGTTTTGCCTTAAAATTTGTTGTTTTTTTTACTTTTAATTTTTTTTGTTTTACTTAATTTCATTTCTTTTTTGGTCCCCTGACAAAAGGAGGGTGGACCTGTAAATTCATCCTTGTTCATTTGTCTGTCTGCACTTTTCTCAGTAACTACGCTTTGGAAATTTTTGAAATTTTGCACAGACATGATATGAGTAAAAAAAAGTAACAGAACAGATTTTCTGGGAAAATTCCGGTTGCTCCCCTAGGGGGGTGTCTTTCGGGTTAAAATGGCTAAAATTGACACTTTTGTGCTTATTAAAAAAAATTGATGCCTTGGATTTTTTAAAAACTTTCTACAAAGTTGTAACTAATTGATTTCTATATAATTTTGTTTGTCTGTACTTTGCAATAACTCTTGGGTGTGCCCCTGGGGCTCTTTTAGGGCCAATTAAAACACTCCATTTTTGGGACTATTTAACCATATTTGTCCAAAATTTTCTGTGTATGTATATTTAGCAGTTTTGCATGGTGCTGAACTCAAATTTAAATATGGCCTTGGGGATTTTGGGGGCTAAAATGCAAATAATGGACTTAGTCATTTCTTTTTTTTGCATGGTGCAAAACTCAAATTTACATATATTAAGGCCTAAAACTGCACCGTTTGTTCATTTTCACCAGGATTTGATGTCGCCTGGGGACTTTTGGAGTTAGATGGGAGGGGAGTGCAAATGCTGAACTTAGTCATTTTTTTTATGCCTCGTTCACTGTGCACTTGCAGGGGACCAAGCATGCTTCATTTTTTTTACTTTATTTTCTGGTCAAATCAAACAAAGCACATTTATAATTTTGCCTTTTCAAACTTTTTTCATTTGCAAAAAGTTTTACGAATTGAACTAGCCTAAAAATTTCAACCATATTTTGTTATAATTTAAACATCGTTTTATTTACAACACAATTTTTAAAAACTTAGTTGCAAAACTTTTTATTTAAAGAAAATCTATGAATAAACGAAACATTAAGACAAAATTAATTAAATTAAAAAAAAGTCTGTAATGAAAAAAGAATTGTAAATGTTTGTTTGTTTATTATTTAACCGAAATTAAATTAAAAAAAAAAAAAAAGAATTGGTGAATGTGTCTGGTTACTCATTTGATTGCTTTTTCTGCATCTCATTTATTCGGTTCTCTCTGTCGCTCTAAACACTTTCTCATATGCGAGGCTATTCTCTATCTCTACAAATCTACTATCAAACCTTGTATGGAGTATTGTTAGGGTTGCTGAATCTCTATCCAGGTTTGTATTACTATACACATAGATTCGAAAAAGTTGCCAAAAAAACACAACTATATACAAAATACTGTTAGAAACTCGCTCAATATATGTTACCATGACATAGGGTGGCATATTCGGTGAGTTGTTAACATTATTTTTTATAGTCTTTTATTTTTAATTCATTTTTCCAAACTTACTGTATTCAACAGAAAGTCCAGCGCCATTTTTAATTTTCTACTGTATGTTTTTCGAGCTGAATAAACATGTTACATTAAATAAAAACACTAAAAAATTATCCAGTTAGGTAGAAAAGTAACTTATCTTACCTTTGATAACATTTATTTGTTATATATTTGTTTTTTGACAACTTTTCATATCTATATGTGCAGTAATACAAACCCCTCTGTCCCATTTGAGAGGTTTTGATAAAGTGTGGAAACATATCGTTCATTTTTATGGCACCACCTTCTCTTCTCCGCAACCTCTCTTAAAGACGTGATAGTACTAGTCAGTTTTTACTATAAATACTATTATAGCATGTATTCTTCAGAATTATCTGATCTATTCCCTGCTTCCTTTATTCCAGCTCGTTTGACTGTTGGTCTAGTGGTCTTCATCAGTTCGATGTTTTGATATCTCATTGTATTACAGTTTCATGTTCTGAACTGAAGGCTTGCGGACTTCTCTTCTTGCTGACTGTTTTCCACCTACCTTTAACCTTAACCTTTTCAAGGCATCCACCAATAGTCATCTTCTGTCTTTGCGATAATCATTCTTTATTCTTGTTAGCTCCTTATATCAAGTGGTTTCATGCTTTGTCTTTGAAATGTGTCCAATTCATTTATTTTATTTTCTACAGCATGTTTTAAAGTTAGATATATATTGCATAAACTTTCCCCTCACCTACTTCCTTGGGAAGGGGAGATAAAGCTCCCCAAAAAGACGTTTGAATTTAACCAGAAAAAAAAAGTTATCTCCTTAATTACGAGTAATTCCGGAATTTGTTTCCGATAAAAAATTCCTTTTTACTTTTGAATTAATTTAACTTTATGTAGGAAACCAAAATATTTTGTCTATAATGAAATCTACAGGCGGTATTGGTTTTGTTTAAACTTGCTTGAATTTGTTGATGTTTCTGGGGAGTCAATGTTTCATTTTAAGTTGTTTCTGTTTTTGGTTGGATTTTGTTATCAAATCGAAACCAACTTCGAAACCAAATAGATGATGCACTATTCTCTTTCCTGCAACCACTTTTATACAGAAAAGGTGTTGCTAAGCTGTCTTTCCTCTATCATTAGTTTTGTGGTAAGCGCTCGTCTGAGCTTTTTTTTTTTTTTTTTTACAAAGGAATCACCATTTATCAAGGCCCAGAGGCTATTCGAGGGTAAGGGTTAAAGTGTGTACCGTAGTCAAAGGGACAATATCATAGTAATTGTTAGAAACGGAAATTTGGTAAATTGGGTTACTTAAGAGTAACAGCTTATCAAGAACTTGTTTACATTGGACTTGAAGACGACCATATTGTAGTCAGTTGGAAAGCAGGAAAACGGAAGAGAATTCCACAGGTAGGCAGTTCTAAGAAAGAAGCTTTGTTCATGGAATCTATGTTTAGGTTTAGGCACAGATAAAGAGTGGGGGAAATTATTGATAGTGTTTTCAGCTAGACTAGTGTTTCTCATAAATGTTTGATGAGGGGGGGACCATAGATTGGAGCTCAGACGATAAAGCAGAGACAGGCTCACAACGTCTTTTCTGTGAGAAAGAGGTTGCAGGGAAGAGAAAAAGGCATCCCCCACTAGACTATGAAGTCTATTTTGAACTCTGTCAAGGCAGGATAAGCCTTTCTAGCAGCTCCTGCCCAGATGTGGCAACAGTACTCCATCCTTGGACGTACCTGGCTCTTATATAGATAGGGTGTCTACACTTGTCAAACTTTCACCCAAAAAACATTTGTCTAGCTACAACCACAATAAACAATTCTCTCCACTCCCTATCTGTGCCTAAATCTAAATGTAAACTCTTTCCTAGAACTGCCCACCTGTGAAACTCTTTCTGCTGCCCTGCTTTCCAGCTGACCATGTCATGTTCAAGTCCAATGTAAACAAGTTTTTGTTGAGCCGTCACTTTAATCAAATTATTACCCAGTTTCCAACACTAATGATCACTATGGTTTTGTCCCGGTGACCACCAAACTCCTTATCCTTGAGTGGCCTTTGGGCCTTGATAAGTGGTGATTCCCTTGTAAAAAAAAAAAATAATGATAATTCTATTTTAGTAATCAAGCCCCAGGGCCACTCAAGAATAAGAATCAAAGATATTGTCAGCTGGATGATGATCGGCACCACAAGAAGAGTGAAAACAGTTGGTAGAAGATTAAGAGAAATTGATTATCAAAGAACATGATTTAACAGGTATTTGCTTACATTAGACTTGAGGATGACCATATTGTAATTGGTTGGGATGCAGCCGCATGATATTTTGCTCCACAGTTTGGATGTTCTAGGAAAGAAACTTTGTTCATGGAAGTTTTATTCAGTTTTTGGTACAGAGAGAGGGAGTTCTTTACTGTAATTGTATCTAAGCAAGTTTAAGTTCTTAGAATCAGAGCTAATTTTGAAACTGACCATTTAGAGATTTCTTGCAGCAAACCGTATATATATATATTTTTTTTTTGATCATCCTTTTTTTCCATTCCTCTATATCTGTATTTTCCTTTTTGTTTTGCTTGAACGTGTTACTTATGTAAAAATGTACCGTGATTCATTCTTAGTGCATGAATAGAAAATATTTTGGCTACCCAGGTTTCGATTTCTCTACTTCGAAAAGTAATAATTGCATCTCAAAAAGATAGCTGCTCAACCCACTTGAGATTTAGTGAAGTTTATGTCCACTTCATAGATGTTCTGGACAAACAGTTTTTAATATCCTGAGATTAGCAAGTGATGAAATTATTCAACTTGCTTGCTATCTCTCTCTCTCACTCGCACGCACACACACACCTTTTCTCCTTCTTTCCCCCTTCCCTCTATTCCCCCCTCTTGCTCCCTCTCTATTTTTTTAAACATTAATATAACCATTTGTTATGAATTCTTTTATCATTGTAGGTTCCACCGCACTCGTTGCTCTTCTCAGACATGACATTTTGACCGTCGCAAATGTGGGCGATTCTCGAGGTGTTATGTGCGATAAAGATGGAAATGCAATTCCCATGACAGTCGACCATAAACCTCAACAGGTGTGTTCTTGATTTTATCAAAATCAACACATATTCTATAATTCCTTTCTTAATCAAATTATAGACAAGACCATAATACTCAGAAAAATGAATCCAGTTTGAAAATTGAATAAAATATTTGATTTTAAAAATGTAACTAGATTAGAGATGCAGTGAATTTTTTTTGTTTTTTGTTTTATAAGTTTTTTGGGGTTTTTTTATAAGTTTTTTGTTTGCACATTTTTTAAATTTTACAAAATAAAATAAAATTTTACTTTTAAGGGAGACAACTCTTTTTAGATTCAGTAAAAATATGAGCTATTCCCCTTGCTAATGTTGATTTTTGTGATTGTGACCGATTATTTCCCACGTGTGATAAAGATGTTTCATGGATTATCTGAGCTAGACTAAGTAATCTTACAAATTTTCCTGCTAATCACATCATACAACAATGACAAATGAAGATTTGTTAGTCAAAATAAAGTTTGATTTTATTTAATTATTTAATTATTTGCAGACTATCGTCCTCATCTTCTTGTTTCATGACGTTTTGGCTAATTATTCCTCTGGCCTTCATCAGGTGGTTAACCGGGATGGGATAGCAATGTCAAATCTCCCAACTGCATCCACAGAAATTACTGCTTTCCATAGTAATTGCTGTGGATGCAGTTGGGAAATTCGACATCCCTATCCCATCACGGTTTAAGACCTGACAAAAGCCAGAGCAATAATTGGCCGAAACGTCGTGAAACAACTACAGAAGATGAGGATGATAGTCAACAAATAATTAAATAAAAATAAATTATACAAATTCCTCATCTCAAAAGAATTCCAAATTAATTCAATAATAAAGTTTGATTTGTCAGCTAAATTGCTATTTGGGCCTAAATTTGAAAATGTGATGGGTAACTTTAGAGATAAAAAAAAAATCTCAACTCCCAATTCTTCATAATAGTGTTATTTATCTTCATGCAAGAAATTAATTTTATTAATTAAGACCTCAATGGGAATAGTTATCATTTCAACAAAAATCCTTCCTAGGCATATATGCAGTATACGTAAAACCCAAGAAATCAAAATTAGGAAAAATATATAAGCAATAACTTTTACTAAATGCCTTAAAATTTAATTTTCTATCGACCTGCATTATTTTCATTATTTCAAAATCTATTTTTATTTGGTCAATTGCAGTTCAAAAAATGGCAAGGATTATTTTTGTATGTGTGATCGTTAATTTCAGGGTTACAAGATTTTAAAAAAGTTTGCGTCAATTTGACTAGCAACTACCCTTGGACTTGGGATTAATTGTACCATAAGATTTTTTTTACTATCTTTTAATCATAAAATTAGTGACCACATAAAAAAAATCAATCTCCACTTTGATTGACTCGCAATTGGCCAAGTTTAATTTACAGTTGAAAGTTTGTAGAAAATTAAATTTTAATGTATTTGGTAACAGTTATTTGTTGACTATTTTGTTTATTTTACCCAGATTTCTTCTCTGGTAATCAGGATTGCCACTGTTGGTTATAGTTAGCTAACATACTTCTTAACTTCTGCCATAGAAATGTGACAAGGCAAATCAGTTCCTTCGCTTTTTTTCTTCCAAACCTATATCTTCCCTGTATATGTACTCTTTTTATTACATTTTTCTGATTGTTCTTTTTTATTTAATAATCATTAAAAAAAATTTTCAGTCTTATTTTAGTTAAGAATTATTGAAATGAGTGGGGGTTTTCCAAAGAATTATTGAAAACTTTTAAAACTATTTTCAGAATATTATGTATTGAATAGGGTTTTTTTTATGATGTTTGAAATTTTATTTTGATTTCAATAATTTCATTTGTTGTTTTAATTTCAATAATTTCATTTTTATACTTTCACAAATATATCTTATATAAATTCAAATTAAAAATTTCATTTTTGAAATAAAAAAAAAATTATTTTCCAAATTAAAAAAAGACTTTTTAAAATAAAAAAAAAAAGCTTTTTTTTTTTCATAATTTCATATGCATATATTTTTGATGAAATTTAAAAAAAAAATAAAAACTTCTATTTTTTTTTTTTTAATTCTGTTATTAGAAGTACAAATAAAGACTAATTGTGTTATTTTTATCTTTTTTTAATTTTTATTGTATATTTTTTCAATCATGTTATTTTCTTATATTTTATTTCAATAAATCATTTCACAATAGAAATACTAAAAATCAAAAGCGAAGGAACTGATTTGCCTTATCACTGCTTCCGGTAGCGCTATGCTGGAAGTTAGGAAGTACAGTAACTGATTATAACTTCATTATAGAAAATAACATTTTATTTCCTTCATTTAATAGTTTTAACTTTTCTTCATAATGTAAAAGATTATTTGAAAAAACCCTTTTAGATTTAGTATTCATTCCTAAGAAAAAAAAAATCAAACAGTAATGTCTAAAATGAAGATGAGGTTAACTGAGATGGAATAATGTAGATGCCAATTCTAGAGATGCAATCAGGATGTGTGGGACTTTATAGCATCAATTATTTTTTTTTAGGAATTTTATAAAAGTAACATATAAATAAAAAATCAACAAATATTGCAAAAAATTATTCAATAAAAATATACAAAAAGGAATTATTATCATCTTTTGAAAGTATTATTTCATAAGATTAAATTTTATGACTTTAGAAAACCGAGTGATGCTATATAATTTTTTTATTAAATGAAAAATAATTAAATTTTTTTTTTTCTAAGACTTATCAAATTATTAATATTATTTTGTTATATTTTTTCTCATCTTGTTGGCGTTCCTAATTTCGGTGGGGGGAGGGGCTAGAGGAGAAAAATTGTACGTCCGACCTCATTGAAAGTTGTATAAAAATCAGAATTGATGTTTTTGCATGGTTGGTGCAAAAATTAAATAGAACGAGTTGATCACAACTTTTGAAAACATTATTTCGTTAAATCTGAAAATTTTAGAAAACCAACTAATGCTATATAATTTTATATATTAAATGAAAAATAATTTTAATTTTTTTTTCTGAGAATCAGCCACACCAAAAGAATGAGGAAAAAATTAAAAAAAAAAAAAAATTCTTCGATAAGGATGGATGCCACCAAAAGTTTCAGAAAATAAAAATGCTTAATGATTTTTTTTCATTTAATAAAAAGTTTTGCAATATTACTTGGTTTTCTAAGATGTTCATAATTAGCTTAACGAAATTTATATTTTATATACGTGCAAGGCTTGATTCGCATAGTTTAGTTGAATAACTTTATGGCTGATTTTGAATGTGGTGTTTGCAATTGAAAATCTCAACAGGTTTGCACTTTGATTTATGCTATACAAAATTAAGAAGTTCGTTCTGTGCCACAAGGGAGATAAATCCCACTTAATAGAAATTAATTTTTTTTTCTATTTTCAAAACAGGAGTTATTTCCCTTGTCGCATATTACAAATTTATTTCCCTTTTGTGTGGCACAATTTCTTTATATTGGCCATATTAGAAACATCCACCATATGAAGATATTTTTCGACTTTTGCATACTTGATTTTAATCAATTCTTAATTGTAATATATTATTAATATAATATAATATTAATCCAATAATAGTGAAATACAGTAACTCTTCAAATGAACACATATCTAAAGAAATTGACCTCCAAATTAACCTCCAATCTGTAGTGGAATGGGGACATAAATGGATGGTCACATTCAATGCTGCCAAGACTAAACTGGTTTCGTTCAATAATTACAAGAAACCTTCTCTGCCACCAATAGCAATGGCCAGTGACTCCCTGTCTGAGAGTACATCTTTCAAACTGCTTGGCCTAACATTCACAGGAAACATGAGTTGGAACAATTATATTGAAAACATTGCCAGAGCTGCTACAAAAAAGGTAGGCTCTCTCTACCATGCTAGAAAACTACTGATGCATGAAAGTATCCTGTACCTCTATAAGGCCACCATTCTCCCATGTATGGAGTATTATTGTCATATTTGGGCTGGTGCATCTGCTGCTAGTCTCTCACTCCTAGACAAGGTTCAAAAGAAAGTCGCCAATCTGATAGGCTCTGAACTGGCATCTAAGCTTCAGCCTCTGTCCCATCGATAAAACGTTGCATCCCTCTGCCTGTTCTACAAGTATTTTAATGGTGAATGCTCTGACGAACTGCAGACACTTGTGCCCCCATGATGTAGACACCCTTGACAAACTCGACAGGCAGATCTTTCTACTCCAGTAGTTTCTTCCCCAGAACCGCTAGACTCTGGAATTCCATTCCAGGTCCCTGCTTCCCTAACTGTACTGACATGCAGAAGTTCAAGTGTAACTTGCTGTCCAAATCCCAACATAGTGCCCCAGTAGTTACTGTCCCTGATAGTAGCCCCCTACACCAAAGTGGCAATGTGCCTTGTTTGGGGTGAAAAAAAAATATATATTTTTTCCCCTTTTTTAATAGTAGTACACTAAGGAATTTTTTTAAATTCTTATTTACCCCAAACAAGGCATATAGCCGCTTGGACGTGAAGGGTTACTATGTGGGGCCATGTCTACAGGGCCACTATGTAAGGAGTTGAGCAGCAACATATGTTTGTATTGCATTTACATTTACTGCACTTTAGTTATAGAAGCAGAAAAAGAGAGAAAGAAGTTTAAAATCTAGCAGTTTGAGGAAAGAAAGTACTCTTAGTAGAATGCTATCCGGAATCTAGAGACTTCAACAGTGAAGGGGTGGGATTTTGCTGCTTGTTGAGTTAGTCAAGAGTATTTACATCGGGTGGTGGGGATGATACAAGTGCTATGAGTTCATAAGAGCACATTCTGTTACAATACTTGTAAAATAGACGCAGAAATTCAACATTGCATCAATAAGCTTGGTTGATAGTTTAGGACGGATTAGATTGGAGACCTTTTTGGGGGGGACCCTAAGAAGGAGAGGTTAGTGGTAGCTGCATCAGCCCAGATATGGCAACAATATTTCATGTCTATGTGTACGTTATCATTTACACATCTATTTTAAAGATGGCGTCACCAAATCAATTGTTTTAATTTCATCTGTTACTGTTGTGTTGCACGTGAAACTCAAATACACTTTCTTTACTTTGAGGCTCAGATCAAAATGTTGATACAATATCATAGAGTCTCCATTTATGCCAGACATCTGTAGAATGTCACAAACTCGTACAAGTGTTTTGGAGATAGACTCTGTTATGAATAGAAGTGTTGGCATATCATAACTATTAATGCCTTGCAAAAGATTATGCCGAAAAATTATACGCGTATGTGACACATGAAAGACGGAAAATAGTGAAAGAAGTAATTTGACATGGATATTTTATTTACAAGATGCAACACATAGATTGATTAAAATATCTGTTGTTTTAGTCTGATATTTCTTGAGTTTATGCGTCACAACTACCTTGGATGGAAGTAATATATCTCCATCTTCATTTTCCCTGGATTTAAAGTTGCTCTTTTATGGTGCTTGCCAGTGTCAACAAGAGTTAACACAAGGGACTGCTTGAAACAAAATAAGTTTTCTCCCTTTGATCGTTGGTTTTATTGTCCTAACAGACTCTCATAATCAGATATATTTTGAAAATATATTACAGAAAGATACAACTGGAATTTTTACAAATCCCGCCAAAATAGAATATTTCAGTATTATGGACAAAAAGACTGAATTATTATAAAAACACGAGTTTTATTTGACTGGACATTAATGATAATCATTTTGATAAAGTGATTTTTTTATTGTTATTCACTTCAAACATAGGTTTCTGAGATGTAAAGTGGCTACTATGATGGGGAGGGCGTTTTAAATAATGAGTTTTTCAGCAAGTTTTTACAGTTTTATTTTAATTAAGAATTATTGAAATGAGTGTGTGTGTTTTTTTTTTAAGCATTATTGAAATGAGTGTGTTTTTTTAAAGCATTATTGAAATGAGTGTGTTTTTTTTAAAGCATTATTGAAATGAGTGTATTTTTTTTTTTTAAGAATTATTGAAACGAGTGTGTTTTTTTAAAGAATTATTGAAATGAGTGTGTGTTTTTTTAAGAATTATTGAAAACACTTTTTAAAATCTTTTAAAACTATTTTGGGAATATTATGTATTGGATACGTTCTTTTGATGTTTGAAATGTTATTGTTTTGATTTCAATAATTAAATTTTGTAAATCTTTCAATGACATCACTCCCCACTTTACTCGCTTCTTGTTTTTTTATTATTATTA
The DNA here is from genome assembly GCF_053919585.1 of Euprymna scolopes. Classification (NCBI taxonomy): domain Eukaryota; kingdom Metazoa; phylum Mollusca; class Cephalopoda; order Sepiida; family Sepiolidae; genus Euprymna; species Euprymna scolopes. Next base: position 30,164,178 of record NC_136492.1, read on the forward strand.
TTATTATTATTATTATTATTATTATTATTATTATTATTATTATTATTATTATTATTATTATTATTATTATTATTATTATTCAAATATTTGGCGCTGTTTTACAGGATGTCACTGTGTCAAGGGAGACAACTCTCGTTTACTAAAAGATTCGTTCATTTTTTTCATCTCATAATTTAGGACGTGATATATTTTTTAAACCACATTACAAAAAGAAAGCTGCGATTTTTTTTTTTTTAATGTAACAAAGTAGATAACAGTAATAATACGAAATTTAGTCTTTACGCCACTATTCAAAGAATATGTTTTGATTTAATAAAAAATATCGCGTTCTAAATTATGAGATGAAAAAATGAACGAATCTTTTAGTAAACGAGAGTGGTCTCCCTTTGCACAGTTACAAACTGTAAAACTGCGCCAAACATTTTGTCATATCTGACCTTCTGACCTTGCTAGACAAGTACCACATATTTGTATGAATAAACTTTAAAAATTAAATCTACATATTGTGATCATTACATTTTGAATTTATTTTGTCTATTTCAGCTAAAAGAGAGACGGCGAATCAAACAGGCCGGTGGTTTCATTACCTTCAACGGTGTTTGGCGTGTAGTCGGTGTTTTGGCAACATCAAGGGCATTAGGAGACTACCCATTAAAGGAGAAAAATTTCCTCATTGCAGAACCAGATGTTTACACATTTGACATGAAAGAACTTGAGCCAAAATTCATAATTTTAGCCACAGATGGTTTATGGGACTGTTTCACAAATGAAGAAGCTGTTAACTATATACAAGAAAGACTGTCAGAGCCGCATTTTGGCGCTAAAAGTATAGTATTACAGGCCTATTACCGAGGCTCTCTGGACAATATCACCGTAATGGTGGTCAACTTTGGAACAGCATCTGCCAGTCTTTATCGGTCAGATCAGAATGAAAAAATCAAGGAAGATTTAAATCTTTGAAATGATCGAGCCTTTCTTGAATTTCATTTTTTGTAACATTTTGGTGGGGAGGGTGGGAAAATGTTTGATTTTTTTTTTTTTTTTCGTGAGGGGGAGGGGTCAAGTTCATTTTTAATTTATTCTTTTTTTTTTTTCATTTTGAAAAAAAAAAAAATTTCGTACAAACCAGAAACTGATTTCCATTATACAATTTTTAAGATTTTGTATAAAACAAATTTCACTGAAATAATTTCTTTTTGTAAAGCAAATTTCACTGAAATATTTTTTTTAAACAAAGTTAACTGAAATAATTTTTTTAAAAAACAAATTTCACTGAAATGATTTTTTTTAAAAAACAAATTTCACTGAAATGATTTAAAAAAAATTATTTTTAAGATTTTGTATAAAACAAATTTCACTGAATTTTTTTTTTTTTAAGGGAAATTAAAGAAAATCAAAAAAATAAAGACTGAAGTCAAATAAAATAAATCTATGAAAAATAAAGTTACCTATTTTGCCTTTAAATGAAAGAAAGAAAAAAACTCATTCATAAAATTCATTTGCGTTATTTTTAATCATTGTCATATTTAATTTTTTTACTGCTGCTCTTGAGTAGCAAAGATATTGTTTTCACACGTTTGTGAGTTTATATTTACATTTGTTTATTACAGTTAAATCGTCTGCATTTTTTTTTGTCAGACATGATCATCTTTATAGTGTTTCAGAATATTTGCAGGTTTATTTTTACAAAGGAGACACCACATCAAGGCCAGGAGGCCACTCGAGGATAAGGGTTAATGTGTGTACAGTAGTCAATGGGAAAATGTCGTAGTAATCATTAAAGTGGAAATTTGGTGAATTGGATTACTTAAGGGGATGGCTTATCAAGAACTTGTTCACATTGGACTTGAAGACGACCATCCACACTAACGTACTGTACTTACAATAACCCTTATCCCTGAGTGGCTTTTGGGCCTTGATAAGTGGTGACCACCTTGTAAAAAAAAAAAAACATATTGTAGTCAGCTGGAAAGCAGGCAAACGGAACAGTTCCACATGCAGGCAATTCTAAGAAAACAACTTTGTTCATGGAATCTACATTTAGGTCTAGGCACAGATAAAGAGTCCAGCCCTGCAGCACCATGTTCCACAGATGGGCAGTTTGAGGAAAAAAACTTTGCTCATGGAAGTTTTGTTTAGAGAGAGAAAGGAAAAATATTGACAGTGGTTGTAGCTAGAATGTCTTATGGATGGGATCATAAATTGAAGCTCAGTCGAGCATCTGCCACAAAAATAATGATAGAGATGTGAAAGACTAGAAAAGTCTCTTCTATGAGAAAGAGGTAATATCACCCACTACATTTTGAAGTCGGTTTTGTACTTTGTTGAGGCAGAAAAGAGTGCTCTGAGCAGTACCTCTTGAGGTGTTTTTTCTATCATGTTTGGCCCTTATGCAGGTAGAGGATTGTGTTAGAAGTAAAACACCCGTTAGAGTGATAAAATGATTCAACTATTTTTCCTGCGACTTTTGCAGTAGATTTAATGCAAGTTTAGAGTGAACGTCAGTCCCATAAACTATTTAAAGCAGGAAAGTACCTTAAGACGAGAGCTATTTACTTCAATTGGGGCCAAGTGGAGATCAGAGCATTGGTGGGGGGGAGGGGGTGATAACGACAGCTAGTCATATAGACGACTTTTCTTTTTCTGAAAGTCACTCCAGACGAGGTATGAAGCCACTAATCAAAAGAGAGAAGTTAAAATCACTTTAAGACGAAAGAAAGAAGACCCCACTGTAAACATTCAATTACCAAGACTCTTAAGAGGCTAGCAAAAAATAGTAGGCCATTCAAGAGCCCAGTCAAGAAGGAAGGAGTTACAAGACTGGCTGATAAAAATGTCTACATCTAAAATGGTCAAGCGGCTGATTAGAAACCAGTGTTTTTATTGTGATCTCATCACTAGGGCTATGACAACAGCATATTCTTTTCATTGTTTTGACTCGAATATATATCCGACACAGTTAGACACAGTTAATCAATCGAGAACCAAATCTCTCTACATGAAAACATATAAGATATCAATGGATAGATATTTTTTTTTTACATTGGAGTCACCACTTATCAAGGCCCTGAGGCCACTCGAGGATAAGGGTTATTGAGTGTTCAGTAATCAATGGTACAATAACGTAGTAGTCGTTATTAATAGAAATTTGGTAGCTTGGATTACTTGAGAGGGCGGTTCATCCAGAATTTGTTTATGTTAGACTTGAAGACAACCAAGTTGTAGTCAGCTGGGAAACAGGCAAACGGAAGGGAGTTCCACAGGCATGCAGTTCTAAGAAGCATTGTTTTGGAATCTACATTTTGATTTAGGCACAGTTAAAGAGTGGGGAAAGTTATTGATAGGGTTTCAGCTAGACAGGTGTTTTTCGAAAAAGATTGGCGAGGGGGGACCAGAAATTGGAGCTCAGACGAGCACTTACCATGGAAATAACAATAAAACAAAGCCAGACTCGTAACGTCCCTTCTGTGGGAAAGAGGTTGCAGGGAAGAGAAAAGGGCATCCCCCACTAAGTTACGAAGTCTATATACCTGAAAAGCATAACAAGGAAAAGAATATGCTGTTGTCATAGCCCTAGTCAACACCTCCAAGACTGACAAAGTGAGTTAGAATCCAGTTCATTCCACAGAAATACTTTCACTTAGGGATTTTGGTTGGGACATGCAGGGGGGGGGGTTAAAGGTGCCCAAGCACCGCCCCTTTTACTTGTGTTTTCAAAGTTCATGTTCAGAATTGAATAACTTTTGTAAATTCAATAGTTTTGTTTTTTTATTTTTCTGCAAACTGTATAATTTGATTGTTTTTTTAGTAACAATAAACATGAAATCCCCCATAAAAATATGACAGAATAATATAACAGGAAAATGACAATAGAAATAAACTCCTGTTCTTTTTTTTTTGGGTTTATTTTATTACTACGCAAATAATTGCTTTTTTTAAAATTAAGTATAATATAATTATTATTATTCTTTTTAATTATCATATTTCTGTTATAATTTATCTGAGACTGAAATAGTTGTATTTGTTTTCAGTTTCTCCCCCTTCCCGACCAAACTCATTTCTGTCCATCTTTCCTCAAATAATCGAAAAAACAAAAAAAATTGGGATAATTTTTTTTATTTGCTTATTTCTTGTTTTCAAAGTTCCCCCCAAAAAAGTGTTGTATTAGTTATTGGATTGTCATAAAAGAAACCTGCAATGATTTCCTGGCCATCTTTCATGAAAACATGTAGCATCCATTATTAATATATTTTTATCCACAATTCCGACTATGATTCGAACCTGAGAACTCACGGCTGACAGCCACCATTTTAACATTTCTCTCTCTCTCTCTCTCTATACATATATATATATATATATGAGAGAGATAATAAATGACAAAAAACTATATTCCAAAATTCATGATGTTGACCATCTTCTAATTTATTCCTTTAATTCAGTTGACAGTATCTGTTTCGTAGCACAAAATCAATCACTTAATTATTATATCAATCAGTGAATCTATTATTATTATTACTGATTGATATAATAATTACGTGATTGATTTTGCGCTACGAAACAGATACTGTCGAGAATTGTAAATGTCAACTGAATTAAAGGAATAAATTATAAGATGGTCAACATCATGAATTTTGGAATATAGTTTTTTGTCATTTATTCTCTATATTGCTTTGTAATTACATTGAGCTTCTTAATTAAGGATTGGTATATATTATAAGAAAATATATTTCTACAGAAAAAAAAAATATATATATATATATATATATATATATATATCGGCTATAAAATGATTAGTATATGAAAGGAGTTCATGTACATGAGAATTGCAATGTATTATAGGCCTGTGACTACCGAGACGATGTTCATTATTATATTTTTGCCGTTTTCTTCACTTGAATACCAATCCTGAAAAAGTTTTCTGCGTGTCACAGGATTTTGGCAACCTTCACAAAAGTACAAAATGTCTTTCTAGAAAGTATTCTAACTAGAAAGATACCGAGAAAACTAATGCCAACAATAATCATTTGATTCGTTTGACATAAAAAGGCAGCGGCAACAACAACTGAAAGAATAGAGCAATGGAAACAAAATTAACTTTACATTATGGTGATGGTATTGTTTGACAATACCATCACCATAATGTAAAGTTAATTTTGTTTGTTTGTTTTGTAAATCTTGAAGAATCAGAAGGATCAACATACCGTTTTCTCATATCCGAAGTTTTATTTGATTGATGACACACCAGTAATTCGTTTCCATTGCTCTATTCTTTCAGTTGTTGTTGCCGCTGCCTTTTTAATAATGTAACATTTTTTTATAACAAAGTGGAAAACGAATGAATACATATCTAAGGAAAGTTTTTGTCTCAGTGATGGTCACTGATCCGTGACGATAAGTCATAACAAACATTTCTTTCAAATTTTTCTTTTTTTAAATCTCACAGGTAAATTTGTAATCGATCAGATTAACATGAAAAAAGAAGTGTGAATTGTGGAATTTAGAGGTGGCGGGCAATTTCCTAAATGTCCATCGAACATTGTTAAAGAAAATTGTGAGAAATAAATAAAAGATATGTTGTAAGAGACAAAAATAGAATATAGTAAATATACATTTAAGGGTCCAAACAGACAAAAATAGAGTAAATATACATTTAAGGGTCCAAACAGACAAAAATAAAATATAGTAAAAGCCCAAACAGACAAATATAGAATATAGTAAATATACATTTAAGGGTCCAAATAGACAAAAATAAAATATAGTAAGGGTTCAAACAGACAAATATAGAATATAGTAAATATACATTTAAGGGTCCAAACAGATAAGAATAATGTATGTATGTGTGTTTGGTGTATAGTGAAGTGAATAATTTCGGCACTTACAAGTTTTTTTACTAAAAGAAAAAATATTTGTGAAACTGTTTCTTTTTATAGGAAAACGAATTCTTTTTTCCACCCTTTGAAGTTTCTTTTACAACTTGACGCATGCGGGGAAGGTCTTTCTATAACAGAATTTTATTTTCAGAAGTCTCAAGGTTGGTAAAGATGGTCAACATGTTCAGCTTGGCTGTCCCACCGCTGTTCTGACACCACATCATCATCATCATCATCATCAACATCATCATAGTCACTTCCTGTTTTGGCTCGTAGAGCCGTTGTTGAGTTCAGAAACAAATTAAAAACAAAATTCCTGTGTAAAATTTGAATATTTGAAAATTTGAACAAGAAAACGGTCCGTTTTTCTGTTTGTACTACATACGGCCATCACTTTCGAATTGTTCACGTGGATTTTATATGGATTCCCGATTCCAAGAAAGAGGTACCCTATGTTCTCATCAACTAGCCTGTCTGGACTTTTCATCCGATGAATAAGATATGCTTCCGTGAAAAGGGTATAAACGGTGCTTGGCGAGCAACTAATGTCCAACGGTAAATTATCTCCTGTTTCCTCTAAATAATAAACATATAATTGTTTTTTCGCAATGTTGTACAAGTAAATATGTCTCTCAGTATAATTGGAAAAGACGATGACACCATTTATATAATCAAAGCTCCGAATCGTATCGTATAGGGGAATTGTTTTGAGAACGTATAAAAAATTATTGATTTTTCTCAAAACGTCAATTCTTTCTGAATAGCAAGCCAAAAGTCTGTTCGGTCCGCAACTAGCGATTTTTTTGTACAAATGTGGCGTTTCTAGCGACACTGTCACGTGCAACTGACTCTCGCTCACGTCTACAAAGTCAAGGCGTTGTTGATCGGAAAAGCTGACAGCTATTTCACCATCTTCATTCAAACACATATCGCTTGGTTCGTGGTTAAATAACAGTTCTGATATGAATTCGCCACACCAACTGAGCTTGACGAGTTTGTTTGGAGTGTGACAAAGGACGATCACATTACAATCTAATAGAACTTTTATATTTAATATTTTAAGACACTCAGTCCCATTTTTGCTGTTCAAAAAGAAATAAGCTATTTCTTCAGGGTTTGGTTCATCTTCCGACATATTTCTTTCCACAACAATTTCGTTGTCATCAGCCGAATTTAATTCGGAGTCAAACTCACTGAGTAGCTGATATTCAGATTTTTCCGGTGTTGTTGCATAGATCTGCAATTTTTCAAAAGTCTCCAAGAGATGCCTCTTCAAATGCTTTGTGTTACCGATACCATTCGCAAATGTGTAATTGTCTTGGGAGTCGTCAATCGCAGATATAGTTCTGCATATCTCATCTTGCATTTTTAAGGCTTCTTCGAGTAGAAAAATCATTTTGTTTTCTAACCGGTTGCACTTCTCAAAGAAATACTTGAATTGATTTCCCCGAGCTTTCTTTTTCTCATTTGTCTTCCTCCATAATCTAGGGCCATCCCTTTTCCACGGACTGACCGCTTCGATGATACCATTTAAATCATCCACAAGCGTTTCGATCATTTGTTTTTTTGCGCTTTGCCTCATAGAAACAAGGCATCCATTATGACCGTCGGTTATGCAACCGGCGCACATTTTTATACCGGAAGTCATGCACTCCATGTTGATAAGTTTAGAATCATGCTTTGCGCACGTTTTAGGACTGATGAAATAATTAATTGGAAAATATTTAACGAATGCTTCAATTGACATGTTTTCGTCGAACTCGGAAAGTTCGCAAATATGTCGACACATCGGACAAGGAAACGATATCCACTTGTATCCTACAAATTGAATACTTGTATGACGTAGCAACATGTGCGCTTGTAGACATTCTTCACAAAACGTGTGAACACAATGTAGAATCCTCGGAGTTTTAAATTCACCCAAGCAAATACAACATTCGCTTTCTGTTTGGTTTTCCATCATCTTTGTAGATATGAATATTTCTTGCTAGCTGAAAAATTCGACTTGCTTAGTTCGTTTTTAAAATGAAAATGGCTAAATTCATACTGTAGACTTCTTTTTATTGTGTTTATTGTTTAATATATACGTGTGTGTGTGTGTGTGTTTTAACCTCTTGAGCAAAGACCACGCTCGTTTTCTTATTTCGCATAGTGTATCTTGGTTCGTTTATTTATTTATTTATGAATGACACTTGTATATTTCAATGAAGTGTCCAATAATGTTGTCATTAAAAGCTTAGAAAGGGCAAAGTTTAGAATTTTACCGATTGAGAAATTTTCTTTACGTCATCTTACAACGTAAATAAAATTTCTCAGGTTTTGTACATCTGGTATAAACATTGTTTGCCATAACATATATTGAATTTTAACAAGAAAATCTATGTTTATTAGATACTAACGGAGGTACCCGGCGTTGCCCGGTGTGGAAAGTGAGGGGGTGAATTAGCATTAGTAAGTCCCGGTAGAGAGAGGTGTTAAAAAAAAGTGGTAGTGGTGGTGGGGTGATCAAAACAACAGTAGGCAGACCGGGTGGAGAGAGCGGTAGTAACGGTGTGTGTAGGTGGTAGGTGTTAAAAAAGTGGCAGCGGTAGTGGGGGGATTAAAACGACAGTCGGCAGCCCATGTGGAGGGAGGTGTTAAAGAACACCTCCACAGTTTTCTTTAAAATGACTACTTGAATAGGTTTTTCGACTATGCTGAATACGAAAATTGCATTGAAATTTTGCAACGACAAGTAGTTATCGAGATATAAAAAAGACTATTATGCATTGTATTCTTTGGCGGTCATGTTTTTTACGCGCGCGCCATAAACAAAATGCATTTTTCTGAAACTGCCACCTCCTTACCCCTAGCGGAAAAAATCCACTTTTCCCAGACTGGCGACTGCCCCTCCCCCCCCCCCACCAAAAAAAATTGGTCATTTTTATATATTCGGTCCACCTGGACAAGTTTCTTTTAAATGATTAAATATAGGTTTTCGACTATGCTGAATAAGAAAATCTCATTAAAATTTTGTAGCGACAAATAGTTTGAGATATAAAGACTGCTCCCTATCCTCCCCACTAAATTAAATTCGATTTTTACGATATTTGTAAGTTGAAAGTACAGAATAGTTACAAAACACCATCCGCTCTCAATGTTAAGTATGTGTTACTAAATAATATTGCAGGTCCACAAGAAAATAGATAAATAAATAAAATTGAGAGAACGTTCAAACTCAACACTCACTGAGTAGGTACGTGCAAAACTAATAGCTGATTGGGTAGGGGACATGGTTTTGAACGTCGGCTAATCATATTTTTTTCAAATTTCGGTTACTTTTTGATTATGTTTGAAAGATTACAGTTTAAAGTTATTATCTCAAAGAAAAAATAGCGTCTGAAATAAAAAAAAAATATATGGAATAATTTTATCTCAAGTCTGAAAACCCGTACATTTCTCGAAAAAATTAATTATGACAAAGATCGTGTTTACATTTTTCTGGCAAGAGAAATATAAATTATCTGGAATTATTTCTAAGTGAAATATTCAGTTAAAGTCTTAAGATTAATACAATATATCTACTTAACTTTTGCTAAAAAGGTAATAATTATTCAAAATTTTGGCAGTGGTAGCAACAAAGTTTGTTTATCGTGTCAAATATATAAAATCATGGCGGCAAAATTCCAAGAAATATGGATGCGCATAAAAACATAATTTATATCAGGTGTTAAAAGGTCAATTAAATTCACTAAGTTACAATGACAATTTATTTATTTAAAAAGTTCAATTATTTATAGAATTTAAACTTGAAAGACAAACTGCATAAATGTTTGTAGGGGACTAAAAATTAGAGGACACCGGGGAGGAGTAATCTACGCTTGCTCTATGGCTGGTTGGTTTTTCCCTTTGGTCACGGGCAGACGTGTTGCCTTTTCCCTCTCAAGAAGAGGAGAACCTTCGTTCCACCACTAGGTGAGCTCTGAGAACTTTTTCCACCAGTCGGTGAGTCTTATCTAACTGTCGCTATTGTATTGTGTTTTATTGTTGTTTAAATGTTTGTCAGTGTATAATAAATGTGTAAACGTAATTGGGCAATTGTGTTTATTCATATATTTTTTGTTTAGTTAAAACTAACATGTTAATTAAATTCATTAATTATACTGACAATTAATTAATTAAAAAAAATTAACACCATTATTTATTAAAAAAATTCAAAGCAGAAAGAAAACAATTTATAATTATTGAAAAAATAACACACTTAAAAAATACAAACTTATGTTTAAATTTATCGGAATGTTTACGTGGAATTTAAAGTTGATTGACACAAACAGGCGTATCTGAAATTGACGCCGTGTAGTTGTAGGGAGGAGGTGGGTGGGCAAAACTTTTTTCTTTTTAGAACTGTACATCCGCAATAACTGACATGGAACGTTCGTATAATTTTTACCATTTTTTTATTAATTATTTTTTATGTTCCTGTTTTTCAATTTAATTTTTATTTACTTTATTTTTCAAAATCATATGAAAATTATCTTACATTGATGATTATAAGTTCATGCGTGCAATGGAAACATTAGAATCTTACATGTAAAGATTACGTTAAAAATGTAAAATGAAAGATTACAGCTTAAAGTTATTATCTCATAGAAAAAATAGCGTCTGAAATAAAAAAAAAAATATATGGAATAATTTTATCTCAAGTCTGAAAACCCGTACATTTCTCGAAAAAATTAATTATGACAAAGATTGTGTTTACATTTTTCTGGCAAGAGAAATATAAGTTATCTGGAATTATTTCCAAGTGAAATATTAAGTTAAAGTCTTAAGATTAATACAATAAATCTACTTAACTTTTGCTAAAAAGGTAATAATTATTCAAAATTTTGGCAGTGGTAACAACAAAGTTTGTTTATCGTGTCAAATATATAAAATCATGGCGGCAAAATTCCAAGAAATATGGATGCGCATAATTATTGAAAAAATAACACACTTAAAAAATACAAACTTATGTTTAAATTTATCGGAATGTTTACGTGGAATTTAAAGTTGATTGACACAAACAGGCGTATCTGAAATTGACGCCGTGTAGTTGTAGGGAGGAGGTGGGTGGGCAAAACTAAAGACTACGTTAAAAATGTAACCGTAAAAAAAGTAGAAATATTTTTTGCAATTATATTTTTTGTGTGAAAATATTAAATAAACAATGCTTAATTCAATAATAATATCGGTAGTTCGAGAAATTAATCTTAATTCGAGTTATATCAATTTCGTTAATAGAGACTTTAGAGGCTTTTTCCTATGTTCCTGTAAAAATTAAATATTGTTTTTTTTTATTGATTGTTATAATTTAGGATGCTTTATTTTCATGAAAAAAAATAAATAAATAAATTCATTTTTTTTACTCCAGAAAACCATAACTTTAGTAAAGGTATATTTTGTTTAAAAAATAATATATTTACATTAGCATTTAAATAAAAATAATTGGTTCATTATATTCCGTGATCATTATTTTATAAATACTGAAAATTTCATTAAAATTGGTTAATTTCTTGATTTTTAGTGAATTTTTAAGTAAAGGGAGGGGGCCAAAATGTTTACACATTTTGAGCATCGGCATTCATTTTGCACGTACCCAAAACTCACTTTTAAAATTACAACTTTTATTGGTTTTGGGATATGCTGAAAACGAATATCATATTTAAACTATCCACAGACTCCGAGTATTAAGACATCTTGGTCAAATAACACGGCAAATAAGTAACAAACAAGATTTTTTTTCCAAACAGAAAAATATTTGCAAACCAAGAAAATGCGTAAGAAAATACAATTGTAATAATAATAATAATACATTGAATTAAAGCAACATTGGATTTTTATATCGTATAACTGTGCAAAAATGTCAGCGATTTGTTTAATGAAATAAAAGTGAAAGAAAAAGAAATTAAATTCTTATGATAAAAACTGGGCAAAAATTATCAGCAATTTTTTTCAATGAAATACAAAAAAGTGAAGAAAAAAATGAAATTTTTATGATAAGAAAAATGTGAAAAAAAGTCTTAGTGATATTTTGAATGAAGCGATGTAACTGTTTAGTCGGAAAAATCGTTTGGTGTGTGAATTTGTTCTCGCGGGTTTGCTTTCAGATATTCTTGTGCGCACGCGCATCAGAAATTCTATAATACAGGTCTTTATATCTCGCAAACTACTTGTTTCTGTAAAATTTAAATGAGATTTTCATCTTCCGCATAGTCTAAAACCGTACAAAGTCACAATTTTAAAGAAATTTGCAGATTATTGGTAATAGGGAAATCCTTCAAATAGCGAATGGGCCTCGCCTCTTCATCTCATCAATAGAAATATTTTTTAAAAACAAACATGAAATTAATTGAATTTGGCGAACTCAATATTTTTCAATTTTTAAACTTTAAAAGTCTATCAAAATTTTTCTATTGATTCAATTTTTACGATATTTTCAGGGTCAATGTGAAATTTTATGCTCTTTCCAATAAACCGAATATAATATTTTAGACAAACGTTATTCCCCCCCCATTTTCAAATGTCTATTAAAAAGTAAATAATTTATTTACTCACCAAAGTGTTATATATCAGAAATTGAAAATAAAAGATCAATAAATAATATATTCAAATTTAAAACAAAAAAAGTAGTGTTTTTTAGAAATTTATCTGTAAAGTCTGAAGTTTAAATCCTTTTTGTTTTTAAAAAACACGTTGTTTTTTTTTTGTTTGTTTTTTTGTTTTTTAATGAAACCTTGGTCCTTGCTCCTTTAATTGAAAAAAAATTAGGGCTTGAATTACATTTTTCGAGGAGTTATAAGCTTCGAAAGATAGCGGGTGGAATTATTCAATAGTTTTCATGAAATTTCTGACACTGCTAGTGGCGCGCATCATGGCATGTTCGTTTTTTTTTATCCACTTGTGGAATCACAGAGCGTTAATGGAAACTTTAGACATTTCCAGCCGTTCTTTTAGCTCAGAAGTTTGCAACAACTTGTTACAAACTAAGACCTAGGAGGTTAAGGTATTGAGGTCGAAACTTTAATCGTTCGACGGAAATATAACTAAGGAAGAGTCCTGAGTGAAATTTGCCTTTTTGAGGGCATTTTGCAGTGACAAGTAGTTATCGAGGTATAAAAACAAAAAAATTACCAATTCTTTGGCGGAGGGCAGTGTCAGAAGAGTGGACTTTTGGCGGACCTGTATACGTGCCCACCCCCTAAAAATGCGCGTTTTTCACTTTTTGTTTCCCCCCCCCCCCCCGACGATTATCATAGATTATAGACTTATATTAACAGAAAAAAAATTGAAAAAAAAAATGAATATAATGACTTTTAATAAGAAGTTCTAATGACGTGCCACGTCGGTAAAGAAATGGACCGTAAGTCCGGTTATAACGAGAAAGTGAACCCCCTTCTTAAAAGTGATTAATTTTTTAATATTTTTTTTTCAAAATTGTTTCAGTTAATATGATACTCAAGTCCGTAATCTATGATAATCGTCATAATTTTTTTTTTTTTTTTTTCAATTGTAAAACACGTATTTTTAGCGGGCGGGCACTCTCGTACAGGTTCGCCGAATTTTTCCCCACTAGGTGGTAAGGGAATGGGTGGGGCAGTCTCAGGAAGTGTATTTTGTTTCCGCTAGGTGGCAGTGTCGGTCGTAGGGAAGTAGATTTAAAAAACATGGCACCCAATAAATACAATGCATAATACAGTTTTTTATATCTTGATAACTATTTGTCTCTGCCAAATTTCAATGCGATTTTCGTATTCAGCATAATCGAAAACCTTTAGAAGTTGTCATTTTAAAGAAAATTGTGGAGGTGGATTGGATCTTATGTAAAAATTTACCAAAGAAATGGTAGTAGCGGAGGCGGGGACGGGGGATCAAAACAACAGTCGACAGAGGTGTTAAAAAAGAAAATGATTGTAGCGAGGGGAAGGAATCAAAACAACAATAGGCAGCCAGGGTGGAGAGAGGTTTAAAAAAATTTCACTGAAGTGTCCAGCTGTACTATTCAAAACAGTAATGTTGTCATTAAAAACTTAGAAAGAATTCAGAATTTTATCGAGTGTTATTTTAAGATGGCGTCAAGAAAGCTTCACAATAGTTTTTGTACACCTGGTATAAACATTGTTTGCCAATAAAATATTTAACTTTATGACTAAAGTTTAACGCGTTTTCCAACCAGCATAAAGACATGTAACTTTAAAACCCATGAAATATAAATAAAAAAATGAATACACTTTTTTTCTGTACTATCAAAAAGGTTACTGTTTAGGAATAGGTATTTAAGAACATTTCACTTCTTACGTCACCGTCTCCAATTTTTATCGACAACTTCCAAGATTGCGGAATGTTAACAGACGTCATCGAACAAACTAAATATATATTAGCGTTTTTGCAAATAACTTATTTAACGAAAGAAACCGTTGATATTTTTTTTGTTCTTGTATTTAAATGAGTTCTATGATATTGTCCGATACGTCTACACAATATGAACCAAATTGTTTTTTAAATTCACTAATCCGAATTTTACCCTAAGGTAAGTGAAGCTAAAGTGGCAGCCGTTTATATATTCAAAGAATCTTAAAAGGTTTTGCATTAAGTTTGTTGGCGAACGTCGGGGTTTACCAATTGTTGAGGACTTGCATAAATCCCTTGAAATAAATAAATAAATAAATAAAAAGAAAGGAATACTCTACCAAATAATATTTTATAAACTTTTTGTTTATTTTCGTTAAAAGAAATTACTTTTTCGGTGTAAATGCAAAAATTCCTTCCTTCCATCAAATGTTTAAAATGCTTAATTGCAAGGTAAATTGTTAGTAGTTCTCTTGAAAAGTACTGTATTTTGTTTGCGTCTTGTTTAACAGCAGAAAAAATTGTGTTGTCTGCGAGTTGGTGTATGACTGCTTCTACAGCTATATGTTATATCTGATGCATTTGTGGTAAGTGTGAGTTTTGTGTCTTCACTGTCTTTTATGTAATTCAATTTTGTAAAGTTGCTCAAAGCAGTTTTAGCTTGATTAATTTTATTTCTTGCGGACTATTATCCTCATCTTTCTTAGTTGTTGTTTCACAACGTTTCGCCCAACTATTCCTCTGGTTTTCATCAGGTAGTAACCGCAACGTGGAAGGAACTCCGAATCTCCTAACTGCATTCTCAGCAATTACTGCCATCCACAGTTGTTATCGTCTCACCACTTTTTGGCCAAGTAAACTTCTGGCCGGTTTTGGGTAGGATTGAAACCGCTATCTTCAGACAATTCTCACCTTGAACCGTAGAGATTCAACGTCTCTATCCACTGCGTCACGTCATGAAAACAATGTAGCAAAATCAGGAACAAAGATAGGTAATAGTCAGTTTCGCCCTGCGCTGCCCACCTCTAGAAGAGAGGGATTTCTTGGCTGTAATGACCGTAGAGAAAGAAGGAGACAAAAACAACAACAAAAAAGGCAGAAGAAAACTCACTTCTTGCAGATACGTGGTTCATTACAAAGAACAATCCAACCACCAGAATCACCTACACACAATCTGCAGGACACTGCCTGATTGCTTTCCAGAGTCCTGCCTTTATAGCAGCTGGGAATTATATATTTGCATAATCGCACGAGAGCAGACACAATTCTGCGAAAAACCCATGGACGCCATCTTGCAACTCTCTTCCGCTCAGCCTGCACCACAGACGTATCCTAGGTAAGCTCTTTATTTCCCCTCATTTCGGTTATTGCTAATTCTGCTGCACTCCCTCCTGATCACATGATCACAAACAGGGCAGGGGGGCAGTTGTCTTTGTCGAGTACTTCTTTGAAGAACCGGAAGAGCACTTCCTCCTTGCCATCTTCCTCATTACTACCCTTATTGCCACCAGTCTGTTCCATAGGTGGTGTTTCACAATCAGGGTAGGGGGGAATATCCGTCTTTGTTGGGTACTCCTTCGTAAAGGCAAGAGGGGTGGTCATTCTTCCCCTTCTTCTGTATGTGCATTATATGGCTCAAAATCCTCTCCGTCGTCCTGCATCATACTCTCTGTCCTTTCAGAAGACATCGTACTGTCTGAGTCTTCCTCTTCCTTCGATGTAACAACATAATGGCGAGGGAGCAGATCCTTCATGTGGCGAGGCACATTATCCACCAAAATCGATTGAGGGCTGATTACCTTGGTGACCTCACCCTCGCCGAACCTTGTGGTACATCGATTTTGCTGTCTTTTGACCCACACGTGATCTCCAACCTGGTAAGAGCTGTTCTTGGGACCTGGGGGATGCAGTTGTGAGATTGGTCTCCTTTACTTGAACTTTGTATCAATAAATCCTGTTGGCAGGCGCAGTGAATGGAGATGTGTCGTTTCTTGGTGTGATGTTATACGAGTAGACAACCTCCTGTATGGGACAGCACATTCTAGCCGCTATTCGTTTCACTCCACTATGCCATTCCCAGCTGGAGCATATGCACAACGGAATCGCAAGTGAACTCTCCATTTATGTGCAAATGCTTGGAACACGTTGCTGCAGAAAGCCATGTCATTGTCTAAAAGGATTTCATGCAGCGAGCCATGCTCAAGGAACACTGCCTCCAACTGATGAATCCTGCTTGCCAAGTCTTACCTCACCAATTTCCTTTAAATGGAGAAATGCGATGGACCACAGTCTGTTAGAGTTAAAAAATGGAAGGTGCCATAATGCGTGATATCCATTCCAATTCTCTGCCAATTCTCGTTCACTTCCAGCTTTCCATTTTTCCACTTGACCGGCGCTGGGTCAATGAACTGACATTCCTCACATTTCCGTATGACCATTTTAACAGTTGCTTTTGTCATGGTTGGGCAACTTCTCCTGACAAAGTAGGTAGTGCGTCACACCCCCGGACGTCCACTACCTTTGTGAATAGTCATGATTTGACTCTCATCCAGCTCATGTGTGTGAACCGCACCTATCACCGGGTCAAGCCCGTTTTTCTTTTTCATTGCCTCAAACCACTGCTGTGGTACTCATGTCAATCGGTCAGTGATGTTTTGTGCTGATGGAACCAGTGTCACGTCCACTGTCAGCCTGTACTCTTTCACGAGCTCCTTGAGAGTGCTTAGCGAGAGCAGATGCGATTCTGCAAGAATTGCATGGGGTCAACGGCAATAAAAACCCATGGACGCTATCTTGGAACTCTCTTCCGTTCAACCCGCAGCACAGACGTATTCGAGATAAGCTCTTTATTTCCCCTCATTTCGGTTATTGCTAATTCTGCTACAAACAACAACTAAGAAAGTCTAAGAAACACTATCCAGGCTACCCAACAAAAACGAGTAAAGAAGTCATAGACCTGGACATCAAGGTAGACTTTGTTCAATTCTCGACTGAGAAGCTAACACAGATTCATCAAGCAACGAATGACAAGTCAATATTGTGTAAGTTAAAGATGCAGATTCTTAATGGTTGGCCAGAATCTCACAGAAAATTACACAAGGACCTTCAACCGTACTGGTCCTATAGAGATAAAGTCTCTATTAAAAATCGCATATTACTCAAAGATGACAGAATTCTAATCCCTAAATCAATGCAATCAGAGGTATTGGAAAAGCAAGTGGCAAGTACAAATTAAGAGCCAAGACTCGTATTTTCTGAAGAAGTATCAATAATGACATTGACCTATACAGCAATGCACCATATGCCAAAACTGCAGAAATCCCAAACTGCTGAGACCATCATGCCACATGAGATTTCTGTGCAACGGTGGCAAATCCTAGCCACTGACCTTTTCAACCTTAATGGAGCTAATTATCTTCTCATCATGTATTACTCGAAGTACCCCTTCATCTGCAGACTCAGTGAATTCTCCAGCACGGAAATCATTAGTTTTCTCAAGCAAATATTTGCTGAGCAAGGAGCCCCAGAAAGGCTCGTTAGTGCTAATGGCTCACATTTTAGCTCCCCGCATTTCAAAAAATTTGCTAAAGCATGGGATTTTGAGCATCTCTTCTCCCAGATACCCCCAATCGAACGGCATGGCAGAACGCTTTGTACAGACCATCAAAACAGTCATGAAGAAAGCCATGTTGATCAATCGAGACATAAACATGAGGCTGATATGTCTCCGATCAACTCCGATAGATCGTGTTATCCCATCCCCAGGAGAATTACTTTTTAATCGCAAACTAATCAGTAATCTCCTGAGAAAGTGCATGAACCAAAATGACTCTAAGGAGGAAATCCAGAGTCGTCTTTTACAGAGACAGTTGCCGCAAAGGAGACAACATGACAAACATGCAAAGGACCTCACAGGACAACGAGTGTGGATACAAGACCAAGACACGAGTAGATGGGCTCCAGCTGTCGTCAGACAAGCCTGCACTGAACCACGTTCCTACATTGTCAAGACACCATCAGGACAGAGTCTTCACATATACAACTAGCGGGGGGTACCCGGCGATGCACGGGTGTTTTGAGGTAAATCAAAACTCGGGGGGGGGGTTAAATAATAAAAAACAATGTTTTGGTAGGTGAGTGTATGAGGATCGAACCCGTACCCTTGAGTTGGAAATTAATGTGTGAAAAAAAAAAACGTGCTACGTTAACCATTGGGCCACCGTGACATACAACGTTTGAATTAATTTATTTAACTATAAAAACAGGCATGCGCAATAAAAGTTAACTCCGCTGCTTCGATTTGACCTAATTAAGAAGGTCAAATAGATGTCACACAGCGTTTGGGTTTGTTTACCCAAATTTGACTGTTCCCCCCCCCAACAGATGTTGGGGAGGGGGAAAGCAGCTCCCAATTGTCTAGATTGAATAGCAATTGTATGATATACAAGATTGATCAAAGCTGATTGCTTCTGGACGTTTCCCGGCGCGATGCCGAGAACGTTGTTAACTTTGAATTAGTTTCGCTTTTTATACGAAAAAGCCCAATCAACACACGAGAAGCCAAAATAGCAATAATTTTGTAAAAGTCGATGTAAATAAATCTATACGCTATGCACTTTCCTAAATCCTAGATATTATTATATAGGACCTATATAAACAGTTGTAAGCGATAGTAATGACCCCGGGAGCATGTGCGAAAGAAGCCTTTGCGAGACATACATGAAATGGTCACACACATTTTGCCTTTTATATATATAACTAGCAGGGGATACCCGGCGATGCCCGGGTGTTTTGAGGTAAATCAAAACTCCGGGGGTGTTAAATAATAAAAAAAAAATGTTTTGGTAGGTGAGTGTATGAGAATCGAACCCGTACCCTTGAGTTGGAAATTAATGTGTGAAAAAAAAAAAAAGTGCTACGTTAACCATTGAGCCACGGCGACAGACAACGTTAAGCAGGTTTTAATTTATTTATTTATTTAACTATAAAAACAGGCATACGCAATAAAAGTTAACTCTGCTGCTCCCATTTGACCTAATTAAGAAGGTCAAATAGAAGTCACGCAGCGTTTGGGTTTGTTTATCCAAATTTGACTGTTTCTTCCCCCAACAGATGTTGGGGAGGGGAAAGCAGCTCCCAATTGTCCAGATTGAATCTGATATACAAGATTGATCAAAGCTGATTGCTTTTGGACGTTTTTCCCGGCGCCCGAGAATACGTTGTTTGAGTTTAGTTTCACTTTATTTATACTAAAAAGCCCGATCAACACGCGAGAAGCCAAAATAGCAATAATTTTGTAAAAATCGACGTAAATAAATCTATACGCTACGCGCTTTTCTAATTCCTAGATATTATTATATAGGACCTATATAAACAGTTTTAAGCGATAGTAATGAACCCGGGAGCGTGTGCGAGAAAAGCCTTTTGAAGACATACAGGAAATGGTCACACACATTTTGCCTTTTATATATATAGACTAGCCTAGAAGAAGAAGAAGATGCATTCTCACATCATACTCAGCTTACATCACCCAATATTTCAGACATCCTGCAGAAATTCCCAATACACATGCAAGCATCTACACCCCATCTGCAGAAACATAGAGTCCTGCACATATAACACAGTCCAGTACTAATGAACCATTTGGAACAATCATAAGATTTCATTATATAATGTTATAAATTGAATTTTAAAAACAATTCTTAATGCTGCAATGTTTTAAGTTATAAATTTATTATATTTTTACTAGAATATTTTGTCTTTTTTTTCCAGTTTTAACAACTAGTCCTTTACTTTTCTATGTTTAAGCTTAACCGTATTACTTTTCATGCTCGCATTTTTCTATTGTAATCCATGATTTTCCCAAGCTTCCAATAAATCCACTTGTTCTTTGTTTAATTTCAGTCTTATTTTTTTTTTTGCCCCTATAAACATAACATACACATATGTAATAACAATGTATGGCACTCGTCTGCTTTCAATAACCCCCCCCCCAATTATCTCCCTTTCATTCTTTCATTCTCTCTGTTTCAGTTGTTACTTCTCTTTTCGCGAGAGCGGTGAATTGGTAGCAACAGTAGTCACTGAAGCGGCGTGGTTGCTATGGAAACTAGTCATAAAAAACGTCCATACTTCCTTACGTTTTTTTAAAGATTTTGAACACCAGTAAATGCATCATAACTTTTGTCTTACTGAACGAAAATTGAAATTTTCTTTTCACAATATAGCTGATCGCCAATATATATATAGAGAGAGCTAATATAGGTGATCTACAAATTGTATTAACTGTTTGAAATTTGGTTGAAAAATGAGTGAACGGTGAAGTTTTAAAGCAGTTTAAAATGACTAAAACTACCACTTAACCATATATTCAAACACTACTGTGTTTGATATATATATATATATATATATATATATATATATATATATAATTTTTTAACCCTCCATATGCTAAAACTGTTAAAACATAGCCAGAGAATTTTTCAAAATATTAGAAAATAACTTCAAAACTCCCATAAATACAGTAAAATATTTAACAAAAATATGATCAAAATATCTTATTCAACAATGCCAAATCTGCATCAAAAAATAATTTGTAACAATAATAAAAAATTAAGTAAATAGAAAATACAAATATACAATCTATGGAAAGCTGTAATTGTAGAAACAAAAACACATGTCCTTTATAAGGTAACTGCAAAGTAAAAAGAGTAATTTACAGCTGCACAGTAACAAAAATCCCAAACGTAAATTCTAATAATAGCAACCATATAAATCCCTTGACACAGATTAACACCAACACACAATTAATGAATAACAACAACCCCCATAAACCCATTAAACAATTTAGTACAACCAAACGTCTTGCATAACAATACCACTATTAATCAAATGGAAAGCAACTATTACAACTCTATTAAGCAAAATGTCATATATTTTGGATCTACTTCAGGACTTATAAAACAGAATCTCCACATATAAACACTCTTTCAAACAAAGATCCTTTAAAAAAAAAAAACAGCATTAGCAAAATATATTTGGCATCTCAAAGATACGAATATCTCTTTTAATTTGAAATGGAAAATACTAGGCTCTTGTAAAGCATATAAACCTAGTGACAAATTTTGCACCCTTTGTAGATCTTAAGCTCTGGCTATATTAAAATTCAATGACAATAAATCAACATGTTTAACCCATAAAGACAAAATATTTTCCGGATGTTTTCATAAACGGTAGATGAAGTTTACCAGATTTGAACCCCCATAAAGTAATATTAACAACCTGATTATTAATCTGATTATTATCGTTTATAATTATTAATAATATTATTAGTACTAATTTAATAACTATTATTATTTTTACTTATTTTAATAGTATTATTACTATTGTTATTATTATTATAACTATCATCATTATTATCATATTAATTATATTATCACAAATATTATTATCATTACTTAGCATTGCTTATATTTTATATATTATCATTACTTAGCATTGCTTTATTTTATATATTATCATTACTTAGCATTGCTTACATTTTATATATTATCATTACTTAGCATTGTTTATATTTTATATATTATCATTACTTAGCATTGCTTTATTTTATATATTATCATTACTTAGCATTGCTTATATTTTATATATTATCATTACTATGCATTTCTTTATTTTACATATTATCATTACTTATCATTGCTTATTTTATATATTATCATTACTTAGCATTGCTTTATTTTATATATTATCATTACTTAGCATTGCTTACATTTTATATATTATCATTACTTAGCATTGTTTATATTTTATATATTATCATTACTTAGCATTGCTTTATTTTATATATTATCATTACTTAGCATTGCTTATATTTTATATATTATCATTACTAAGCATTTCTTTATTTTACATATTATCATTACTTATCATTGCTTATTTTATATATTATCATTACTTAGTATTGTTTATATTTTATATATTATCATTACTTAGCATTGCTTATATTTTATATATTATCATTACTTAGCATTGCTTTATTTTATATATTATCAGTACTTAGCATTGCTTATATTTTATATATTATCATTACTATGCATTTCTTTATTTTATATATTATCATTACTTAGCATTTCTTATTTTATATATTATCATTACTAATCATTGCTTATTTTATATATTATCATTACTTAGCATTGTTTATATTTTATATATTATCATTACTTAGCATTGCTTTATTTTATATATTATCAGTACTTAGCATTGCTTATATTTTATATATTATCATGACTTAGCATTGTTTATATTTTATATATTATCATAACTTAGCATTGCTTATATTTTATATATTATCATTACTTAGCATTGTTTATATTTTATATATTATCATTACTAATCATTGCTTATTTTATATATTATCATTACTTAGCATTGTTTATATTTTATATATTATCATTACTTAGCATTGCTTTATTTTATATATTATCATTACTTAGCATTGCTTATATTTTATATATTATCATTACTTAGCATTGTTTATATTTTATATATTATCATTACTTAGCATTGCTTATATTTTATATATTATCATTACTTAGCATTGTTTATATTTTATATATTATCATTACTTAGCATTGCTTTATTTTATATATTATCATTACTTAGCATTGCTTATATTTTATATATTATCATTACTTAGCATTGCTTATATTTTATATATTATCATTACTTAGCATTTCTTATTTTATATATTATCATTACTTAGCATTGCTTATATTTTATATATTATCATTACTTAGCATTGCTTATATTTTGTATATTATCATTACTTAGCATTGCTTATATTTTATATATTATCATTACTTAGCATTGCTTATTTTATATATTATCATTACTTAGCATTTCTTATTTTATATATTATCATTACTTAGCATTGCTTATATTTTATATATTATCATTACTTAGCATTGCTTATATTTTATATATTATCATTACTTAGCATTGCTTATATTTTATATATTATCATTACTTAGCATTGCTTTATTTTATATATTATCATTACTTAGCATTGCTTATATTTTATATATTATCATTACTTAGCATTGCTTATATTTTATATATTATCATTACTTAGCATTGCTTATATTTTATATATTATCATTACTTAGCATTGCTTTATTTTATATATTATCATTACTTAGCATTGCTTATATTTTATATATTATCATTACTTAGCATTTCTTATATTTTATATATTATCATTACTTAGCATTGCTTTATTTTATATATTATCATTACTTAGCATTGCTTATATTTTATATATTATCATTACTTAGCATTGCTTATATTTTATATATTATCATTACTTAGCATTGCTTTATATTATATATTATCATTACTTAGCATTGCTTATATTTTATATATTATCATTACTTAGCATTGCTTATATTTTATATATTATCATTACTTAGCATTGCTTTATTTTATATATTATCATTACTTAGCATTGCTTATATTTTATATATTATCATTACTTAGCATTGCTTATATTTTATATATTATCATTACTTAGCATTGCTTTATTTTATATATTATCATTACTTAGCATTGCTTATATTTTATATATTATCATTACTTAACATTGCTTATATTTTATATATTATCATTACTTAGCATTGCTTTATTTTATATATTATCATTACTTAGCATTGCTTTATTTTATATATTATCATTACTTAGCATTGCTTATATTTTATATATTATCATTACTTAGCATTGTTTATTTTACATATTATCATTACTTAGCATTGCTGTATTTTATATATTATCATTACTTAGCATTGCTTATATTTTATATATTATCATTACTTAGCATTGCTTATATTTTATATATTATCATTACTTAGCATTGTTTATATTTTATATATTATCATTACTTAGAATTGCTTATATTTTATATATTATCATTACTAAGAATTGCTTATATTTTATATATTATCATTACTTAGCATTTCTTATTTTATATATTATCATTACTTAGCATTGCTTATATTTTATATATTATCATTACTTAGCATTGCTTATATTTTATATATTATCATTACTTAGCATTGCTTATATTTTACATATTATCATTACTTAGCATTGCTTATACTTTATATATTATCATTACTTAGCATTGTTTATTTTACATATTATCATTACTTAGCATTGCTGTATTTTATATATTATCATTACTTAGCATTGCTTATATTTTATATATTATCATTACTTAGCATTGCTTATATTTTATATATTATCATTACTTAGCATTTCTTATTTTATATATTATCATTACTTAGCATTGCTTATATTTTATATATTATCATTACTTAGCATTGCTTATATTTTATATATTATCATTACTTACCATTTTTTATTTTATATATTATCATTACTTAGCATTGCTTTATTTTATATATTATCATTACTTAGCATTGCTTATATTTTATATATTATCATTACTTAGCATTGCTTATATTTTATATATTATCATTACTTAGCATTGCTTATATTTTATATATTATCATTACTTAGCATTTCTTATTTTACATATTATCATTACTTAGCATTGCTGTATTTTATATATTATCATTACTTAGCATTGCTGTATTTTATATATTATAATTACTTAGCATTGCTGTATTTTATATATTATCATTACTTAGCATTGCTTATATTTTATATATTATCATTACTTAGCATTGCTTATATTTTATATATTATCATTACTTAGCATTGCTTATATTTTATATATTATCATTACTTAGCATTGTTTATTTTACATATTATCATTACTTAGCATTGCTGTATTTTATATATTATCATTACTTAGCATTGCTTATATTTTATATATTATCATTACTTAGCATTGCTTATATTTTATATATTATCATTACTTAGCATTGTTTATATTTTATATATTATCATTACTTAGAATTGCTTATATTTTATATATTATCATTACTAAGAATTGCTTATATTTTATATATTATCATTACTTAGCATTTCTTATTTTATATATTATCATTACTTAGCATTGCTTATATTTTATATATTATCATTACTTAGCATTGCTTATATTTTATATATTATCATTACTTAGCATTTTTTATTTTATATATTATCATTACTTAGCATTTCTTTATTTTATATATTATCATTACTTAGCATTTCTTATTTTATATATTATCATTACTTAGCATTTTTTATTTTATATATTATCATTACTTAGCATTGCTTATATTTTATATATTATCATTACTTAGCATTGCTTATATTTTATATATTATCATTACTTAGCATTTCTTATTTTATATATTATCATTACTTAGCATTGCTTATTTTATATATTATCATTACTAATCATTGCTTATTTTATATATTATCATTACTTAGCATTACTTTATATTATATATTATCATTACTTAGCATTTCTTTATGTTATATATTATCATTACTTAGCATTGCTTTATTTTATATATTATCATTACTTAGCATTTCTTATTTTATATATTATCATTACTTTGCATTGCTTATTTTATATATTATCATTACTTAGCATTGCTTATTTTATATATTATCATTACTTTGCATTGCTTATTTTATATATTATCACTACTAATCATTGCTTATATTTTATATATTATCATTACTTAGCATTTCTTTATATTATATATTACCATTACTTAGCATTTCTTTATGTTATATATTATCATTACTTAGCATTTCTTTATATTATATATTATCATTACTTAGCATTTCTTATTTTATATATTATCATTACTTAGCATTTCTTTATTTTACATATTATCATTACTTAGCATTTTTTATTTTATATATTATCATTACTTAGCATTTCTTTATTTTATATATTATCATTACTTAGCATTGCTTATATTTTATATATTATCATTACTTAGCATTGCTTATATTTTATATATTATCATTACTTAGCATTTCTTATTTTATATATTATCATTACTTAGCATTGCTTATTTTATATATTATCATTACTAATCATTGCTTATTTTATATATTATCATTACTTAGCATTGCTTTATATTATATATTATCATTACTTAGCATTTCTTTATTTTATATATTATCATTACTTAGCATTTCTTATTTTATATATTATCATTACTTTGCATTGCTTATTTTATATATTATCATTACTTAGCATTGCTTATTTTATATATTATCATTACTTTGCATTGCTTATTTTATATATTATCACTACTAATCATTGCTTATATTTTATATATTATCATTACTTAGCATTGCTTATTTTATATATTATCATTACTTAGCATTGCTTATATTTTATATATTATCATTACTTTGCATTGCTTATATTTTATATATTATCATTACTTAGCATTGCTTTATTTTATATACTATCATTACTTAGCATTGCTTTATTTTATATATTATCATTACTTAGCATTGTTTATTTTATATATTATCATTACTTAGCGTTGCTTATATTTTATATATTATCATTACTTAGCATTGCTTTATTTTATATATTATCATTACTTAGCATTGCTTTATTTTATATGTTATCATTACTTAGCATTTCTTATTTTATATATTATCATTACTTAGCATTGTTTATTTTTTATATATTATCATTACTTAGCATTGCTTATATTTTATATATTATCATTACTTAGCATTGCTTTATTTTATATACTATCATTACTTAGCATTGCTTTATTTTATATATTATCATTACTTAGCATTGTTTATTTTATATATTATCATTACTTAGCATTGCTTATATTTTATATATTATCATTACTTAGCATTGCTTATATTTTATATATTATCATTACTTAGCATTGCTTATATTTTATATATTATCATTACTTAGCATTGCTTATATTTTATATATTATCATTACTTAGCATTGCTTATATTTTATATGTTATCATTACTTAGCATTGCTTATATTTTATATATTATCATTACTTAGCATTGCTTTATTTTATATATTATCATTACTTAGCATTGCTTTATTTTATATATTATCATTACTTAGCATTGCTTTATTTTATATATTATCATTACTTAGCATTGCTTATATTTTATATATTATCATTACTTAGCATTGCTTATATTTTATATATTATCATTACTTAGCATTGCTTTATTTTATATATTATCATTACTTAGCATTGCTTATATTTTATATATTATCATTACTTAGCATTGCTTATATTTTATATATTATCATTACTTAGCATTGCTTTATTTTATATATTATCATTACTTAGCATTGCTTATATTTTATATATTATCATTACTTAGCATTGCTTATATTTTATATATTATCATTACTTAGCATTGCTTTATTTTATATATTATCATTACTTAGCATTGCTTATATTTTATATATTATCATTACTTAACATTGCTTATATTTTATATATTATCATTACTTAGCATTGCTTTATTTTATATATTATCATTACTTAGCATTGCTTTATTTTATATATTATCATTACTTAGCATTGCTTATTTTATATATTATCATTACTTAGCATTGCTTTATTTTATATATTATCATTACTTAGCATTGTTTATTTTACATATTATCATTACTTAGCATTGCTGTATTTTATATATTATCATTACTTAGCATTGCTTATATTTTATATATTATCATTACTTAGCATTGCTTATATTTTATATATTATCATTACTTAGCATTGCTTATATTTTATATATTATCATTACTTAGCATTGTTTATTTTACATATTATCATTACTTAGCATTGCTGTATTTTATATATTATCATTACTTAGCATTGCTTATATTTTATATATTATCATTACTTAGCATTGCTTATATTTTATATATTATCATTACTTAGCATTGCTTATATTTTATATATTATCATTACTTAGCATTGCTTATACTTTATATATTATCATTACTTAGCATTGTTTATTTTACATATTATCATTACTTAGCATTGCTGTATTTTATATATTATCATTACTTAGCATTGCTTATATTTTATATATTATCATTACTTAGCATTGCTTATATTTTATATATTATCATTACTTAGCATTTCTTATTTTATATATTATCATTACTTAGCATTGCTTATATTTTATATATTATCATTACTTAGCATTGCTTATATTTTATATATTATCATTACTTACCATTTTTTATTTTATATATTATCATTACTTAGCATTGCTTTATTTTATATATTATCATTACTTAGCATTGCTTATATTTTATATATTATCATTACTTAGCATTGCTTATATTTTATATATTATCATTACTTAGCATTGCTTATATTTTATATATTATCATTACTTAGCATTTCTTATTTTACATATTATCATTACTTAGCATTGCTGTATTTTATATATTATCATTACTTAGCATTGCTGTATTTTATATATTATCATTACTTAGCATTGCTGTATTTTATATATTATCATTACTTAGCATTGCTTATATTTTATATATTATCATTACTTAGCATTGCTTATATTTTATATATTATCATTACTTAGCATTGCTTATATTTTATATATTATCATTACTTAGCATTGTTTATTTTACATATTATCATTACTTAGCATTGCTGTATTTTATATATTATCATTACTTAGCATTGCTTATATTTTATATATTATCATTACTTAGCATTGCTTATATTTTATATATTATCATTACTTAGCATTGTTTATATTTTATATATTATCATTACTTAGAATTGCTTATATTTTATATATTATCATTACTAAGAATTGCTTATATTTTATATATTATCATTACTTAGCATTTCTTATTTTATATATTATCATTACTTAGCATTGCTTATATTTTATATATTATCATTACTTAGCATTGCTTATATTTTATATATTATCATTACTTAGCATTTTTTATTTTATATATTATCATTACTTAGCATTTCTTTATTTTATATATTATCATTACTTAGCATTTCTTATTTTATATATTATCATTACTTAGCATTTTTTATTTTATATATTATCATTACTTAGCATTGCTTATATTTTATATATTATCATTACTTAGCATTGCTTATATTTTATATATTATCATTACTTAGCATTTCTTATTTTATATATTATCATTACTTAGCATTGCTTATTTTATATATTATCATTACTAATCATTGCTTATTTTATATATTATCATTACTTAGCATTGCTTTATATTATATATTATCATTACTTAGCATTTCTTTATGTTATATATTATCATTACTTAGCATTGCTTTATTTTATATATTATCATTACTTAGCATTTCTTATTTTATATATTATCATTACTTTGCATTGCTTATTTTATATATTATCATTACTTAGCATTGCTTATTTTATATATTATCATTACTTTGCATTGCTTATTTTATATATTATCACTACTAATCATTGCTTATATTTTATATATTATCATTACTTAGCATTTCTTTATATTATATATTACCATTACTTAGCATTTCTTTATGTTATATATTATCATTACTTAGCATTTCTTTATATTATATATTATCATTACTTAGCATTTCTTATTTTATATATTATCATTACTTAGCATTTCTTTATTTTACATATTATCATTACTTAGCATTTTTTATTTTATATATTATCATTACTTAGCATTTTTTATTTTATATATTATCATTACTTAGCATTGCTTATATTTTATATATTATCATTACTTAGCATTGCTTATATTTTATATATTATCATTACTTAGCATTTCTTATTTTATATATTATCATTACTTAGCATTGCTTATTTTATATATTATCATTACTAATCATTGCTTATTTTATATATTATCATTACTTAGCATTGCTTTATATTATATATTATCATTACTTAGCATTTCTTTATTTTATATATTATCATTACTTAGCATTTCTTATTTTATATATTATCATTACTTTGCATTGCTTATTTTATATATTATCATTACTTAGCATTGCTTATTTTATATATTATCATTACTTTGCAATGCTTATTTTATATATTATCACTACTAATCATTGCTTATATTTTATATATTATCATTACTTAGCATTGCTTATTTTATATATTATCATTACTTAGCATTGCTTATATTTTATATATTATCATTACTTTGCATTGCTTATATTTTATATATTATCATTACTTAGCATTGCTTTATTTTATATACTATCATTACTTAGCATTGCTTTATTTTATATATTATCATTACTTAGCATTGTTTATTTTATATATTATCATTACTTAGCGTTGCTTATATTTTATATATTATCATTACTTAGCATTGCTTTATTTTATATATTATCATTACTTAGCATTGCTTTATTTTATATGTTATCATTACTTAGCATTTCTTATTTTATATATTATCATTACTTAGCATTGTTTATTTTTTATATATTATCATTACTTAGCATTGCTTATATTTTATATATTATCATTACTTAGCATTGCTTTATTTTATATACTATCATTACTTAGCATTGCTTTATTTTATATATTATCATTACTTAGCATTGTTTATTTTATATATTATCATTACTTAGCATTGCTTATATTTTATATATTATCATTACTTAGCATTGCTTATATTTTATATATTATCATTACTTAGCATTGCTTATATTTTATATATTATCATTACTTAGCATTGCTTATATTTTATATATTATCATTACTTAGCATTGCTTATATTTTATATGTTATCATTACTTAGCATTGCTTATATTTTATATATTATCATTACTTAGCATTGCTTTATTTTATATATTATCATTACTTAGCATTGCTTTATTTTATATATTATCATTACTTAGCATTGCTTTATTTTATATATTATCATTACTTAGCATTGCTTATATTTTATATATTATCATTACTTAGCATTGCTTATATTTTATATATTATCATTACTTAGCATTGCTTATATTTTATATACTATAATTACTTAGCATTGCTTATATTTTATATATTATCATTACTTAGCATTGCTTTATTTTATATATTATCATTACTTAGCATTGCTTATATTTTATATATTATCATTACTTAGCATTGCTTATATTTTATATATTATCATTACTTAGCATTGTTTATATTTTGTATATTATCATTACTTAGAATTGCTTATATTTTATATATTATCATTACTTAGAATTGCTTATATTTTATATATTATCATTACTTAGCATTTCTTATTTTATATATTATCATTACTTAGCATTGCTTATATTTTATATATTATCATTACTTAGCATTGCTTATATTTTATATATTATCATTACTTAGCATTTTTTATTTTATATATTATCATTACTTAGCATTTCTTTATTTTATATATTATCATTACTTAGCATTGCTTATATTTTATATATTATCATTACTTAGCATTTCTTATTTTATATATTATCATTACTTAGCATTGCTTATTTTATATATTATCATTACTAATCATTGCTTATTTTATATATTATCATTACTTAGCATTGCTTTATGTTATATATTATCATTACTTAGCATTTCTTTATGTTATATATTATCATTACTTAGCATTGCTTTATTTTATATATTATCATTACTTAGCATTTCTTATTTTATATATTATCATTACTTAGCATTTCTTATTTTATATATTATCATTACTTTGCATTGCTTATTTTATATATTATCACTACTAATCATTGCTTATATTTTATATATTATCATTACTTAGCATTGCTTATTTTATATATTATCATTACTTAGCATTGCTTATATTTTATATATTATCATTACTTAGCGTTGCTTATATTTTATATATTATCATTACTTAGCATTGCTTTATTTTATATACTATCATTACTTAGCATTGCTTTATTTTATATATTATCATTACTTAGCATTTCTTATTTTATATATTATCATTACTTAGCGTTGCTTATATTTTATATATTATCATTACTTCGCATTGCTTTATTTTATATATTATCATTACTTAGCATTGCTTTATTTTATATGTTATCATTACTTACCATTTCTTATTTTATATATTATCATTACTTAGCATTGTTTATTTTATATACTATCATTACTTAGCATTGCTTTATTTTATATATTATCATTACTTAGCATTGCTTTATTTTATATATTATCATTACTTAGCATTGTTTATTTTATATATTATCATTACTTAGCGTTGCTTATATTTTATATATTATCATTACTTAGCATTGCTTATATTTTATATATTATCATTACTTAGCATTGCTTTATTTTATATATTATCATTACTTAGCATTGCTTATATTTTATATATTATCATTACTTAGCATTGTTTATTTTTTATATATTATCATTACTTAGCATTGCTTATATTTTATATATTATCATTACTTAGCATTGCTTATATTTTATATATTATCATTACTTAGCATTGCTTATATTTTATATATTATCATTACTTAGCATTGCTTATATTTTATATATTATCATTACTTAGCATTGCTTATATTTTATATGTTATCATTACTTAGCATTGCTTATATTTTATATATTATCATTACTTAGCATTGCTTTATTTTATATATTATCATTACTTAGCATTGCTTTATTTTATATATTATCATTACTTAGCATTGCTTTATTTTATATATTATCATTACTTAGCATTGCTTATATTTTATATATTATCATTACTTAGCATTGCTTATATTTTATATATTATCATTACTTAGCATTGCTTATATTTTATATACTATCATTACTTAGCATTGCTTATATTTTATATATTATCATTACTTAGCATTGCTTTATTTTATATATTATCATTACTTAGCATTGCTTATATTTTATATATTATCATTACTTAGCATTGTTTATATTTTATATATTATCATTACTTAGAATTGCTTATATTTTATATATTATCATTACTTAGAATTGCTTATATTTTATATATTATCATTACTTAGCATTTCTTATTTTATATATTATCATTACTTAGCATTGCTTATATTTTATATATTATCATTACTTAGCATTGCTTATATTTTATATATTATCATTACTTAGCATTTTTTATTTTATATATTATCATTACTTAGCATTTCTTTATTTTATATATTATCATTACTTAGCATTGCTTATATTTTATATATTATCATTACTTAGCATTTCTTATTTTATATATTATCATTACTTAGCATTGCTTATTTTATATATTATCATTACTAATCATTGCTTATTTTATATATTATCATTACTTAGCATTGCTTTATGTTATATATTATCATTACTTAGCATTTCTTTATGTTATATATTATCATTACTTAGCATTGCTTTATTTTATATATTATCATTACTTAGCATTTCTTATTTTATATATTATCATTACTTAGCATTTCTTATTTTATATATTATCATTACTTTGCATTGCTTATTTTATATATTATCACTACTAATCATTGCTTATATTTTATATATTATCATTACTTAGCATTGCTTATTTTATATATTATCATTACTTAGCATTGCTTATATTTTATATATTATCATTACTTAGCGTTGCTTATATTTTATATATTATCATTACTTAGCATTGCTTTATTTTATATACTATCATTACTTAGCATTGCTTTATTTTATATATTATCATTACTTAGCATTTCTTATTTTATATATTATCATTACTTAGGGTTGCTTATATTTTATATATTATCATTACTTAGCATTGCTTTATTTTATATATTATCATTACTTAGCATTGCTTTATTTTATATGTTATCATTACTTACCATTTCTTATTTTATATATTATCATTACTTAGCATTGTTTATTTTATATACTATCATTACTTAGCATTGCTTTATTTTATATATTATCATTACTTAGCATTGCTTTATTTTATATATTATCATTACTTAGCATTGTTTATTTTATATATTATCATTACTTAGCGTTGCTTATATTTTATATATTATCATTACTTAGCATTGCTTATATTTTATATATTATCATTACTTAGCATTGCTTTATTTTATATATTATCATTACTTAGCATTGCTTATATTTTATATATTATCATTACTTAGCATTGTTTATTTTTTATATATTATCATTACTTAGCATTGCTTATATTTTATATATTATCATTACTTAGCATTGCTTTATTTTATATACTATCATTACTTAGCATTGCTTTATTTTATATATTATCATTACTTAGCATTGTTTATTTTATATATTATCATTACTTAGCATTGCTTATATTTTATATATTATCATTACTTAGCATTGCTTATATTTTATATATTATCATTACTTAGCATTGCTTATATTTCATATATTATCATTACTTAGCATTGCTTATATTTTATATATTATCATTACTTAGCATTGCTTATATTTTATATGTTATCATTACTTAGCATTGCTTATATTTTATATATTATCATTACTTAGCATTGCTTTATTTTATATATTATCATTACTTAGCATTGCTTTATTTTATATATTATCATTACTTAGCATTGCTTTATTTTATATATTATCATTACTTAGCATTGCTTATATTTTATATATTATCATTACTTAGCATTGCTTATATTTTATATATTATCATTACTTAGCATTGCTTATATTTTATATACTATCATTACTTAGCATTGCTTATATTTTATATATTATCATTACTTAGCATTGCTTTATTTTATATATTATCATTACTTAGCATTGCTTATATTTTATATATTATCATTACTTAGCATTGCTTATATTTTATATATTATCATTACTTAGCATTGTTTATATTTTATATATTATCATTACTTAGAATTGCTTATATTTTATATATTATCATTACTTAGAATTGCTTATATTTTATATATTATCATTACTTAGCATTTCTTATTTTATATATTATTATTACTTAGCATTGCTTATATTTTATATATTATCATTACTTAGCATTGCTTATATTTTATATATTATCAATACTTAGCATTTTTTATTTTATATATTATCATTACTTAGCATTTCTTTATTTTATATATTATCATTACTTAGCATTGCTTATATTTTATATATTATCATTACTTAGCATTTCTTATTTTATATATTATCATTACTTAGCATTGCTTATTTTATATATTATCATTACTAATCATTGCTTATTTTATATATTATCATTACTTAGCATTGCTTTATGTTATATATTATCATTACTTAGCATTTCTTTATGTTATATATTATCATTACTTAGCATTGCTTTATTTTATATATTATCATTACTTAGCATTTCTTATTTTATATATTATCATTACTTAGCATTTCTTATATTATATATTATCATTACTTTGCATTGCTTATTTTATATATTATCACTACTAATCATTGCTTATATTTTATATATTATCATTACTTAGCATTGCTTATTTTATATATTATCATTACTTAGCATTGCTTATATTTTATATATTATCATTACTTAGCGTTGCTTATATTTTATATATTATCATTACTTAGCATTGCTTTATTTTATATACTATCATTACTTAGCATTGCTTTATTTTATATATTATCATTACTTAGCATTTCTTATTTTATATATTATCATTACTTAGCGTTGCTTATATTTTATATATTATCATTACTTAGCATTGCTTTATTTTATATATTATCATTACTTAGCATTGCTTTATTTTATATGTTATCATTACTTACCATTTCTTATTTTATATATTATCATTACTTAGCATTGTTTATTTTATATACTATCATTACTTAGCATTGCTTTATTTTATATATTATCATTACTTAGCATTGCTTTATTTTATATATTATCATTACTTAGCATTGTTTATTTTATATACTATCATTACTTAGCATTGCTTTATTTTATATATTATCATTACTTAGCATTGCTTTATTTTATATATTATCATTACTTAGCATTGTTTATTTTATATATTATCATTACTTAGCGTTGCTTATATTTTATATATTATCATTACTTAGCATTGCTTATATTTTATATATTATCATTACTTAGCATTGCTTTATTTTATATATTATCATTACTTAGCACTGCTTATATTTTATATATTATCATTACTTAGCATTGTTTATTTTTTATATATTATCATTACTTAGCATTGCTTATATTTTATATATTATCATTACTTAGCATTGCTTATATTTTATATATTATCATTACTTAGCATTGCTTTATTTTATATATTATCATTACTTAGCATTGCTTATATTTTATATGTTATCATTACTTAGCATTGCTTATATTTTATATATTATCATTACTTAGCATTGCTTTATTTTATATATTATCATTACTTAGCATTGCTTTATTTTATATATTATCATTACTTAGCATTGCTTTATTTTATATATTATCATTACTTAGCATTGCTTATATTTTATATATTATCATTACTTAGCATTGCTTATATTTTATATATTATCATTACTTAGCATAGCTTATATTTTATATACTATCATTACTTAGCATTGCTTATATTTTATATATTATCATTACTTAGCATTGCTTTATTTTATATATTATCATTACTTAGCATTGCTTATATTTTATATATTATCATTACTTAGCATTGCTTATATTTTATATATTATCATTACTTAGCATTGCTTTTTTTTATATATTATCATTACTTAGCATTGCTTTATTTTATATACTATCATTACTTAGCATTGCTTTATTTTATATATTATCATTACTTAGCATTGCTTTATTTTATATATTATCATTACTTAGCATTGCTTTATTTTATATATTATCATTACTTAGCATTGCTTATTTTATATATTATCATTACTTAGCATTGCTTATATTTTATATATTATAATTACTTAGCATTGCTTATATTTTATATATTAACATTACTTAGCATTGCTTTATTTTATATATTATCATTACTTAGCATTGCTTATTTTATATATTATCATTACTTAGCATTGCTTTATTTTATATATTAACATTACTTAGCATTGCTTTATTTTATATATTATCATTACTTAGCATTGCTTATTTTATATATTATCATTACTTAGCATTGCTTATATTTTATATATTATAATTACTTAGCATTGCTTATATTTTATATATTATCATTACTTAGCATTGCTTTATTTTATATATTATAATTACTTAGCATTGCTTTATTTTATATATTATCATTACTTAGCATTGCTTAATTTTATATATTATCATTAATTAGCATTGCTTTATTTTATATATTATCATTACTTAGCGTTGCTTATATTTTATATATTATCATTACTTAGCATTACTTACATTTTATATATTAGCATTACTTATCATTGCTTTATTTTATATATTATCATTACTTAGCATTGCTTATTTTATATATTATCATTACTTAGCATTGCTTATTTTATATATTATCATTACTAAGAATTTCTTATATTTTATATATTATCATTACATAGCATTGTTTATTTTATATATTATCATTAGTTTGCATTGCTTATATTATATATTATCATTACTTAGCATAGCTTATTTTACCTATTATCATTACTTAGCATTGCTTATATTTTATATATTATCATTACTTAGCATTGCTTTATTTTATATATTATCATTACTTAGCATTGCTTTATTTTATATATTATCATTACTTAGCATTGCTTATATTTTATATATTATCATTACTTAGCATTGCTTATATTTTATATATTATCATTACTTAGCATTGCTTATATTTTATATACTATCATTACTTAGCATTGCTTATATTTTATATATTATCATTACTTAGCATTGCTTTATTTTATATATTATCATTACTTAGCATTGCTTATATTTTATATATTATCATTACTTAGCATTGCTTATATTTTATATATTATCATTACTTAGCATTGTTTATATTTTATATATTATCATTACTTAGAATTGCTTATATTTTATATATTATCATTACTTAGAATTGCTTATATTTTATATATTATCATTACTTAGCATTTCTTATTTTATATATTATTATTACTTAGCATTGCTTATATTTTATATATTATCATTACTTAGCATTGCTTATATTTTATATATTATCAATACTTAGCATTTTTTATTTTATATATTATCATTACTTAGCATTGCTTTATTTTATATATTATCATTACTTAGCATTGCTTATATTTTATATATTATCATTACTTAGCATTTCTTATTTTATATATTATCATTACTTAGCATTGCTTATTTTATATATTATCATTACTAATCATTGCTTATTTTATATATTATCATTACTTAGCATTGCTTTATGTTATATATTATCATTACTTAGCATTTCTGTATGTTATATATTATCATTACTTAGCATTGCTTTATTTTATATATTATCATTACTTAGCATTTCTTATTTTATATATTATCATTACTTAGCATTTCTTATTTTATATATTATCATTACTTTGCATTGCTTATTTTATATATTATCACTACTAATCATTGCTTATATTTTATATATTATCATTACTTAGCATTGCTTATTTTATATATTATCATTACTTAGCATTGCTTATATTTTATATATTATCATTACTTAGCGTTGCTTATATTTTATATATTATCATTACTTAGCATTGCTTTATTTTATATACTATCATTACTTAGCATTGCTTTATTTTATATATTATCATTACTTAGCATTTCTTATTTTATATATTATCATTACTTAGCGTTGCTTATATTTTATATATTATCATTACTTAGCATTGCTTTATTTTATATATTATCATTACTTAGCATTGCTTTATTTTATATGTTATCATTACTTACCATTTCTTATTTTATATATTATCATTACTTAGCATTGTTTATTTTATATACTATCATTACTTAGCATTGCTTTATTTTATATATTATCATTACTTAGCATTGCTTTATTTTATATATTATCATTACTTAGCATTGTTTATTTTATATACTATCATTACTTAGCATTGCTTTATTTTATATATTATCATTACTTAGCATTGCTTTATTTTATATATTATCATTACTTAGCATTGTTTATTTTATATATTATCATTACTTAGCGTTGCTTATATTTTATATATTATCATTACTTAGCATTGCTTATATTTTATATATTATCATTACTTAGCATTGCTTTATTTTATATATTATCATTACTTAGCACTGCTTATATTTTATATATTATCATTACTTAGCATTGTTTATTTTTTATATATTATCATTACTTAGCATTGCTTATATTTTATATATTATCATTACTTAGCATTGCTTATATTTTATATATTATCATTACTTAGCATTGCTTTATTTTATATATTATCATTACTTAGCATTGCTTATATTTTATATGTTATCATTACTTAGCATTGCTTATATTTTATATATTATCATTACTTAGCATTGCTTTATTTTATATATTATCATTACTTAGCATTGCTTTATTTTATATATTATCATTACTTAGCATTGCTTTATTTTATATATTATCATTACTTAGCATTGCTTATATTTTATATATTATCATTACTTAGCATTGCTTATATTTTATATATTATCATTACTTAGCATAGCTTATATTTTATATACTATCATTACTTAGCATTGCTTATATTTTATATATTATCATTACTTAGCATTGCTTTATTTTATATATTATCATTACTTAGCATTGCTTATATTTTATATATTATCATTACTTAGCATTGCTTATATTTTATATATTATCATTACTTAGCATTGCTTTTTTTTATAT
Organism: Euprymna scolopes; assembly: GCF_053919585.1. NCBI lineage: Eukaryota > Metazoa > Mollusca > Cephalopoda > Sepiida > Sepiolidae > Euprymna > Euprymna scolopes. The sequence goes on from NC_136492.1 coordinate 30,204,259, forward strand.
ATTATCATTACTTAGCATTGCTTTATTTTATATACTATCATTACTTAGCATTGCTTTATTTTATATATTATCATTACTTAGCATTGCTTTATTTTATATATTATCATTACTTAGCATTGCTTTATTTTATATATTATCATTACTTAGCATTGCTTATTTTATATATTATCATTACTTAGCATTGCTTATATTTTATATATTATAATTACTTAGCATTGCTTATATTTTATATATTAACATTACTTAGCATTGCTTTATTTTATATATTATCATTACTTAGCATTGCTTATTTTATATATTATCATTACTTAGCATTGCTTTATTTTATATATTAACATTACTTAGCATTGCTTTATTTTATATATTATCATTACTTAGCATTGCTTATTTTATATATTATCATTACTTAGCATTGCTTATATTTTATATATTATAATTACTTAGCATTGCTTATATTTTATATATTATCATTACTTAGCATTGCTTTATTTTATATATTATAATTACTTAGCATTGCTTTATTTTATATATTATCATTACTTAGCATTGCTTAATTTTATATATTATCATTAATTAGCATTGCTTTATTTTATATATTATCATTACTTAGCGTTGCTTATATTTTATATATTATCATTACTTAGCATTACTTACATTTTATATATTAGCATTACTTATCATTGCTTTATTTTATATATTATCATTACTTAGCATTGCTTATTTTATATATTATCATTACTTAGCATTGCTTATTTTATATATTATCATTACTAAGAATTTCTTATATTTTATATATTATCATTACATAGCATTGTTTATTTTATATATTATCATTAGTTTGCATTGCTTATATTATATATTATCATTACTTAGCATAGCTTATTTTACCTATTATCATTACTTAGCATTGCTTATATTTTATATATTATCATTACTTAGCATTGCTTTATTTTATATATTATCATTACTTAGCATTGCTTTATTTTATATATTATCATTACTTAGCATTGCTTGTATTTTTACTAGCTATTATAACATCACAACAAAAATAATTTATCCCTAAAATAATTTTAAGTTGTGTCACTAAAAGTTTTTTTTATTCTATTTCATTTTTAAAAATGTTGCAGTTTAGATTTTAAATTTTAAGTTTTAGCGTCAACTGCAAAGACTGTTTAACTGTTCATTAGCACAGCGTTTTTTTTTTGTTTTTTTTTTAAATGAAAAGGAACTCCAAATAATTATTTCAACCAATCGGAGACAAGATACGTTAGCATGTCTAAAGATATACTGATTGAACTTAAAACAAAGTTTCTTATAGAACTTAAGGTATTTCTTTTTTTTTTATAAAACATTTTTTTCTCTTAATTGTATTCCTAATTTTCGATTTTCTTTATCAACATAAAATTAAAAGCTTCGTTTTTATGTTTTTAAATATTTGCAGAAACATGTGCCTTACTTACAACAAAAATCTGAGTTTTATTTTGGTGCCTTAAATTCCCCCCTCTCCTATTTTTACTGAAGAGGAGATTATGTTCCAAGAAAAAAAAGTGGCCAAGTTAAATTAAAATGAACATTGTTTCCGAAACTATCGTACAGTCAAGTTGATTTTGTTTGTTTTTCCTTGTGAAACTGATTTATAATTTACAATTATTAATTTTTATACTCAATATTAATATAGCTCTAGAATACATATACCTATTGAGCTTATTATATATCTACAGTACTATGGGCACTGTTTTTTTTTAAAGTATTAATACATTTATTAATACATTAAAATAGACTCCGCTCTTTAGACTCTAGGTATAATTCCCTCTGTGATATATATATATATATATATATATATATATATATATATATATATATATATATATATATATATATATATCCCCAAAACCTCTGGTCTTGATGGAGCGAAAGACTAAATTTATTTCAGATCAGTTGAAACCATAGCAGCAAGTTTTAGTCTTTTAGGCCAGAGGCTTTGAGGAAATATCTGATATTTTGTAATTCATATGCAAAACTAAGAAAATATCTCGCTTCACTGGTGACCCCTTTTTTTCGTCAGACTTTGGCAGAACACGCAAGGAATTGTGGATATTATCAATAAGGAAGAATTACCTGTAATCACACAAGGGAAATTTCTCAGCGACCATGCGCACACCGAATGACGTACATGTTGACCTTAGCGGCACATCGGTTTTTCTAGGCGTAAAGGATCTCACAGAGATTTTCTGCGGTCATCGTTCTCTTCAACGCGTTCCCCACGATGGACAGTGAGGCGTTTCCTTCAACGACGGCTACTCAGGCTATTTTGAGGATTCCTCCTTTTTGGATGCACGATCCAACATTATGGTTCGCACACGTAGAGGCCCAGTTTTACACGCAAAGGATCCTGAGCGATGTGACGAAATTCCACCACGTGGTGGCCGCATTAACGCATAAAGTAATGGCAGAGGTTTGCGACCTGATCATGTCACCCCCTGGATCGATCAGCTACGATTATTTCAAATTGGAATTGATTCGTAGGACAACCGATTCACAGTAGAAACGCCTTCGTCAACTTCTCGTAGAAGAAGAACTCGGAGATCGGAAACCATCTCAGTTACTCAGACGTATGAAGCTGTTGATGGGTGAGAACTCACTACCGCCGGACATGCTTAAACAACTTTTCATCAATAGACTGCCATCGAGTATTCAAATGATACTCGCCTCTTCGAATGACTCCACAACCATTGAGGAGCTAGCGGACCTAGCTGACAAAATTATGGACGTGACCGTTTCCATAGCCCCAGTTCACACGCACAGCTCTAACAATGCCTTGCCTAACGTCGCAAACCCCTCCACGGATATACGCGAGGAACTAGAGCGACAGGCTCAAATGATTCACGACCTGAGTGAACAGTTACGTGGCCTCGAGCTCAAACCAAAAATGCATAAGCACCCCACTGAGCGAGTCCGTCCCCGGCGATTTAGCAGCACTCAGAACAGCAGTGGGCTCTGCAAGTACCACGCACGTTTTGGTGAAAGAGCTTACCGATGCTACCAGCCATGTTCATATACGAATAAACGTCTCTCGGGAAACGCCCAGGCCAGGCAGTAGGAGCAGCAGACACCCCTGGCAAGAACAACATTCGTCGCACCCTGTACGTGACTGATAGAACCACTGGTATACGTTTTCTCGTTGATACCGGTGCGGAAGTCAGTATCATCCCTAAGAAGTTTGTGAAAGAGGATCGTCCTCAATCAAACTTATTTCTACACGCAGTGAATCACTCCTCCATTCCTACTTACGGAGAGACATCGATAACATTAAATCTTGGATTACGGCGCGCACTATGTTGGGTCTTCATCGTCGCACTGCTACCCGTTCCGATTTTAAGGGCAGATTTTCTGCACCAATTCGGCATCCTTGTAGATGTCAAATGCGGCAAACTCATTGATAATAACACTGGACGTTCCGTGCAAGGCATAATCAGTGGGTCGACCAAGATCAGCCCAGTTATACATAAAGACACCACGGATCCGTATACAGATTTGCTGCGAGGTTTCCCGGAATTAACTCGTCCTACATTTAATGGTGACAAAGTTAAACATGATGTCACTCATCATATCCAAACAAGGGGACCGCCTGTGAGCGCGCGCCCACGCGGACTTAAACCCGATCGTTTAAGGGTGGCTAAACAAGAATTTCAGCACATGTTGGATTTAGGTATTATTCGACCCTCTAATAGCAACTGGTCATCACCACTCCACATGGTGCCAAAAAAATCAGCCGGCGAATGGCGCCCTTGTGGGGATTACCGTGCACTTAACAGTCGCACTACTCCGGACAATTACCCTATTCCACATCTGCAAGACTTTTCTAACTTGCTTCACGGAAAAACAGTGTTCTCCAAAATCAACCTTGTTCGCGCGTACAACCAGATTCCCGTACACCCAGAGGATGTTTCTAAGACTGCGATCACAACTCCTTTCGGCCTTTTCGAATTCTTATGCATGTCCTTTGGATTACGTAATGCAGGGCAATCTTTTCAACGCTTTATCGACACAGTTTTGCGAGGACTACCGTTCGTCTATGCATATATCGACGATCTCCTCGTGGCAAGTGCATCAGAACGTGAACACTTACAGCATCTACAGCAGTTATTTCACAGATTGACAGATTATGGCGTTATTATTAACCCCCAAGAATGCGAGTTTAGAGTTTTTTCACTTTCGTTTCTCGGCCATTTAATCGACAAAGAAGGTATCCGTCCCCTTCCAGAGAAAGTCCAATCTATAGTCGATTACCAAGCTCCCACTTCACTTCGTAAACTTCGAGAGTTCCTCAGTTTAATTAATTTCTATCAACGTTTCGTGCCCCATTGTGCTGAAATCGCGCAGCCATTAACCAATGTACTCAGAAATAAAAACAAAAAAAATGAGATAATTACATTAAGCGAAACGGAATTACGTTCCTTCGATAAGGTCAAGCAGGCATTAACAGAAGCGACAATGTTGGTTTTTCCCCGTCCAGATGCACCCCTAGCTTTATCCGTCGATGCATCCAACGTTGGCATTGGAGGTGTACTGCAACAATTAGTGGATAATACTTGGCAACCACTAGCTTTTTTCTCAAGGCGTCTTCAGCACGCTGAAACCAAATACAGCACTTTCAGCAGGGAACTTTTGGCCGCATACTGCGCAGTTAAACACTTTCGTTACATGGTCGAAGGATCCACTTTCACGCTTTTTACGGATCACAAGCCGTTATCGCATGCTTTGCTTGCCAAGCCTGGAAAACACTCACCCAGGCAAGCTCGCCATTTGGATTTCATATCACAATTTACTGCGGATATCAAGTATATCAGAGAGAAGGAGAACGTAGTTGCAGATGCATTGTCGAGAATGCACATCGATGCCATTCAAGTGATTGACGAGATCGACCTCCACCAGATCGCCATCGACCAATGGGATGACGAAGAACTAAATTGCTTATGTCACTCCAAAAATCTAGCTTTCAAGCAAGTCCCAGTACCTTGTTCCAACGAGACGATATGGTGCGATGTTTCGAACGGTCATGAACGCCCCTATGTACCCCTTAAGCATAGGCGAGCTGTCTTCTTTCAATTACACAACTTGTCACATCCTGGCATTCATTCCACGCAGAAGCTGGTGACTTCTCGTTTCATCTGGACAGCCATTAACCGAGACGTTCGCGAATGGACCAAGAGTTGCGTCCCTTGCCAGAAATCAAAAGTACAGAGGCATATTAAAAGTCCCCTTGCTACATTCGCAACCCCTTTCACATAGATTTAGTGGGTCCACTCCCACATTCGAGAAACTGTACATACTTATTGACTTGCATCGACAGATTCTCTAGATGGCCTGAAGCCATCCCCATCACAGATATTTCCGCAGAAACTGTTGCCCGAGCCTTGGTTACACATTGGATATCGCGTTATGGTGTGCCTCACACCATCACAACCGATAGGGGCAGACAATTCGATTCCTATCTTTTTTCTGAGTTGTTTCACCTACTGGGAAGCAAACACATAAGGACTACCTCGTACCACCCGGCGGCAAACGGCATGATCGAGCGTCTGCACCGTCAGTTAAAAGCAGCTATTAGAGCACATTCCGACCCTAACAGGTGGACAGAGTACCTCCCCTTCATTCTATTAGGCATCAGATACACCATAAAAGCAGATATTGGCTTTATGCCTGCCGAAATGATTTACGGAACAACGCTGATTCTCCCTGGACAGATGCTCGCACCGACCACTCCTACACGCATGCCTGACCCAACAAGTTATACCTCTCGTGTGAGGGAATACTTGGCAAAACCTTTAAACATTGCCCCGAGAACACAGAACACACGCACTCACGTCCCGAGAGACATACAATCGTGGACTCATGTGTTTGTTCGGAATGATGGAGGCACAGCTCGACTGCAAACACCGTATTCCGGTCCCTTTAAGGTATTGAAACGCTACTCAAAGTTCTTCGTTATCGACATTGACGGAAGACGAGATTCAGTCAGTGTTGATCGCCTGAAGAAAGCTATTCTGGATGACGATGTGCTAGCACGCAAACGGACACAAAACACTGCAGTTCAGAACGGAAACTGCGATTCACCAGTAATTACAACTTCTACCAGATCGGGCAGATCAGTGCAACGTCCTCACCGATTTGCTGTGTATACCCAGTGACTGTTCCACTTTCTTTTGTTCGACATACTGTCTAGTAGGGGGGTATGTAGCGTCTACCCCGGAACTAATTTTGACAGTGACATTGAACATTCACCGTTTCCGGAGAGCTCCAAAAAAAGACAAAAAAAAGCCGTGGCGCTAAATTCGAGGAGTCTCTCGCTCTCTTTTTGCTTGCGAACACCAGAGGAGTAAGACGCGTTACTGCCATGCTCGGTCGCTCGTGCGTGGCACACACTGTGCCGGTTCCAGTGGTGAAACCACACACAAAAAAAGAAAAACATTCTTATCTATTCACTCCACTCCTTACCTGAACGGCTTTTCTAAAGAAAATTAATTTATCGTTTCTTTCCAACTTAACGCCAAAAACATTTGACCAGTCGGGAAGGATTTCTTCTTTTTTTTTCGGACTCAAAATAAACACGAGTGTGACTGATACACCAGGGCAAATAAATTTACACCTCTTATAACAAGCCAAGTCTGATTATTTGTTTTTAATTAATTTTTCTAAATATTTGTTTTCTTATTAATGTTTTTGAAAAATTAATTTTAAGTGAGCTGTTTGTTGTTTTGCCCAGCGAGCACCTCGCTTCATTCATCTTAATTATTTTTAACGTATCTTCTTTAATAATTAAAAACAGAAATTTAAATGTTAATTAATATTTAAACGTATCTTCATCTTAATTATTTTTTAACGTATCTTCTTTAATAATTAAAAACAGAAATTTAAATATTAATTAATATTTAAACGTATCTTCATCTTACCTTCAATTGTCTGTGTGGTTGTCATCATCAGGATTGATGAAGTTAGTATTATGGACGATTGTGGCATTTTCTTATATGCCTTTTTCATACTCGCCTAAAGTATCATCAGCAGCTCAAACATCAGATATGATACGTGTTTTCGGCAAAATGCACGATCGAATGTTTCTCTATCTCTCCTTTCTACAGCTGTTACATTACATTTATTGCTATTTCTTTCTACTGCCCCAAAGACCCAGATCCCGTTTCTAAATCTACCTCTGTTGTATTTTTCCTTAGTATGATTCATCAATTTCTACTTCTTTTGGTGTGTTATCTAAAGTGAACCCTCCCAGCAATATTAGTTTGCTTAAAATATCCTGCTCACAAACTTCTCTAATAAAGTGCTTCCAATCTACAACGCCATGGGTATGGGATTCAATGCCGACTTCTTTCTCAATTGCAGTTTGCTTCATATCTATACTCCAACAAAAATAATCATAATTATTTGCCTTATTCGCAGACGGCTTTAAAAAAAAAAAAAAACCCCTTTCGCACGCTAACAACTGATCTGCTCCGGCATACCCAATACCACCCGTCTGATAGTTTACTTCTTTTAATAAACGTTCTAGGGATTTCACATGCTAAACAAGGGCTATAATCCCCTATCAATCCAATAGAAGCTGCAAACTGACTATCATTCTCTGTTATTTTTGGTAAAATTGAACTAAATGTCCAATTTAACTCACTTATTTCTCGTGGAGTGAAGACATGGTCCATTGGTCCACTATACGTTCTTTAGAAACTAGGGGACGTCCTAAATTAGACATGTTATCTATTCTAAGAAATCTTAGTAATGATTCCGTAGCCGAAAGCAATAAAAACAAAAAAATTCCAATAGCCAATTAAAAGTTGTTTATCTTTTGTATAGCCAACAATTAAAAAGTTGTTAATTTTTTTGTATAGCCAACAATTAAAAAGTTGTTTATCTTTCGTATAGCCAACAATCAAGAAGTTGTTGTCCAATTAGTCAATAAAAAATGCTTCTCTTATTAAAAAAAAACGAACACTTTATGTTTTTTAAATACATTTGTACATAATAGTAAAAAAAAAAATGTGATCATAGACAGAAATGACTGATTACCTAAAATAAAGAAAAACAAATTTCTTATTTTTTTATTATTTTCCTTAAAAAAAATTACATTGAGGGTTTAAATACTTCAAAAACTCATTCGAAAATGTTTTCTATTGTCGTTGTTTTGTGTACGTTAATTATTATGCGCCCCAAATTATACTTTGCAAAATGAAACTACAAATTAGTAATAAATAAATAAATAAATAAATAAAACTTGAATCATAGCCAGAAATTGACAGCTTAAATACTTCAAAATCTCCTTCAAAAAAGTTTTAATCATCCTGACGCTGACTGATTACCTAAAATAAAGAAAAACAAATTTCTTATTTTATTTTTTATTTTTTATTTTCGTTTTAAAAAATTAAAATGACTGTTTTTTTTGTGTTAATTAATAAGTTAATTAATAAGTTAATTAATAAGTTTCTTTTGTTACTTAACATTGTTATTTCGTGGATTAACTTCGCTAACTTGTTTACTTTTCGTAAACCGCTCCAGCAATATCCGGAACTCGGCTATAGTAATCGTGTAGGTGTATCAGAAATTTGGAGGAAATTTTGACACCCCTAACAGAAAACTGCGAATAAAATATAAAAAAAACTCGTAATTTCTGTTTTTAAAGTGAGTTGTTTATTTTCTGTATGGAATATACTTCCAAAATAAACTATTAAAGTTGTTTAAAAATAATAGAAATATTATTTTTTAAAAATAGTGTTTATAAAATGCCGGCGTGCCTTCATGCAGCCATTTTTTTTTACGTAATAAAATCAATAGAATTTTGCAAGTTAAATATTTTTCACTTTTTAAACTTTAAAAATGTATCAAAATTTTTCTGTTGGTTCAATTTTTACGATATTTTCAGGTTCAATGTGAAATTTTATGCTCTTTCCAATAAATCAAATATAATATTTTAGAGAAACGTTTTATTCAAATTCAGCCCCCCCCCACATTTTGAAATGTCTATTAAAATTTTAATAATTAATTTATGTGCCAAAGTTTTATATAGCACAAATTGAAGATAAAAGATCAATAACGAAAATATTCTAATTTAAAACAAACAAAAGAATATTTTTTTTGGAAATTTACCTGTAAAATCCAAAGTGTAAAACCTTTTTTTTTTTAAAAAACACGTTGATTTTTTTTTTTAAATGAAAGCTCATGTTATGCTTACATCGTCAAGTAAATACCAGACGCTGACGGCAAATATTTCTATTTCATTGAATGTTTTCTATTCTTAGATAGTTTTTAAAAAAATTTAGTCGATAAAGAAGTATTAAAATATATCAATCAAAAACTCGTGTATTTCATTAAAAGAATTTTTTTTTTTTTAATCGATGAAGCGGATTTTTTGTTCTAGGGCAAAAAACTTATAAGAGAATTTTTAACTACGGAGGATGAAAAATACTAATTTTGGTTAACACACGCAATAAAAAAGAGACATTATTTATATCCCTTGAACGAATCCGTATTTCATGAATTTCATTTTAGCAGCAGCAGCTCTTTACAGCTTCACACAAAACACGTTACGAAAATGCGATTTTCTACCACCCTCGCTTTAAAAAAATCCCCTTATTTAAAAAATACATGGAGTCTAAAATATCAATATGGATAAATTCTTACAATTAAAGGTGTTACTACCCATTTAATTGCATATTTTATTAAGTAAGTGATTTTTCGGCATTTATATATATACATATATTTATAAGCAAGTCAAAATATGTTGATTTTCTTTATATTTTGTTTCAAAGAAAACCGCTTTAAAAAAGCAAATATTGCATAAAAAATAACAGGTTTAATAAACCTGCTATTTTTTTTAAAAATTTGGCGTTTGCTCCTTTGATTGAAAAAAGATTAGGGTTTGAATTACATTTTTCAAGTAGTTATAAGCTTCGAAAAATAGTAAGTTGAATTATTAAAGTTCTGATCATCATTTTTAATGGCCCCTTTCTGATACACCTAGTAATTTTTTTCATTTAACATTCTTTCATTGTTTTGATTATTTCAGCGTCCCAAATTATATCTTCCAAAATATTCTTATTTTTTTGCGATATCTATGCTAGTTATCTTCCTTAGATTTGATGATCCGTTGCCATAAGCGCCTATATATATATATATATATATATATATATATATATATATATATATATATATATATAGAGAGAGAGAGAGAGAGAGAGAGAGAGAGAGAGAGAGAGATCACCTGTTTGGACAATTTTATAAGTTCCAAATCTTAACGATTATTGATCAAAATTTAACAAATCTTCTACATCTTTAGTTCCTCATGAATAATTGTGTGTACAATACCCAAACTGACATCAAACTGTGCACTTATTGTCTCTATAGACACACACTCGTCTTTATCGATTAAATTCTTTATTTGGTCAATCAACTCTGGTTTCTGAGTTCCTTACTCCTCCCACACCTCTCATCATCCCTCACAGACTCCTTGCCTTCCTCTTACGATGTTCAATTCATGCAAGCATTCCATACGTTTCTGTGGCATTTTTTTCCAAGTTTAAAATAGATTTTTTATTGCATATCGTTCTTCTAAAATGACCTCACGTCCAGATTGTATTTTTGAAATTCACCACCTGTGACAATCCGGCTTTAGTAGGGTGTATTCCAATTCCTGCTGTAGTTGTGCATTTGAACCTGAAATCATAAAAATTGGTCAGTCATCTAATAAGATGTATAGCAACTGCTGAATTTTTAAAAGTCGATGACTGGACAAAAAAGTCTTGTATATGGGTGCATGTATGTCTGTGTGTATGTGTGGATATGTGTCTGAATATGTAAACAATTGTAGCTCTTCTTCTGCATTATTCTATTATACAGGGTGCGGCATAAATAACGCCCTTTTATATCTTATTATATTTATGTATATTTTCTTTAACTAATTCTTAAACATTTATTTTTTTCAGGTATTTTTTAAACCATGAGATTAACAATTGAACAGAGAGTAAAAGCAATACAATTGTATTATCAAAATAATAATAATGGTGCTAAAACTGCAAGATTGTTATCAGATGAATATGACATCCCAAGAGTGCAAAGCCGAAATATCAAAAGCTTGATTAAAAAATTTGAATCCACAGGAAGTGTAAGGGATGCTCAAAGATCCGGAAGGTCAGTTGTTGCAACGAGCTTAGAAAAGTCCAATGAACTACAAGAATCGTTGCTGCATACTCCTCAAAAATCCAGTAGACGTCTTTCTACAGAGTTAGCGATCAGTGATAGGAGTGTTCGCAGAATATTGAAGAAGCTAAAGATGAGACCTTACATTCCACGTGTTCTTCAAAGTTTGCATGATGGAGATCAAGATAGACGATTACAATTTTGTGAAATCTTTTTGAATAAAGTTAATGAAGATATAACTTTCCTTGAAAAGATATGGTGGTCAGATGAAGCAACCTTTAAGTTAAATGGGCATATCAATCGCCATAATTGTGTTTATTGGAGTAATGAGAATCCTCATATCATCTTGGAAAAGGATGTTAATTCGCCAGGAGTAACAGTTTGGGCTGCCATTTCTTGTATGGGATTAATAGGACCAATATTCTTCGAGGGTACTGTGAATCAAAATAATTATTTGCAAATGCTTCAAACGGAATTTTGGCCAAGAGTTGAAAATCAGACTGATATTTTTTTTCAACAGGATGGGGCTCCACCACATTATGGTTTAAGAGTTAGGGAATGGTTAAATGAAAATTTTGAAGATAGGTGGATAGGACGAAGGGGACCAATTGAATGGCCATCACGATCTCCAGACTTAACGCCACCAGACTTTTTTTTGTGGGGTATATTGAAAGATAAAGTTTACAATCTTAAGCCGAAAACAATTCAGGAATTAAAAAATGCAATTTCAGATAAATTTCATGAAATTACCATTGAAGAGTGTAAAAAAGTTTGTAAAAGTGTCGCTGGTAGAGTTCAAAATTGTATGGAACATGATGGAGAACATTTTGAACATCTGAGTTAAATTTTAAAGTTAATAAAGTTGGTATCCTTTTTTTCATTAAATTTATTTTGATTTTATTTTTATTGACTAATTTTGTTCCCAAAAATCGTTTTTTTAGTTCAGAAGATCATTACTGTAAAGATCACCAATGTGGATATTGAATTAGATATTTAATAAATTTGAGATATACCTTTTACTTTTATTTATCTTTAAATTGCATTCATATTATAAAGAAAAAAAAGGATATTAAGAAAGGGCGTTATTTATGCCGCACCCTGTATAAATGCAACTTTTGTGTGTGTGTGTGTGTGTGTGTGTGTGTGTGTGTGTGTGTGTGTGTGTGTGTGTGTGTGTGTGCGAGTTCGTTCCTTATAGACTTATAGATTCTGAAACGGCTGAACAGATTTTCTTTAAAATTTACAGAACTTTAGTGTATAAGTATGGGTGTGATCTTAGTTAAGTTTTGTCTCAGAATGCCCCGGATAATTACCGATAATCGATAATCGAAACCATTATTTTAATTTATCTATTTTTTCCATGTCGTCGCTTAGCAACAATGATAGAACAACAGGCCGTGAAAATTCTACTCTGGCTGAGTTGATAGCGTGTTTTGTTTTGTTTTTTGCATGACGTGGTCTGTAGGTTCAAACCCCGCACGTAAATTTCTTAATTTTTTGTTCATTAACTGCAAAGAATTTTATAAAACTTGAAAAATTATGTCTTTTTTAGCAGTGCAAAAGTAAAATATGTTTCTGTTTTTGAATGTCCATTGAACAAGCAACTGATCCTGAAGAAATTGCAAAACAGTCTACACACATATTTAGTGAAAATGTGATTCAGAGGTTTCTTATATGTCGGTTTAACAAAACATAGGCCCCAACAACCAAGCACAAGTAGTATGCCTGGCAACATAAAATAAGGAATTTTTCGACACAGTTGACTAATTATAGAACTATACAGCGACAACTACACATATTCTTACAGCGATAATCGATGTTGATCCTGTGGTTTCTTTTGCATACGGTTCCAAAAATCATGGTCCCCAAAACTTCGCCAAAGTAGTTTGTTTTGAGCTGGAAGAATAGCTGCAAAGGAGAAAAATCAGAAATTTGACTGTTGCTGGCACATTGCATCCACTGTGTAGGGTCTATGTTGATCAGTAAAGTGTCAATATAACTGAAATTTACGAAACTAATTTTAGGATTACAAAAAAAAATACAATTACCAAAGAAACAGATCAAAATAAGCATAAAAAAAGACATCAAAGCAACCCCCGAGCAAGGCCGAGTAACACTGCTAGTATATATATATATATATATATATATATATATATATATATATATATATATATATATATATATATACTAGCATATATATATATATATATAATGTGTTTGTGATTATCTTCACTCGCTTTCAACTTAAAATAGTTAAATCTATTTCGCTTATACGAAGCAATTTTTTATTTAATTTTTTTTTTTTAAACTCCACTAGGTCACAAATTGATTGAGATTGTCGGACTGACTTCCTCATCTTGGTTGTTATAGTCACAACGTTTCGGCCGTTTTGCCTTCCGGCCTTCATCAGGTGTTTTGTATCGAACTGGGGAATCGTTTGTTAGGAGTCTCGAACCCAACCCTTTATTATTATTACGGGGGTACCGTGTTGGACTCCTGCTAGGCTCTGGGACATAGTTGCTGATTCTCTGTTTTGAATGTTACTCAGCACCTTTGGGTAACTGTAAAATTTGATACAACGTCTATGACCACTCGGCCATATGCCACTAGGACAATTCTTAGTTGGTTTTTGTTAATGTTAAACCTATGTTGTTATTCAAGGTGTTCTCTCTCTATTAGAGGTGTCCAAATTGCATTCAGCTCTATGCTTGGTTTGCTCAGTAGGTTGTTATGTCCGAGCATGTGAGCTGTTTCTTTAAGTTTTCTCACTTTCCAGTGGGTCTCTCTGTTTATTATTTTTACTTCATCCCATAGGGGGCGATGGTCCCCCCTCTCCATCCAGACATGGTTGGCTATACCCGTTTTTTCCGTCTCTCCTTTAGTTATCGCTTTTCGGTGTTCTTCCGCCCTTACTTTAAGGGGGCGGCATGTTTCACCCTTGTAAACCTTTCTGCAACTGCATGGGATGGAGTATATGCAGTTCTTGGTCATGTTCTCCTCCATGTGGGGCTTCACTCGTACCAGGTGTCGTCTGAGTGTTGACTCGCTCTTGAATACCGTCCTGATGTTGTAGGGGGCGCATATTCTCTGAATCTTTTCGGAGATGCCTCGTATGTATGGTAGGCAGACCATTGGAGGTTTTGGAGTTTCCTTCTCCTCTCTTATACTATTAACACGTCTGGTGGATAGTATGCTATCGGGGTAGTTGTCACGACGGAGGGTATTCTTCAACCTGACCATTTCTTGGTGGTATGTAATGGTGTCGCTACTTATTGTCTCTGCTTGATGTTGTAAGCAGATGTATATCGCAAGCCTACCTTCACCGGACAATACCTTAACTTCAATTCCCATCACCCATACAGTATCAAACATGGAATCGCACGCTGCTTACAACATCGAGCGGAGACAATAAGTAGCGACACCATTACTGTGACTATAACAACCAAGATGAGGAAGTCAGTCCGACAATCTCAATCAATGAAAACACCTCATCTAAAAAATACAGACAATTACTAGGTCACAAATGTTTAGCAAAATAACCTCATTAAGCGTTAACCTTGTTTTGTATTAAAATGCTTAGATAAGCATTTTATATTATAAAGTCGCTTTTGTGTTACATAAATGATTAAAATATGTATTAAAATTGATTATACATTTTTAATACAAAACAAAAATTGAATCTTTTTTCGGTCATTCTAAAGTGTTAACGTATTCTTCATAGACATGTATATATTTCAATAAAGTGAGGCTCTTTTTACAAAACATGAACCGAACATTTTTTTCAATGACAGCACCAGCACCAGTCTTTTTAGAAAGAAAGACATAGCCGACATCATGGGCACGAGCGGTACCCCCTCCATATTTTTTTTTTATTTTCGTCCTTTTTTTTTTTCAGCAGTTTATTATCGAATGGACACTAGTCTACAAGATTACCCAAAATAAATAAATTAATAAAAATGAAAAAAAAAACCCAATATTTAAACATTTTTAGGGGTGCTCAGTTTTTAATGCAACGTTTTAGTAAATTGATCACTCATTTTAGAACCAACCGACGATTTTATGTCAAATTTCGCGAATTTAGCCCTTTTTAAGCAGTTTGGACTTTTTTTTTTAATTTGGCTTGAAATTTGCCCATTTCCGATTATTTTATATGCATAAATGTGTAGTTTAGCGGCGTAAATTATTTGATAGAAAAAAAACTATAAAAACTATTTATTTTTATATAAAACACATTATTAAACCCTAAGGCTGAAATAAAACCAGAAAAAATCCTTTTTATTATTTTTGCATCATTTTTATTAGACTAAATGTACAACATTCGAGGCCGCCGTATTACTTTTCAAATTTGGCCTTCTAAAGTTTGACCTTTTTAAGGCCAAATTTGGCGTTTTTTACGCTCTTTCATGGAACTGTTTTTGGCTGCCGTATATTTTTTTGTAATGAAAGAGCGTAAAAAAGGCCAAATTTTACCTTAAAAAGGTCAATCTGTCAGACCTTAGAAAGGCCAAATTTTAAAAGTAATACGGCGGCCTCATTTAGTATAATAAAAATGCCGAAAAAATAATAAAGATGAAATTTTTTTTCTGGTTTTATTTCAGCCTTTGGGTCTAATAATATGTTTTGTATAAAAATAAATAGTTTTCATAATTTTTTGTCTGTGAAATAATTTACGCTGCTAAACTACACATTTACCCATATTTATGGTTATCTTCAAGAAAGGTTTTGCTCGGGCGAAGTTTTAAAGTTTTCTTTTTTTTTTTTTTTTGTTCTCAAATTGATTTTTCTTTTTTAATACGCAATCTTCAAGTTTCGTCACCTGACATTTACAATTTTTTAAATTAACAGGAAAATTATCAGAAAAACTCTTTGGTATACCTACGTATGTGCACAGTTTCTAATACTATAAATCGATACCCCATCTTGGAATTAGGACGAGAACACGCACACGTCTTTTACATAAAATCTTTTTAATTTATCGATCTAAGAGCAATAATTAATGACCAATGTGCACTAGAGTACCAATTAAAGACTTACGTGTACCGTTTTTTTTTTTTGTTTTTTTTTATTATTATTACTTATACGATATACGTTTAAAAAAATGACCGAATTAAATTATTAGCCAAATGCTTCAAGTAGTTGTTTTTTTTATTTTTTTATTTTTTTTATAAAAAAAAAAGAACTATTTAGACCAAAATAATTCATTTGGAAACAATGCCCATTATCGACTATTTTTTTTTATTTATTTATTTACAACTAGACTGGGTGCTCAGTGTCGGCCTGGTGTTTGGAAGTGTGTATTGAGCAAAATTAAAAAAAAACAAAAACAAAGTGGGAGTAGGCAAGCAGGCTCGAACCCGCGCCGAAAAGGAAGAGGAGGACGTGAAAACTTTTTTTAAAAAGTGATGTCTTTGCTGTTGCGCCCATTGCCAAACTGGAAGTGACGAATGTTTAAATTAAGACTAGTCAATCGAAAAGAGGGGATGACTTTCGAAAATATCGGCGAAAAAAGCGACCCCTCTCTGTAGAGAAGTGCCCAGTTGAGGGTGAAGGAATTAATGTTTTTAGCCAATTTTTCGATATTTGTCGTCCGATGGGTCGGGCTTCAAAACGATATCGATCTCGTAAAAATCCGTCACCTATGTCGAAAGTTTTAGGCATACATACATACATACATACATACATACATACATATAGGTGAGATTTATATTATAGCTTTCCTCTTCGTTTTATATATAAGAAATAGAAGTAGAATTGTCAATTAAGAAGTTTTCCCTTTAGATCTAGAGATTGCGTTTGCAATCTAATAGGTAAATTTTTGATCTAGCAGCTAACTGTTTTTCTGGAAAATCTGATTTTTGATACGCACACCCATTTAAGATAAAAAGAAATAAATAAAAGTGCTTGAAAATACTTTAAAACAAAAACTCATATACGTAGGTAGAAAAGTAGCATTTATTGCCTTTGGTAATATTGGCCTTCGGGCCAAGATAACAGTGTAGTATATGTTCTGATGCTACACTTCACCTTTTCTGTCATCAGTGGATGAGAGATCCTTCATGACTGAGACAATTTTAATTTTTGTTCCTATCCAGAGTGCCCCGTTTTGGGGAGCTGGATTTTCTCCACATTAAAAACCGACCTTGTGTTTAACTGCCCTCGTGGGGAGACAAGTAAATAGGAACCATTATTTGTTGATTGTTTCTTTCACCACTTATTTTTATTATTTTTTTTTTTCGGTTCACCATTCTTAGAAATCGCTACCAAATCGATTTTTCTAAGTACTTTTTATTAGAGGGGAGGAGGTTCCCGTTTGTATACTGTATACTTTAAAATGGGATCCAACCCCCCCCACCTTAATTTAAAATAAGCATTTACTCACTTGGTGAAAGTGTAGAAAAGTTAACAGTCGAAAATTGAAAAAAGAAATCCCAAACTTAGAATTTAATTATCTACCAACCTGTATACTTTTAACGTGCTGAAACTAAGATTTTTTAAATTTCGAAATGTGTTGTTCAAACTAGTCTTTACATACCAAGTAAAAAAAAAAAAATGGCTGCTTATCGCTTAATGAGGTGGAGTGGGGCACAATTCCTGAAAAGTTATATACAAAATGACTTATTCTACAACTTACCCTAAGTTTGAGTTTTACCCCCAAATTTATAGTTTAGAGATAGTCATAGATTTTTTACAATTTTTCGGGGATCCTCTAATAGTTAAATAACAAGTAATCAATTTATTTGCTGTAAAGAGAGCTAGAAGAAATTAAATATAAAAAATTAAACAGTTTCAGCAGATATAAAAGATATTTAGTTGGATTTTACTGTGTTTGGTATACGGTGTTTGTTTACGATTTCTCGACTGTTAACTATTCTGCACTTTTATGATTGACTTTGCTGTTCCTATTTACTTTCCTTCCTAAAGAGATAACATTCGTGTTTTTTATCTATTTTTACTCCATTTTTCTAACGTTTATTATTACATTTAATTTTCAGCGTGGACCACCTTTTCTAAGATGCAAAATGCGTCAACATTTTTTTTAATCATCAATCTAAAAGGATTTTTTTTTTTTTTTTTTTTTTTTTTTTTTTTTTACACAGTGATCACCACTTATCAAGGCCCGGAAGCCACTCAGGGATAAGGGTTATTGCAAGTACATTACGTTAGTGAGGAGATTTATCCTTCTTTGACCGAGAACAGAAAAGAGAAAGTAATGTATCAAAATGGATAAAATACTTTAACGTTAATTCTATTTTGAAAAGTAAAAAATGAAAAAAAATTGACCGAAAATGAAAAGATATGGTAAAATTGGCATTTTGTTCTTTTGTTTTTTTAATATTCAGAGCAGACAATACGATTGTGGATAGTGGTGGGCATATAAAAAAAAGGTGCTACATAATTGAATGTCGAGTAACATCTCCATTTCTAGACCTTTGTAACAGTTTAGAACTCAAGACTGTTAATTATTATTTCGCTATAGGAGAGAAATTCTGTGTTTTCCTTTTTAAGGCTATTTCGTGTGGTTTTACGAATTTGCCAGTTGAACTTAGACAGAGATAAGAAATTAATTACCTGCTACAAAAGTTAGAATGTCCAAGAAATGGGGGATCATTTTGATATAAATTTATATGAAAAGCTGATCCCTCACTTTAAACCTCAAACATACACACAAATGGTTCAAACGAAACCCACAAAATCCTGTGGGATATAGAGGTACAAACAAATAAACTCATCCAAGTTAGAAGACCGGAGTTCTTAGTAATTAACAAGACAGAAAGAATTTGAAAAAATTGTAGATTTTGCCGTCTCAGCAGACCACAGAGTGAGAATGAAAGGGACAGAAAAATGAAACAAATATGCAGAACTTGCCAAAGAACTGAAAATAATCTGAAGAAAATCACTATAATACCATTAATAGTACCCATTACAGAGTTAGACACCAGGGTCATTTTTTAACGTGGAAAAAAGGTACAAAAATAAAAAAATTGTCTCAGTCGTGAAGGACTGATCCTCCACCGAAAGAGAACAAGAAATGGAAGTGTAGCATCTGAAGAACAGATACTACACTTTAGGAGCATAAGGAACAGTCCCAAAGAATTTGGCAAAAAGATAAGAAACTGGAATCAAGGTAAAGACGCAGACTATGCAACAGACAGCAATGCTGAAAATAGCTGAAATTTTTTGTAAAGCATATGAATACGGAATATAATCTACATGAATCACAAACGCTAATCGATAATAATAATAAGAAGAAATGCTAATCGATAATAATAAGAAATGCTAATCGATAATAATAAACGCTAATCGATAATAATAAACGCTAATCGATAATAATAAACGCTAATCGATCATATAGAAAAATACAACTGAAGTAAGACAAAAATGCAACGAAAAAAACTGAAACTGCAAAATAACAAAATTGTAAATTACCCCCCACCCCACCCCTACCCCCCAAAAAAAGAAAAGTTCCGCCATTGACTGGTATGACACCAAATACGCGAAGGGTCAAGACCATAAAGTAAAAGCACTAATCAGCCTCCCATTGGATGAGTGCAAAGAAGACTGGAACCTTGGAGAGGCTTATTTCAACCCCAAATTTCAGTGAAGAACAATAGTTCCTGCTGACGAGAAATCAATGATAAATGGCTGTTGTGATAACGCAAATTAAGGTTATCGAAAGAGGTAGAGAGCACTGGAAATCTGGGGAGACTTGTTGTCACTCAGAGTCCAGGGAACACCACAGATAAATCTTTGATGGTGGCCTATGTTAAAACTGCTAGTAAGTAATAATAACAACAACAACGTAGGGAAATTCCAAATTGGAAGGTTCCCGGATCGAATGGTGCATTGGATAAAAAAAATAATAAACTTACCAATTTGCATGAAAAGATTGCATCTAAAATTGACGGAATTTTGACTGGAGATCAATTCTTGAATGGGACACGCATGGACGAACAGTGTTCTGCCAGAAGGATACATCAAAGGGCACGACGGTTGATAACTATCGGCGCACCATTTGCCTTCCATTAAATGCTGACAGGCATTTTGTAGCTTTCAGTTATTTTTATTTATTTATTTATTTATTTTTTTTTTTTACTTAAAACAATATTTTAGCTACAACAACAAAAACATTTAAAACATTAAGTTGTAGCAATTTTAATAATTTACACAAAAAAGGGACAGAATAAGTCGAACGGGAAAAGACAAATGGTCAACATATAAACAAATAAATAAAGTAAGAAGATAATTTAGTTTTATGGTGTTTAATGGTAAAAATAGTTTAAAAAATGCTTAAATTATATACAAAAATAGATTAAAAGAACAAGTTTCTTTATTTCTATATAAGAATAATAAAGAATAATAATATTTCTATATAAATAATAATAATGATAATGATGATGATAATAATAATAATAATAATAATAATAATAATAATAATAATAATGTAGAAGTAAAGAGACTTATTAATTTTAGTTTGGCAAAAATAATGCTTTAACATATATGACACAATGTTGGAATAAAATTAAAGTAGAATAAAATAATTGTTGTGACTCAACGGGTCACGGTTAGTAAAGTTATGCGGCAATGTGTACAAAAACAAATTAAAACTAAAGGCTCTGCGTCATATTTGAGTATTTGAAAATTTGAACAAGAAAACGGTCCGTCTTTTGATTGGTACTGCAGACGGCTATCACTTGTGAATTGTTTATATGGATTTTATATGGTTCCCCGATTCTAAGAAACAGGTGCCCTATTCTTTCGTTAAATGTTTTGGCCGGATTTTTCATCTGGTAAATTAGTTGTTTTTTAGTGAAGAGAATGTAAAGGGTGCTTGGTGAGCAACTAATGTCCACAGGTAAATTATCTATCATGTCTCGAAAATAATAAATACGTAGTTCCTCTTTCACCATGTTGTACGAGTAGATATGCCTGTGGGCAAAAGTCGAAAAGATGACAACATCATTTACATAATCAAAGCTGTGAATCGAATTGAACAAGTAAATTTTCTTGACAACGTGTAAAGACTTATTAACATTTTCCAAAACATCGATGTTTTCTGAATAGCAAGCCAAAAGTCTGTTCGGTCCACAAGCAGCGATTTTTTGGTACGGACGCAACGTCTCGAACGCTGTTGTCACGCGACACTGACTTTCGCTTACGTCCACAAAGGCAAGAGCTTTTTGATCGGAGAAGATGACGGCTATCTCACCGTCTTCCTTCAAACACATATCGCTTGGTTCGTGGTTAAGTAACAGGCCTGATATGAATTCGCCACACCAACTGAGCTTGACGAGTTTATTTGGGATCTGGCAGAGGACGATCACGGAGCAATCCAATGCAATCTTTATATTTAATAGTTTAAGACACTCAGTTCGATTTTTGCTACTCAAAAAGAAGTAAGATATTTCTTCAGGAATTGGATCATCTTTAAATGTCTTTCTTTCTGCATCAGTTTCGTTGTTATAATCCGAATTTAATTTAGAGTCAGATCCATTGGGTAACAAACAGCTTTCCGGTGTTGTTCTATGGATCTCCAATTCTTCGAAAGTCTCCAGGAGCTGAGTCTTCAAATGGTCTGCGTCACCGATACCATTCGCAAATTTGAAATTTTCTTGGGAGCCGTCAATCGCAGATATAGTTTTGCATATCTCATTTTGCATTTTTAAGGACTTTACTTGTAGAACGGTCATTTTCTTTAATAAACTGATATACTGCTCAGAGAAAGAGTTAAATCGTTTTTCGCCAGATTTCTTTTTCTCATTTGTCCTCCCCCAAAATCTGTAGAAATTGTTTTTCCACGGACTGGCCGCTTCGATGATACCATTCAAAACACCCACAAGCGTTTCAATCGTTTGTTTTTTAGCGCCTTGTCTCATAGAAACAAGACAGTTATTATGGCCGTCCGTAATGCAACCGGCACACATATCTATACCAGAAGAAAGGCAGTCCATGTTGATAACTTTAGAATCATGCTTTGCGCACGTTTTAGGCTTGGTATAATAATTAATTGGATACAATTTAACAAATGTTTCAATTTGCGTGGTTTCGTCGATTTCGGGAAGTTCGCAAATATGTCGACACATCGGACAAGGAAACGATGTCCACTTGTATCCATATGTTTCGTTGCTCACATAGCGTAGCGAGATGTGCGTTTGTAGACATTCTTCACAAAACGTGTGAATACAAGGTAGAACCCTCGGAGTTTTAAATTCACACAAGCAAATACAACATTTGCTTTCGGTTTGGGTTTCCGTCATTATCTTTGTTTCATATGTTTCTTGCGAGCTGAAAAACTCATATGTTTCTTGCGAGCTGAAAAACTCGACTTGATTCGTTCGTTTTTTACAACGAAAATGGCAAAAATTGAAATGTAGAATTCTTTTTATGTTTATCGTCTAACACACACACACACACGCACACACACACACACACACACATATATCTGTAGATGTACGTGTGGTATACATGTGTTTCTATGTGTTTCTGTGTTCGTGGCTTCATCATTAAAGTGTAAAGTCTAAAACTGGTGTATTATGGGATTAAATCTAATATCATGCTGTACTTCGGTTTATTTATTTATGACTGGCACGTGTATATTTAAATGATGTGTCCAGTCGCGCTTTTCAATAGAATAATGTTGTCGTTTGAAAATCAGAAAGTCCAAAGTTTACCAATTGTTGTAAGATGCGTAGAGGAAATAACAATTTACGAAGAAATAAATCCCCCTTTCTTAATCTATTAAACATCTCAATAGACTTTTGTACATCTCGTATAAACATTATTTGTTGATGCTTTTGTTGACAAAATGGGGAACTTTAATAATAGGATCTATGTTTTTTTTTTTAGATATAATTAAAATTTGAAACGTTTTACAACCAGCATAACGAAATGTAACATTTGAACCTCATTAAATAATTATAATTAAATTAAATATAATTAAGTCATTCTTTTCCTGTATTATCGTGAAAGTTGCTTTTGAGGAATGGGTATCTGAGGAAATTGCAGTACTTACATCATCCATTCCGAGTTTTACCAGAAACTCTGAAGCTGGCGAACGTAAGGGACCTTCACCGACGAAATTGAATGTATTGTTAGCACTTTGGTGTGTGTGGGGGGATTATTTAACAGAAATAACTGTTGATTTTTTTCTTTTTGTTTAAGTGTTTTCTGTAATGTCGTTGCGGTACTACTACACAATACAAACTAAATTGATTTTTTTTTTGTTGCATAACCATAATATAACCTTAACCTGGTCATAAACTAACTTTGACTTAACACTTTTAGTACAATAAATGAAAAAGTACACAAAAATCAAAATATTTATAGTATTTATTTAATTATATATATATATATATATATATATATATATATATATATATATATTTATTTATTTAATTATATATATATATATATATATATATATATATATAAAAGTGAACGTGTCTGTTAGTATATATATATATATATATATATACATACATATACATATATATATATATATATATATATATATATATATATATATATATATATATAAGTGAACGTGTCTGTGTATCTGTTTGTCTGTGTATTTGTCTGTCTGTGTGTTTGTGTGTATGTTTACATTTCCCTACGCAATAACTCTGTGTATTTTATGTCTACAGACTCGAAATTTGATATACAAGGAACTTAGTTTTGGGAAAAACTATGTGGTTGATTTTCGGCCAGAAATTTGGCTGTTAAGGGGTCACAGTTCAACGATTTTACCTTTGAGAACTCTACCAAACTCCTCCGATAATTTTGGGTCTAAACACTTGAAATTTTAGATAGATTGGACATGGATCTAACTTAATAACTTGACTGGGCCCAAAACAATAAATATTAAGGAGTCATAATAGGGGTCAAAGTTTAAAAAATTGACCGCTTTTTTTTTTCTTTTCTTTTTTGCTCAACATACACCTCCAAATACCCGGGCAACGCCGGGCACCCATGCTAGTATATATTATATATATAATATATATAAAAGTGAACGTGTCTGTGTGTCTGTGTCTGTGTACTTTTTACTACGCAATAACTCTATCAATTTTCGGTCTACAGACTCCAAATTTGATATAAAGGGTACTGAGGTTTGGGAAAATCTTTGTGATGGATTTTCGTCCAGAAATTTGGCTGTTAAGGGGTCAAAGTTCAACGATTTGACCTTTGAGAATTCTAAAAAACTCCTTCGACAATTTTGGGTCTAAATACTTGAAATTTTAGATATAGGTCTCTTGGACATGGATCTAACGTTATAACTTAATTTGAGGCCAAAACAATAAATAAATAGGGGTCAAAATTAAAAAAATTAATCGCTTGTTTTTTGTTTTGCTCAATATACACCTCCTTACACCCGGGCAATGCCGGGCTGAAATGCTAGTATATATATATAAATGTGACCGTGTCTGTGTGTATGTGTGTGTCTGCGTGTCTGCGTGTCTCTCTGTGTGTGTGTACACAATTTCCAACGCTATAACTCTGTCAATTTTCAGTCTACAGACTCGAAATTTAATATACAAGGTACTGAGATTTGAATAGTGCATAGGGCCGGAGCAAAGTCGGGCTGAACTGTTAGTATATATATATATATATATATATATATATATATATATATATATATATATATAAAGCTAAACATCTGTGTGTGTGTGTGTGTGTGTGTGTGTGTGTGTGTGTGTGTGTGTGTGTGTGTGTGTTGTCACGAATAGGCTCCTATATGGTTGACTATTTAAAAAAAAACTCCACGTTAAAAAACGACCCTGGTGTCTAACTCTGTCCCGTGGGGAGGCATAGTAAATAGGTACATATAATGATAGAAGATGTATCGAGGATCAGGAATGGGTATGTTTGATCTGGCAGAACGGTGGTTCATAAAAATTGTGGGGTCTGTGTTCGCGCTTGACCCCCAAAGTATGGAAATAAAAAATGAAAAAAAAAAAACGTTTACAAGTGTTTTTGATATAAATGTATATAAGAATACTTTGATAAGTATGTTTCAACTTAAATAGGGATGGTATAATAAAGTTGTGGGGTCTGCGTTCGCGTCTGTACTCCATGAAAATATGGCACAAACTTTAACAAAGACTTTTCATATCTATTTGCGTAAGTATACTTTGATAATTATGTCTCAGTTTGAAGAAATATGGTATAATAAAATTATTGGGTGTTCGTTCGCGCCTGACCTCCATAGAATGTAAATGTGTCACAAAGTTTAACAAGGTTTTTAAAACGGGGTGAGGGTTCACAATAACACCATAACTTTAATCTTAATTCACGTTAGCTTTTATTTATTTTCTTTTTAGTTGAATCATATTATGTCAAATACATTCACCTCATAAATTCGTTCTTATTAAAGTGAAAGCCAAAAAAAAAGTCGGAACTTTAGACAATTCTCGACACAAATTTTGCATAACTCTGGTTTTTTTTCCTTCTCCACTTGCACGTGGCACTCTTTCGAAAATAAATGAATAGATAAATAATAAAAAATAAGAACGTTACTTTTTATCATGTCAAAAGAAGGAAAAATCCTGCTCACGTGATTACGTGTCTTTTTTAAAACATTTACATAACCTTTTTATTTTATTTATATATCTGTTTAAGCTTTTTTGTCAGTGTACTAGAAGGAATTCAGTTGATTACAACCCTTTCTGCGTGTTCTTTACATTACAATAGTATAACCATGAATCCGACGGCGGAACACTACACGGTTCAATACTGTAAAACTGAAACGAAGCTGTTCTGCTTGAAAAGGGTGCCATTTTCTTATTCATATTTATATCGATTCTTTTCTTTAAAAAACTAAAGCAATTACGTGTTTACTTTTTTAATATCCCATTTTGCTTTTTCGGATTATTTTACTAAAGTAAGTAAAGCGTCATTATTTTTCAAAACTGTTTTTGTTTCTTTGTTTTTCGATATTTCGTCGATATTATTTAGTAAGAGTGTTTAGCAGAAAAGCCAACAAATGACTACCCGAAAAAATAAATATACAAGAAATAAATGTTACCATAGTCAATAAAAGTTCAGTTCATGTTTTTTTTGTTTTGAAATAGTTTTTAATGCTCTTTACTTGAAATAATTTCAGCGAACCGAAATTAAAATGAAATTTGAGGCGATAACTACTTAAATGAATTTTTATATAAACTACACATGCCATAATCGAATATTCCTCAAGCACAAAATAACGGAAAACATTAAAATATGTTTATAAATATTCCTTACGTTGACGGAACTCTCTTAAATTGTTAACACAGAATGCTCAGGTGCCCTCCTTCAAATTGAAAACGGGGCTCTTCATTTCAAAGTCGCTGCCATTTTTATTTTTATTTTTAAACCGGTTCGTGAATTAAAAAAAAATTTACAAACTACATAAAAATACCAACCAATGAACTTTTCTACCATAAAAGTAACTTTTATTGACTATGGTAACATTTATTTCTTGTATATTTATATTAGTATATATATATATATAACATTTTCTCTTTTTAAGGAAACATCATTTTGTTTGCCACTCTTGGCTACGAATGGAAAAAAAGTTGATATAAAAAAATATATTTTCGCGAAAATTATCTTTACTTTTTGGGGGATTAACTTAAGATTAGGGTGATAAAACCCCGTTCGGTTCGCATTTTGTATAAGTACCCTACAGCATTATAGAATACACTTAAATACAAAATAATATTAATAGGTTCTTTCATTCAATAAATTCTTTACAAAAAGAGGGCTAAAATGCATTTATTTTGTTTAGCGAAGTCCGTTAAAGTTCCACAGCATTTGAAGTTGTCGATAAAAATGTGAGATAATGACGTAAGTAGCGAAATGTTCTTGGATACCTATTCCTAAAACGTAACCTAATACAGTAAAAAAATTACATCATTTTTATGTTTATGTTTTACATTTTGTTATACTGCTACGTTAAAGCTTCGTCATGATAGTTAATGAATAGATTAGGAAAAGGTATTTATTTCTGTCCGGGTCGTAAATTGTTCCTATTTACAATGCCTGCCCACGGGATAGAGTTAGACACCAGGGTCGTTTTTTAACGTGGAGAAAAGGAACAAAAATAAAAATTGTCTCAGTCGTGAAGTATTTCTCCTCCACTGACAGAGAACAAGAAATTGAAGTGCAGCATCTGAAGAACAGATACTACACTTTGATCTTGTATTGTTATTTCCTCCACACATCTAGCAACAACGGTTGATAAAGTTTTAAACTTTGCATGTTTTTCAATTCTTCAACAACATTACTGTTTTTAATAGCACCGACTCGACATTGTTAATGCACTCCGTGTGAGATGAGATATGAGATGTTGTCACATAAAACACCCTTTATCCCCACACATAAACAATTTTCCCCCCACACATAAACACCCTTTCCCCCCACACACAAACAAACACACCCACACCTGCATAAACATATATACATATATGTGTATATGTTTATGTGTGTGTGCACGCGCGCGTGTTAAACAATAAATATTATAAAAAAGAATTCTACATTTCGATTTTCGCCATTTTCGTTGTAAAAAACGAAATAAGCAAGTCGAGTTTTTCAGCTCACAAGAAAACATTCATGCCTACAAAAATGATGATGGAAAATCAAACTGAAAGCGAATGTTGTATTTGCTTGGGTGAATTTAAAACTCCGAGGATTCTACCTTGTATTCACACGTTTTGTGAAGAATGTCTACAAGCGCACATGTTGCTACGTCATACAAGTATTCAATTTGTAGGATACAAGTGGATATCGTTTCCTTGTCCGATGTGTCGACAAATTTGTAAACTTTCAGCATTGAAAGAAAATTCGTCAATCGAAACATTCGTTGAGCATTATCCTATTAATTATTACACCAATCCTAAAACGTGCGCAAAGCATGACTCTAAACTTATCAACATGGAGTGCATGACTTCCGGTATAGAAATGTGCGCCAGTTGCGTTACCGACGGTCATAATGGATGTCTTGTTTCTATGGAACCCGGCGCCAAAAAACAAACGATCGAAACGCTTGTGGATGTTTTGAATGGTACCATCGAAGCGTCTAGTCACTGGGAAAAAGATGGCACTAGATTATGGGAGAAGACAAATGAGAAAAAGAAAGCCGAGGCAAAACAATTCAATTATTTTTCTGATAAGTGCACCCGGTTAGAAAAGAAAATGACCAGTCTACAAGAAAAGATTTTTAAAATTCAAGATGAGATATGCAAAACTATATCTGCGATTGACGGCTCTCCAAAAAATTACAAATTTTTGAATGGAATCGGTAACGCGAACCGTTTGCAGACTAAGCACCTGGAGACTTTCGAAGTATTGAAGATCTATGCAACAAAACCGACAAAATGCGAAAATCGCCTACTCAGTAAATTTGATTCCGAATTAAATTTGCCTGATGACAAGGAATTTAATGAGAAAATAAATATGTCCAAAGAGAAGACAATTCCTGAAGAAATATCTTATTTCTTTTTGAGTGGCAAAAATCGAACTGAATATCTTAAAATATTAAATATAAAGATTCTACTAGATTGTACCGTGATCGTCCTTTGCCGGACCTCAAGTAAACTCGTCAAGCTCAGTTGGTGTGGAGAATTCATATCAAAACTGTTATTTAACCACGAAGCAAGCGATATATGTTTGAAGGAAGACGGTGAAATAGCTGTCAGCTTTTCCGATCGAAAAAGCCTGGATTTTGTGGACGTAAGTGAAAGTCAGTTGATTGTGTCGTTCATCGCGACTTGTAGACCAAACAGACTCTTGGCTTGTCATCCAGAAAAAATATATGCTTTGAAATAAATCAATAATTCTTTAAACGTTGTCAAGAAAATGTCCTTATTCAATTCGATTCATAGCTTTAATTATATAAATGATGTTATCATCTTTTTGAATTTTGCCCACGAACATATATTTATTTCTACAACATTGTGAAAGATCAACTACGCATTTATTATTTTCGCCATGTTATATTAAGCACCATTTATTCCCTCTTCACTGAAGGACAACTTATTTACCGAATGAAAAATTGTGGCAGAATAGTTTACGAGGGCATTGAACACCTTTTTATTCGAATAGGAAAACCATACAAAATCCACGAGAACAATTCGAAAGTGATAGCCGTCTTCAGTACGAATCGTTTTTTTTTTTTTTTTTTTTTTTTTTTTTTTCAAATTTTTATATACTCAAATCTTACGCAGGAAATTTTATTTTTAATTTGTTTATGAACGTACTGCCTTAAAACTATAGAAACCACAGAGATTACATGTATTATTTATAAACAACTTTGAAATTAAACAAAATATATTTTTATACTCTGAAAATGTTTGATTTTATTTATTTACTTGCAAGGGTGTCCGGCGTTGCCCGGGTATTTGGAGGTGTATGTTGAGCAAAAAAAAAAAAAGCGGTCAATTTTTTTAAAATTAGACTGCTATTATGACCCCTTAAAATTTATTGTTTTTGGGCTCAACTCAAGTTATTAAGTTAGATCCATGTCCAACGAACCTATATCTAAAATTTCAAGTGTGTAGACGCAAAATTGTCGGAGTAGTTTGGTAGAGTTATCAAAGGTCAAATCGTTGAACTTTGACCCCTTAATCGTCAAATTTCTGGCCAAAAACCGATCACATCAATTTTCCCAATTCTCAGTACCCTGTATATCAAATTTTGAGTCTGTAAACTAAAAATTGAGAGAGTTATTGCGTAGGGAAATGTACACACACACACACACACACACACACGTTCACTTTTATAGATATATAGATTTATCTATTTATGTATTTATTTATTTGTTGCATTTTATGAGTAAATGTTACGAGTGTAAAGGGTAGGGAACATTTTTATTCATATATATACTAGCATTTCAGCCCAGCGTCGCCCGGGTGTTTGGAGGTGTATGTTGAGCAAAATAAAAAAACGCGGTCATTTTTTTTTTTTAACTTTGACCCCTACTATAACCTCTTAACATTATTGTTTAAAAAAAAACGGTCAATTTTTTAAACTTTGACCCCTATTATGACCCCTTAACATTTATTGTTTATGGCTCAAATTCAGTTATTAAGTTAGATCTATGTCCAAGGAACCTATATCTAAAATTTAAAGTGTGTAGACCCAAAATTGTCGGAGGAGTTTGGTAGAGTTCTCAAAGGTCAAATCGTTGAACTTTACCCCCTTAATAGCCACATTTCTGGCCGAAAACCGCGCACAAAGTTTTTTTTCCAAATCTCAGTACCGTGCGAGTCTGTAGACTTAAAATTGAGAAAGGTATTGCGTAGGGAAATGTACACACACAGACACAGAGACACGTTCACTTTAATAGATATATAGATAGATTGTTTTTTTATGAGCAAATATTACTAGACGAAACCACAGTGGTGTGGGAAGGGAAGAGAACAATAAAACGAATGTACAGACATCTCAATTGCAAGTGAGACACAAACAATTTAAGTTAAAGAGCGATTAGAATCTTAAAAAGATCTCTCGGTTGGAATGTCTGAGACAGCAGGTGAATGCCTGGCATCCAGTAGAATGCCCATCCTCAGCAAAAACAAGATGATAAGAAAATTGAAATTGAAAATAAAATCATTTTATTTCAGTAATCTAATATATAAACGGCTATATGTATGTCTGTCTGTCCTCATATTTTCAAACTCTATCTCCTCCGAAACTAAAATTCGTAGAGCGGCGCGAGGGGCCTCAAATGATTGGATTTTTTATGAGCCGTTTCTTTTATGCGTCTTAGCCGGTTAAAATAGTTTTTAAAAGGTCAAAAATTGTTATACATTCATCTTAGTTTGTTTTTCATTTTTAATTTTTAATCAGTCTACATGCGTGTCATGTTGGTAAAACGGTAAACGTCACCAACTGTGAATGTCACAATTTTGCTTTTCGATACGATTGATGGCACCCAAATAATTTATTTTTACTTTCGAAATCAGGACTCTGTAATAATATATACGAAATCTAGACAAAATAAAATATCATATTTAAGCGTATTTTACAACCGGGCAAAGCCGAGCTTCCCCCCCCCGCTAGTCTAATATATAAAAGGCTACATGTCTGTCTATCTCTCTCCATATTTTCAAACTTTATCTCTTCCGAAACTAAAAGTCGTAGAGCGACGCTAGGGGTCTCAAATGATTGGATTTTTTATGGGCCGTTCTTTTATGGGTCTTAAAAATAGTTTTAAGGTGTCAAAAAGGGATAAAAATTGAAAAAATTGTAATACATGTTGTTCATTCATGTTAGTTTATTTTTAATCAGTTCATATGCGTGTCACGTTGGTACAGTGGTAACGTCACCAGCTTTGTGGACGTAAAGTTTCGATTCTAGCTGATGGCATCCAAATACTCTTTTTTCACTTTTGAAATCACGACTCTATAATAATATATACAAAATCTGAACAATTAAAATATCATATTTAAGCGTATTTTACAACAGGGCAAAGCTGCCCCCCTGCTAGTCTCTCATTAAAAAAAAACAACAGATACCCGTGTGTTAAATTAATCGTTTTAATCTAATTAAAAAATGTCCGACGTGTGTTTAATTTGTTGTACTTTCCGGTTCGAAAGTGTGTTTAAGTCGATTGGAAAGTAATGTTAAAAGGCAAAAGTAAAAATACACCTTTGCATTACCACCTTCTTTTGTAAGGAGGACAGATGTTATTGTTTATCAATCAAGATAAATCTACAGGCATTTTATTTCGAATCCGTACAAATTAATTCTTTCAAAAACCTTCTTTTTTTTTTTTTTTTTTTTTTTAACTATTTATATACGTTTTTTGTTCAAAACAAAAAACGCCAATTGTTAACTTTGGGCGAAAATTTAACATTTCAAATTTAATTAAAAATAGTAGAAAAAGTTTAACATTATTCTGCTTTCTATATGATAAAATTCAGGGTTTTATCTTTCTGGAAAAAAAAAGTTACAGTTACTCAGAAATAATGGATTTTAATAAATGTAATTTCGTTTTAAAAAATAACAACAACTTGATTTTTCGGCCATTTTTGGCAGTGCCTATGTTTAACATAGCATCACTGGGGAAACTAATTTCAAGAAATAGATATTCGTGTATTTAATCAATTATTTTAATCTAATAAATTAGAAAATGTCCGACATGTGTTTAATTTGTGATATTTCTAAAATCAAAAGTAAGTTTTAAGCTTTTAAACTGTCGACTGGAAAGTAATTTTAGCTTGAATTAAAGCATGAAAATCGAAAGACTCCGAGGCATTACGATCTCCTTTTGAAGGGAATAGATTATGTTGTTTGTCGCTTGAAAAAACTCTACACGTACTTTAGATTCCAATTCAATTATGGTGGGGCTGGCTTAACAAGATTTTAGAAAGATCTTTCGTAAAATTTTGTCCCTATATATATATATATATATATATATATATATATATATATATATATATATATATATATATATATATATATATATATATATATATATATATATATATATATATATATATATATATATATATATATATATATATATATATATATATATATATATATATATATATATATATATATATATATATATATATATATATATATATATATATATATATATATATATATATATATATATATATATATATATATATATATATATATATATATATATATATATATATATATATATATATATATATATATATATATATATATATATATATATATATATATATATATATATATATATATATATATATATATATATATATATATATATATATATATATATATATATATATATATATATATATATATATATATATATATATATATATATATATATA
>NC_136492.1:30242263-30257263 GCF_053919585.1 Euprymna scolopes
AATGTAAAAGTCAAAATGATGTATAGCTGATAGTAAGGCCAAGCACTCTTTTTCAATGGTGGAATAATTTTTTTTTTTTTTTTTTTTTGGTAGACATTAAATTTTTTTGAAAAATAACCAATAGCTTTTTCAAAGTCATGCTCATCTTCTTGAGTGAGAATTCCACCCATACCCACATCACTGGCATCAACTTATAATTTAAATTGTTTGGTGAAATCCGGTGTTGATAAGGCTGGACTTTCAATAAGAGTTGATTTTATCTTATTGAAAGCATTATGGCAGGAATCAGTCCAATTATATTTTGTAGCCTTTTTTAAATGATTGGTGAGTGAACTTGCTATTGTGGAAAAGTTTTTGCAGAATCTCCTATAAAATCCTGCCATACCTAGAAATCTCATAAGTTGTTTTTTATTGGTTGGGGCAGGGTATTTTTTAATAGCGTCCACTTTTGCTGAGATGGGTTTCACTTGTCCCTGACCCACAATATGCCCCAAGTATTCGACTTTTGCCTGGCAGAAATCAGTTTTGTTGAGATTGATACACAGGTTGTTAGTTTGTGATTTTCTGAAAAATTGGGTTAAAATTTTTAAATGTTCCTCCCATGTATTGCTGTGAACGATCACATCGTCGATATAAACCTCACATCCGTCAAGATCCTGTAATATGGAATGCACCATTCTTTGGAAAGTTGCTGGTGCATTTTTCATTCCGAACGGCATAACCTTGTATTGGTACAAACCATCTGGTGTGACGAATGCGGAAATATGTTTGGCTTCGTTGGTTAAAGGTACTTGCCAATAACCTTTCATCAAGTCAAACTTGCTGACATATTTTGATTTTCCAATTGAATCTATACAATCAGCAATTCTAGGAATTGGATAAGCATCAGTCTTGCTGATTTCATTGACTTTACGAAAGTCTGTGACAAATCTGTAACTTCCATCGGGTTTAGGCACGAGGGTGCATGGTGAACTCCACTCACTGTTGCTTGGTTCTATAATGTTTTCCAGCATATATTTAATTTCTTTTCTCAGACTTTGGAGCTTGATGGGATTTAGTCGGTAGAAATGTTGTTTTATGGGCTTTGCATTGCCCACGACGACATTATGTATTGCTGCTGTAGTTTTCCTAGGAAAGAAAAGCACATATATCTTTTCTGTTTTCATAAGATAAATGTATAAGTTTGTTGGTTAGGTTGTGTAGGATTTCGGAGTTGTTTAATTTACTGTAATGACCTATTTCTTTTTCTTTAAGAAAAGTTTTTTCAGTGTCCGAAGGTGTTTTGCTTGTGTCAATATCTGAAATAGTTTTCAAAGTAAAAACTGGCCGTGTTGTTGCTGTAGCATTTCTACTTAAGTAAGGTTTTAACATGTTGATGTGGCATAACCTATTTTTCTTTCTCCTATCTGGGGTGTGTATAATGTAATTTACATCATTAATTTTTACTTTTATGAAATATGGTCCAAAATATTTTGCCTGTAAACAATTAGATGGATTTGGTAAGAATACTAGTACTTTATCTCCTATTTGGAAATTACGGTGTTTACTGTTTTTATCGTATCTAGTTTTCATTCTAGCCTGAGAATTTTGTAAGTTTTCTTGTGCTAATTGTTCCTTTATAAGATTATTTTGTATTTCTCCTGTGGTGTTTCCATTACGTACAGTGCTAATATCTAAATGTTTATTTTTATTATTTAATTTTTCTAGGTCGTGCGCTATGAATGTTTCGTTTAATTTTAATAAAGTGTCTTGTAATGAAGTGTTGTGGTTTTCTAGCAGTTGTTTATTTTCTTCATTTGTGTCTCTTAAATCTATATTATCTGTAATAATCGGATTTGTTATAACTTTACCGTTTGCTAGATCATTCCCTAAGAGTAAGGAGACACATTTTATTGGTAGGGTAGGAAGAACCCCAACTACAACAAAACTGTTTATGTAGCTAGATTGTAAATATATTTTATGTAGAGGTATTTTTGTAGAATTTAAGTCGATACCTTGTAATAAGACGTATTCTCCCGTGAAGATAGAATTGGATAGATGTAAAATGTCTTTTTGTAAAAGTGTTTGGGACGCCCCTGTGTCTCTTAGGATTTGTATAGGAGTAGTGTTTTTAATGTCACCTGTGGAAACGCAGCCATCGGATAGGAATGGTTTATAAGTTAGCATGATCGAATCTGTATTATTTTTAAATTCATTTGAACTCTGGAGAGATGAGTGAGGGAAAGAATTGATTTTTCTTGTGTTTGTGAATGCGTGGGGTTTGTAGTTTATATTGGACTCGTTATCTCTTTTTCTTATTCTGCATTCAGATATCAGGTGATTGCGTCTACCACAGTAAGTACATTTAACTATAGAATCAGTTGGAAAAGGGTTTTGTCTGTTATGAATGTTATTATTGCGAGAAAAATTATGAGTTTGAGACCTTATTGAGGATTTATTATTAGAGTAACCATCTAAATGCTTATGGGACAGGTTTGTTTTTTCGTAATCTTTTCGTAAAGTTACCTTATGAGTATCTGCGAGTATCGCAGCGTCATTTATGTTTGTAATATCTTTTTCGTCGAGGTACAATTGTGTGTCTTTGTCGACACATCTGCTAAATTCCTCTAATAATATTAGTTGTGTTAATTTCTCAAAGTCGCCATTTACCTTTTTTGCTCTAAGCCATCGATGAAATAAGTCCGTTTTTTGTCTGGCGAATTCAACGAAAGTTTGATTTTCAAATTTTTTTAAATTCCTGAATTTTAACCTGTACTCTTCCGGA
The DNA here is from genome assembly GCF_053919585.1 of Euprymna scolopes. Lineage (NCBI taxonomy): Eukaryota > Metazoa > Mollusca > Cephalopoda > Sepiida > Sepiolidae > Euprymna > Euprymna scolopes. The sequence goes on from NC_136492.1 coordinate 30,245,028, forward strand.
ATCAATTCGTACGCATTTAGTATGACAGTTTTAATAGTTTCATAATCTGAGGAATCCTCGTTGTCTAATGCAGAATATATATCGGCAGCTCGTCCTTTTAATCCCGATTGTAAAAGTGCTGGCCAAATTTCATACGGCCATCCTAATGTTATTGCTATTTTTTCAAAATGAGGGAAATAATTCTCTACTCTTGCTTCATTAAAATGTGGTACGAGTTTTATATATCGTCCTACGTCGAAGGATGAATTAATTGGTGAGGAATTTATGTTTCTGGGTTGCAATTCCAGCTTCATTTTTTCTAATTCTATTCTTTGCAATTCCATTCTTTCATTACTTTCTATTTCTAATTTTTTAACTTCTAATTGTAACCGTAGAGTACTGTCTTGTATTTTTGAACTATGAGGGTCTAACAAATTTATTTCTATGAGTTTTGCCTCGATTATATTTTCCATTTCAGCTTTATTCATATTCGGATTTATATCCAGTTCGAAATAATCAGCGAAATCTAATAGTTCGGATTTTTTTTAACTTAAAGAAGTCTTCTTTTATTGTTTTTGAACCTAAAAAATTTTCTACCGAGAAAGGCATTTTATTTTATAATTTAATATTTTATATTTAATTAAATTTTTTTTTTAACCGAATATGGAACGCTGTTTCCTTATGTTAACAACTATTTTGACTAATGTAGTTATTTCCGTTAGATTATGTTGGAAAAAAATTTGAAAGCGTCTGAGTTTCCGATACTATTTTTGTCTGTTTTTATTTTTTTTGTATTTTATTTTATTTTTTTTTTTAAATTACGTAATCACTTCGATATAAATGTAATATATATCTATATGTTATATTGTTTGTTAATTTTATTTTTAATTTTTATTTATTTTTTTTTTGTGCATTTGTTTGACACGGTAAAAAAAATTTTTATTTTTTTATTTTGATAATATAGTTATCTCCCTTGCCTTTGTTTATAAAATAGTACAATGTCATTCAGTAGACATTTTAATTTTTTTTTTTTTAATGCTAGCGTCTTTTTGGCCAGATTGTTTTGTTTTTATATTTGAAATATTTTCAAATGTTATTTACTTTGTTATTTATCTGAAATTACTTAAGCAAATCAATTTTTTTGTTTTTTGAAGGCTAGCGTCTGGTTTGCCGGATTGTTTTATTTAATTATATTTGTAATATTTTTAGATGTTATTTACTTTTTATTTATCTGAAATTACGTAAGCAAATCAAATTATTATTATTATTTTATTTTTTTTATAAATTTATATATATGTATATATTTTGTTTTATTTTTTTATTTTTATTTATTTTTTTAACTATCGTTATACCAATATATATATATATATATATATATATATATATATATTAATAGCGCACAGCTAATAATAAATATTATGTCATTATCTCAGTAAAGAAGGAAAGAACGAATCTTTTTATTATTAGTTTGGTATAAATTTTCCTTTTGTATATATATTTATCGGAAGATTGTTGACTAAATGGATTTTTTTGTTTGTTTTTACGAGCCCCCATTTATTACATATGTGTGCCGACCATAGCTCGTATGGTCTAGGGATTTATCAGCACCTACATGTAATAAAATTAAAACAAAAGAAAAAGTTTTAACGAAAAAGAAATTTATTAAAATATAAATTAACAAGAAAAAAAAAGAAAAGATTATTATTTTTGAAGGGCGACAACTCGCTAATAAATTGTCTCCCTTAGATCATAAAGATTCGATTCTTAATGTATTGTGTTTTGAAATGGTTTGCTTTATATGTATATGTGTTTCGGTCAACAAACTCAAAGAATAAATAAAAACTTTACCAGAATCAGACAGCCAGTTTCTTCAGTGGGATTTTTGTTTTTACGGCCTTATGAGGAAGCCGGAATTCGGACGTTGGTTGCCTATGTTTTGCATCCCAAAATATGTCACGAACTGACTTTACCCACCAATAGCGTTTCTTTTATATGAGTTTTAAAAAGAATTTCCTGGAACCTTCTAGAGACTCCAAAAAAAAACAAAAAGGCGTTCTACGCCTTTTTATATTTATAGACGCCGATTATTATTTATTTTTATGAATAACGACATTCTAGAAACGTCTTTATGTTTTAATTAATATATCAATAAACATTTTTATATATTATAAGAAATATTTATATATTTCTTAATCCAATCATAGGAGAAAATATGTTCTCCTATGACACACACACACACACACATATATATATATATATATTCATATATATATATATATATACATATATATATATATATAGTTTACTTTAATAAAATATGGAGGGGCTGCAGTTTAACATAATCGCCATTGCCTTTTTTATGTATATTCGAATTTTTTTTAGAAAGCATGAAAAGTTTATTAATATTGTTCATTCAGCTCATAAAATAGTCCTATGTGCGATGAGATATAAACGAATTATTTAGTGTGTTGTGGTTATTAAATTAATTAAAAGAATTTTTTTTTAATCTTGTGGTGTCTATTTCCGATTTTCAGATTGCTTCATCATTGTCAGCAAGAGCTGACCGGACAAAACGGAAACAATCAATAAAAAAATTAAATAAATGATAAATATATGAATGTAATGATAAAGCCGGGCAGGAATAGTCAATTGTGTCTTCACTATATTGAATCAAAAAAGATGAGGTGCTTATCTTGCCAGACAGCAGATGCTTAAAATAATTTAGCAGATATAATCAGCCTTGGCTGGGTATCATAAAATATATTGAGCACATGCATTCCATTATTCAAATGTAGTGTGGCGATTTTTATCCCCGAAAGAAATACAAGTTACGATCTTGGGTTATTTTTCGTTATTGTAACGAAATTCGAAAATTGAAATATTAAATTTGAATATAAATTGTCATGTCATAGTGTTTACATATAAAAAAAATACGAAAAACGATGAGATAGAAATTAATTATTAAAGAAAATAGTTTAACTCGAACAACTCAGAGAATTCCGAAAGATTCCAAAGAGTCTGCTCAACACCCCCGCCGGTCGTTTGTTGGGAGAGGCGGAAAGGACTTAATGATTCACATACAAGCTTTTCCCTATCTCGTGCGCATATTCCTACACCGTAGCAACAATCATGCGAACAGAAACGAATTACTACTCACAGCAATATACATATTTACAAAAACAAAATAAACCAACGCATATACATACACAACGCCACGCTGCCAAATACTCGCATACTTATATTACTTACACACGCATATATTCACAATATGAACTTTACAAAACATGTGTGTACACTATTAACATTTTTTATGATTGAAAATAAATGTTATATTCTTATCTCTTATAAAGAATGGTATAAAATTTAGTTTTTCTCAATTTCTGTTTGACAAATTTCAGTTTATATTTTAGGTACCATCTGGTAAGTAGTATGGAATAGATAGCTGATGACCTTGATATTCGCTAACGTTTTATTTTCGTTCAAAACTATAACCTCCTATTTTTATAACTCACAAAGTTGAAGTGCTACTAATTATTATATAACTAATTATTATAAGTTCTTATCTCATCAATTCTTAAATCATTAATTATTATATTATCAATTATTATATTATCAATTATTATATTATAAAATTATTATATTATTAATTATATTATCAATTCTTCAATTATTAATTATTATATTATCAGTTATTAAACTATTAATTATTATATAATTAATTATAATATTATAAATTATTAAATTATCAATTATCATGTAATTAATTATTAAATTATTAATTATTATATTATAAGTTCTTATCTTCTCAATTCTTAAATAATTAATTATTATGTTATCAATTATTAAGTTATTAATTATTATATTATTAATGATGATTATTAAATTATTATATGTTAAATTACTACATTATTAATTATTAAATTATTAATTATTATATTATTAATTATAAAATTATAAAGTTTATATAACTATTTATTAAATTATTAATTATTATATTATTAATTAAAAATTATTTATTATTATATTATCAATTATTAAATTATTAATAATTACATTATTAATTATTAAATTATAAATAATTATATTATTAGTTATTAAATTATCAATAATTATATAATCAATTATTAAATTATAAATTATTATACTAGCTGGAACTGTGGAAATTCCACAGGGGACGCCTTCATATGTCATCACCAGCACTTCCTGACAATATCAACAGCATCAGTTACGATCGCATTGACCTTCAATAAAAGTTTAAACTAAAGTTCTTTGTTTGTTCTACTTGCTTCCATACGTTCATTTTTATAAGGAATTTCTTACTGATGTGTTTTAAAAGATTTTAACTACCGTGGAATTTCCACGGGTCCTGCTAGTAATAATAATAATAATAATAATAATAATAATAATAATAATAATAATAATAATAATAACTAGCGGGACCTGTGGAAATACCACCGGGGATTCTTTCATATATAATATATTGATGCTGGCATTCTGTAGATGTTCAGTGTAAATGGAGACGATCTGATATTATTGTAGGTCTTTTGTTAAAGCTGCAAAAGTATTTATCCAAGCTAGCATTAACGACTGGTAAAGCCCGGTCGTAAAGTACGTTTAAATATGATATTTTAATTCTACTTGCAGATTTTGTATATATTATTATAAAGTTAATGTTCTATCAATATTATAATTCATATTATATTCATATTATAAAGTTGCGATTTAAAAAAAATATATTTGTATGTGTGTATGTGTGTGTGTGTGCGTGTGTGTGTGTGACTTAGGTGCATTAGCTTGAATCGAAACCGAAATAATTATTATATTATAATAATATTATTATAACTCGAGTTCCTTCAACCATAATCGAAACTGAAACAAAAGCTTACGAAGAATTCTGGATAAAATTATTTATAAAAAAAATAGATGATTTTAGTGCCATCAGCTATAGTCGTAACCGAAACCAAAACTTATGAATAACTTTTCGCAAAATTATTGATGATAAGAAATGGAAGAACATAACAATTAAACAACCCGGATGTAAGCGTGACACACACAAAACACACATGCTATCGTATTAATATATAGATTATATATTATTAAATTATTAATTATTATATTATTAATTATAAAATTATTCATAATTATATTATTAATTATTAATTTTTTTATTAAATTATCAATTATTAACTTACTAATTATTATATTATTAATTATTAAATTATTAATCAATCAAGTATTGATTATGATATCATTCTTAAATTAAAAATTATTACACAATTAATTCCTAAATAATTAATTATTAAATTATTAAATCCTAAATAACAATTATTTTATTATTAATCACTAATTATTAATTATTATATTATAAATAATTAAATTATTAATTATTATATTATTATAGTTTTAATTATTATTTTATTAATTATTATATTATAAATTTTTATATTATCAATTATTACATTATTAATTATTGTAGTATTAATTATTTAAATATTCATTATTGTATTCTTAATTATTATATAATTAATTATTAAATTATTTATTATTATATTATTAATTATTAAATGGTAATTATTATATTATTAATTATTATATAATTAATTTTTATATTATCAATTATTAAGTTATTAATTATTATATTTTAAATTATAAAATTATTCATTATTATATTATTAATTATGATATTATTAATTATTAGATTATTCATTATTATATTATTAATTATTATATTATTAATTATTATGTTTTTAATTAGTAAATTATTAATTATTATATTATAAGTTATGCATTATTCATTATTATATTATCACTTATTAAATTATTCATTATTATATTTTATTTATTATATTACTAATTATAAGATTTTTAATTCTTTAATTATACTTTATTAAATTATCAATTATTATATTATAAATTATTAAACAATTAAATATTAAATTACTGATTAGTATTGTATTATTTAATCAATTATTAATTTCTATATCATTAATAAATATATTATTAATTATTAAATAATTAAGTATTATATTATTAATAATTTTATAAATTATTATTTAATTATTTTTATTAAATAAATAATTAAAAAGCATTAATTATTATAATGTTAATTATTAAATTATTACATATTATATTATAAATGATTTCATTATTTAATATTATATTATTAATCATAAAATTCATGATTATTATATTATTAATTATTAGATTATAAATACTTATATTATAAATTATTAAATTAATGATTATTATATTATTAATTATTAAATTATTTACTATTATATTAATAATCATTAAATATTAATTATTATATTACTAATTAATCAATTATTCAATTATAAATTATTAAATTATTAATTCCTAAATTATTTATTATTAAAATATTTATTATAAAATTATACATTTTTAAATTATTAATTATTATATTATTAATTATTAAATTAGTAATTATTATATTATTATTATTATTATTATTATTTATATTATTAATTATTAAATTAGTAATTATTATATTATTTATTATTATATTATAGTTATTATTAATTCCTAAATTATTACACATCATATTATTAGTTATTATATTATTAATTATTATATGATTAATTATTAAATTATTAATTATTGTATTAATAAATAACATATTATCAATTATTATAATGTTTATTATTAAATTAAGTATTATACTATTAATTATTACATTAATGAATATAATATTATTAATTATTATATTATGACTTTTATATTAGTAATTATTAAATTAATAAGTATTATATTATTAATGATTACATTATTAATTATTATATTATTGATTATTGTATTATTAATTATTATATTATTAATTATTATATTATTAATTATTAAATTATTAATTATTATATTATTAATTATTAAATTATTAATTATTATATTACTAATGATTACATTATTCGTTATTACATTATTAATTATTAAATTATTAATTATATTACTAATGATTAAATTAATCATTTTTACATTATTAATTATTACATTAATAATTATTACATTATTAAATTATTACTTATTATACTATTAATTATTAAATTGATGTTTCGTCGACACAACACTCATCAACGTTCGCGTATTGGTTTTACTTACCGTATCTTAAATTTAGATTTTTAAAATATGAAAACATCATAAGAAAATTCATTAATTATTTAAACGATTTCACGTTTACGTGATATTTCTTAGTCTTTTGTCTAAGAGCAAAGTGTAGCATTTCTTCTGATGGTACACTTTTCTGGACTCGTTCAATGAAGGGGAAATCTTTTTAGAATAAGGCTATTTATATTTTTATTCTAATCCAGAATGCTAGTTTGGATTAAAATCGACCTTGTGTCCAACTCTGTCCTCGTCTGGGTGTAAGTAAATAGGATTACTTGATATGTTTCCGATACCAATTTTTAACTTTTCTGGACGTTTGCCCACTTTCTTTATCATAAATCATTTGAAATAAATAAGATTGCTATAGGATTCTTTTCGAGCATTTTCTTTGGTGTGATTTTTAAGAATAAGTATTCAAAGCTTTGGTATGAGTTTTAAGAATAAGTATTCAAAGCTTTGGTATGAATTTTAAGAATAAGTATTCAAAGCTTTGGTATGAGTTTTAAGAATAAGTATTCAAAGCTTTGGTATGAATTTTAAGAATAAGTATTCAAAGCTTTGGTATGAATTTTAAGAATAAGTATTCAAAGCTTTGGTATGAATTTTAAGAATAAGTATTCAAAGCTTTGGTATGAATTTTAAGAATAAGTATTCAAAGCTTTGGTATGAGTTTTAAGAATAAGTATTCAAAGCTTTGGTATGAATTTTAAGAATAAGTATTCAAAGCTTTGGTATGAATTTTAAGAATAAGTATTCAAAGCTTTGGTATGAATTTTAAGAATAAGTATTCAAAGCTTTGGTATGAGTTTTAAGAATAAGTATTCAAAGCTTTGGTATGAATTTTAAGAATAAGTATTCAAAGCTTTGGTATGAGTTTTAAGAATAAGTATTCAAAGCTTTGGTATGAATTTTAAGAATAAGTATTCAAAGCTTTGGTATGAATTTTAAGAATAAGTATTCAAAGCTTTGGTATGAATTTTAAGAATAAGTATTCAAAGCTTTGGTATGAGTTTTAAGAATAAGTATTCAAAGCTTTGGTATGAGTTTTAAGAATAAGTATTCAAAGCTTTGGTATGAATTTTAAGAATAAGTATTCAAAGCTTTGGTATGAGTTTTAAGAATAAGTATTCAAAGCTTTGGTATGAGTTTTAAGAATAAGTATTCAAAGCTTTGGTATGAATTTTAAGAATAAGTATTCAAAGCTTTGGTATGAGTTTTAAGAATAAGTATTCAAAGCTTTGGTATGAATTTTAAGAATAAGTATTCAAAGCTTTGGTATGAATTTTAAGAATAAGTATTCAAAGCTTTGGTATGAATTTTAAGAATAAGTATTCAAAGCTTTGGTATGAGTTTTAAGAATAAGTATTCAAAGCTTTGGTATGAATTTTAAGAATAAGTATTCAAAGCTTTGGTATGAGTTTTAAGAATAAGTATTCAAAGCTTTGGTATGAATTTTAAGAATAAGTATTCAAAGCTTTGGTATGAATTTTAAGAATAAGTATTCAAAGCTTTGGTATGAGTTTTAAGAATAAGTATTCAAAGCTTTGGTATGAGTTTTAAGAATAAGTATTCAAAGCTTTGGTATGAATTTTAAGAATAAGTATTCAAAGCTTTGGTATGAATTTTAAGAATAAGTATTCAAAGCTTTGGTATGAATTTTAAGAATAAGTATTCAAAGCTTTGGTATGAGTTTTAAGAATAAGTATTCAAAGCTTTGGTATGAATTTTAAGAATAAGTATTCAAAGCTTTGGTATGAGTTTTAAGAATAAGTATTCAAAGCTTTGGTATGAATTTTAAGAATAAGTATTCAAAGCTTTGGTATGAATTTTAAGAATAAGTATTCAAAGCTTTGGTATGAGTTTTAAGAATAAGTATTCAAAGCTTTGGTATGAATTTTAAGAATAAGTATTCAAAGCTTTGGTATGAGTTTTAAGAATAAGTATTCAAAGCTTTGGTATGAATTTTAAGAATAAGTATTCAAAGCTTTGGTATGAATTTTAAGAATAAGTATTCAAAGCTTTGGTATGAATTTTAAGAATAAGTATTCAAAGCTTTGGTATGAGTTTTAAGAATAAGTATTCAAAGCTTTGGTATGAATTTTAAGAATAAGTATTCAAAGCTTTGGTATGAATTTTAAGAATAAGTATTCAAAGCTTTGGTATGAGTTTTAAGAATAAGTATTCAAAGCTTTGGTATGAGTTTTAAGAATAAGTATTCAAAGCTTTGGTATGAGTTTTAAGAATAAGTATTCAAAGCTTTGGTATGAATTTTAAGAATAAGTATTCAAAGCTTTGGTATGAATTTTAAGAATAAGTATTCAAAGCTTTGGTATGAATTTTAAGAATAAGTATTCAAAGCTTTGGTATGAATTTTAAGAATAAGTATTCAAAGCTTTGGTATGAGTTTTAAGAATAAGTATTCAAAGCTTTGGTATGAGTTTTAAGAATAAGTATTCAAAGCTTTGGTATGAATTTTAAGAATAAGTATTCAAAGCTTTGGTATGAATTTTAAGAATAAGTATTCAAAGCTTTGGTATGAATTTTAAGAATAAGTATTCAAAGCTTTGGTATGAGTTTTAAGAATAAGTATTCAAAGCTTTGGTATGAATTTTAAGAAAAGGTATTCAAAGCTTTGGTATGAGTTTTAAGAATAAGTATTCAAAGCTTTGGTATGAATTTTAAGAATAAGTATTCAAAGCTTTGGTATGAATTTTAAGAATAAGTATTCAAAGCTTTGGTATGAGTTTTAAGAATAAGTATTCAAAGCTTTGGTATGAATTTTAAGAATAAGTATTCAAAGCTTTGGTATGAGTTTTAAGAATAAGTATTCAAAGCTTTGGTATGAATTTTAAGAATAAGTATTCAAAGCTTTGGTATGAATTTTAAGAATAAGTATTCAAAGCTTTGGTATGAATTTTAAGAATAAGTATTCAAAGCTTTGGTATGAGTTTTAAGAATAAGTATTCAAAGCTTTGGTATGAATTTTAAGAATAAGTATTCAAAGCTTTGGTATGAATTTTAAGAATAAGTATTCAAAGCTTTGGTATGAGTTTTAAGAATAAGTATTCAAAGCTTTGGTATGAGTTTTAAGAATAAGTATTCAAAGCTTTGGTATGAGTTTTAAGAATAAGTATTCAAAGCTTTGGTATGAATTTTAAGAATAAGTATTCAAAGCTTTGGTATGAATTTTAAGAATAAGTATTCAAAGCTTTGGTATGAATTTTAAGAATAAGTATTCAAAGCTTTGGTATGAATTTTAAGAATAAGTATTCAAAGCTTTGGTATGAGTTTTAAGAATAAGTATTCAAAGCTTTGGTATGAGTTTTAAGAATAAGTATTCAAAGCTTTGGTATGAATTTTAAGAATAAGTATTCAAAGCTTTGGTATGAGTTTTAAGAATAAGTATTCAAAGCTTTGGTATGAATTTTAAGAATAAGTATTCAAAGCTTTGGTATGAATTTTAAGAATAAGTATTCAAAGCTTTGGTATGAGTTTTAAGAATAAGTATTCAAAGCTTTGGTATGAGTTTTAAGAATAAGTATTCAAAGCTTTGGTATGAGTTTTAAGAATAAGTATTCAAAGCTTTGGTATGAATTTTAAGAATAAGTATTCAAAGCTTTGGTATGAGTTTTAAGAATAAGTATTCAAAGCTTTGGTATGAGTTTTAAGAATAAGTATTCAAAGCTTTGGTATGAATTTTAAGAATAAGTATTCAAAGCTTTGGTATGAGTTTTAAGAATAAGTATTCAAAGCTTTGGTATGAGTTTTAAGAATAAGTATTCAAAGCTTTGGTATGAATTTTAAGAATAAGTATTCAAAGCTTTGGTATGAATTTTAAGAATAAGTATTCAAAGCTTTGGTATGAGTTTTAAGAATAAGTATTCAAAGCTTTGGTATGAGTTTTAAGAATAAGTATTCAAAGCTTTGGTATGAATTTTAAGAATAAGTATTCAAAGCTTTGGTATGAATTTTAAGAATAAGTATTCAAAGCTTTGGTATGAATTTTAAGAATAAGTATTCAAAGCTTTGGTATGAATTTTAAGAATAAGTATTCAAAGCTTTGGTATGAGTTTTAAGAATAAGTATTCAAAGCTTTGGTATGAGTTTTAAGAATAAGTATTCAAAGCTTTGGTATGAATTTTAAGAATAAGTATTCAAAGCTTTGGTATGAGTTTTAAGAATAAGTATTCAAAGCTTTGGTATGAGTTTTAAGAATAAGTATTCAAAGCTTTGGTATGAGTTTTAAGAATAAGTATTCAAAGCTTTGGTATGAATTTTAAGAATAAGTATTCAAAGCTTTGGTATGAGTTTTAAGAATAAGTATTCAAAGCTTTGGTATGAGTTTTAAGAATAAGTATTCAAAGCTTTGGTATGAATTTTAAGAATAAGTATTCAAAGCTTTGGTATGAGTTTTAAGAATAAGTATTCAAAGCTTTGGTATGAGTTTTAAGAATAAGTATTCAAAGCTTTGGTATGAATTTTAAGAATAAGTATTCAAAGCTTTGGTATGAATTTTAAGAATAAGTATTCAAAGCTTTGGTATGAGTTTTAAGAATAAGTATTCAAAGCTTTGGTATGAGTTTTAAGAATAAGTATTCAAAGCTTTGGTATGAATTTTAAGAATAAGTATTCAAAGCTTTGGTATGAATTTTAAGAATAAGTATTCAAAGCTTTGGTATGAGTTTTAAGAATAAGTATTCAAAGCTTTGGTATGAGTTTTAAGAATAAGTATTCAAAGCTTTGGTATGAGTTTTAAGAATAAGTATTCAAAGCTTTGGTATGAGTTTTAAGAATAAGTATTCAAAGCTTTGGTATGAGTTTTAAGAATAAGTATTCAAAGCTTTGGTATGAGTTTTAAGAATAAGTATTCAAAGCTTTGGTATGAGTTTTAAGAATAAGTATTCAAAGCTTTGGTATGAATTTTAAGAATAAGTATTCAAAGCTTTGGTATGAGTTTTAAGAATAAGTATTCAAAGCTTTGGTATGAATTTTAAGAATAAGTATTCAAAGCTTTGGTATGAATTTTAAGAATAAGTATTCAAAGCTTTGGTATGAATTTTAAGAATAAGTATTCAAAGCTTTGGTATGAATTTTAAGAATAAGTATTCAAAGCTTTGGTATGAATTTTAAGAATAAGT